>NW_020174135.1:15916914-16021279 GCF_003031525.2 Neophocaena asiaeorientalis asiaeorientalis | reverse complement strand
TTCCGGGAGGAAGCGGCGCAGGCAGCGGCCGGGGAGCGCGCGCTCGGGCTCCCTCACCTGCCGGCGCCCGGCGGGACGCGCGCAGGGCCGGACGGCCCCGGAGGAGGAGGGAAGACCTGGCCGCCTGCGCCGCAGCCCAGCAGCCCGGGAGCACGTCTGATCCCGCGCGGGGGGCCGGCTCCATGGCGACCGGGCTTGGGGAGGCGGTCTACGGACTTTCGGAAGACGAGGTGAGCTGCGCCCCCTTCCCGACGGGACTCCCCGGGAGGTTCCTGTCCGGCGGCGGCAGGGAGTGGGGAGTGGGACGACTCCTTGGGTGCGCGTCCCCCGCGCCTGCTGGGGGACCCCAAAGGCGGGAGCGTCCGGGAGCGGGGTCCCGGTGGGGTGCTCGCTTCTTCCGCCCTGAGCCTGCCGCCCCTCCCCCCCCGGCCCTGCGCATTGTTTGTAAATAAAGCGGCGCGACGCCCAGCGAGCCTGGGGTTCACTCGCCGCTCCCCGCCTTTGGGTGGAAGGAGGGCGCGTGCGCTTCTCAGCCCGCGTGTTCCTTTCCTCCAAGCCGCGTCTCCTGGGGCTGTGGGGCAACTTTCCGCCTTTCGCCCCTGCAGCCCGGGAGTCCATGACGTGTGTCACGTCTGGGTCGCGGGCTGGAGACCCGCGCCGCGCGGGGGAGCCCGGGGCCGCGGCAAAACCTGGATTGTCTCCCCCTGGAACTTTCTAATGATGGTGTCAGCAAGTGTTCTGATGCGTGTGTGCTTGTTACGGTGGGAGAGAGTGAAACGTTCTGAGCTGTGCGTGTCCGACCCTCTGTCTTGCAGAGTCTAAAGCCAGGAGTGTGGATTTCGGGGTCTTTTTGGTGGGGGGAGGAGATCTAGGATGGGGGCAGGTGCTGCTGGAAACTTGGGGGAAGCTTGCAGCCCTGCCATTTTTTTTTCCCTCTCTGGGATCCAGCACCTCCGGGGTGGGTGGAGAGAGGAAAGCTCAATTGATCCTTTTTATTGATGAAGCGAATTAAGTAAGCCACGCCCCCGAGGCTGCCGTTTCGCCTGGAAAGGGCTTTGTTTTTACCCTTACTCTCTCCTCGCGGGTTCCCACTCCCCCCTTTTGAGAAGATCCTGCTACATCACTGCTTAGATCTCTCCCAACCAGCCACGCTCGGGTCTTATTAGTGTGTTGCTCTGCCAAAAGAGGGGTGGGCGGCTGTCGCTGGCGCGGCGTGACGGGCAAGCTGGATGGAGCAGGTAGGAGGGGTTTGCCATCTGGCGGGGCGCGCGTTCAGGTCTGGCTCCCCTTTCGAGAGGTGAATTTACAACCCAAGAGGCATTACTCAGCGGGGAGGTATTTCCTATCCTGGTTGTGCATTTCATGATAAGTTAATGTCTGGAAATTCAAGGATTTCTGGGTTTCTCTTTCTTCCTCTCCTTTCTTTTCTGAGATCCCCTCTTTCTCTGGTGATAGGGGTGGGGTTAATAGACACGACCACGTTATGGCTTCTCTCCCACCCTGGTAGTGTGTGTGTGCGTGCGCGCGTGTGCGCGCTCCGTAAGTGTGTAATGGAATAGGTGTTTTAGGGTGGAGAAGGTGTTGTGGGTATGTTCCCCCCCTTAATGTTGCTAGGTAAAGCTTGCTGTGGTATTTATTTTATCAAAGAATGATCGCAATGCAAATAATGTGATTGGCGTTTCCGATCATTTTGCCATGCTGGGCTCTTGTAAAATATTTCCCCCCTTTTGTGCACTTACCTGAGGATGGGTGAAAAGTAACAGTGTTTCACTTACCCAGGGGGATCTCCTCTCCCTGTTTTCTCTTTGAGGAGCTTACTCTTTCATTCTCTACTTCTCCATTTAATTAGTAGCGGTAGAGGGCAGGCAGTGAGCTTTTAGAAAGGTGGTGAGATACACATTCCCAAACAAAGGGGCATGAGGACAGCTGCCTTTCATCTTAGGTCTTTTTAAAAAAATGACTTATTATTATTAAAAATCCCTGGAAAAGAGAATTCTTAAAGAGCGTTTTGGGAAAAGCAGCTGGATAAATGAATCACATGCATGTCAGTGTAGTTTCTGCTTTGTCTGCATTTACAGTTAGTGTCAGAATCGACCCAGAGCACATCTTACCACTTTTGTCTAGGTGAGTTAATACTGATGATCTTAATTGGTGTCTAGGGCAAAAGTGAAGGATGGAATGTAAACAGAATCAGGGTGTGTGAGTGTGTGTGTTTGTGTATGACTGGGTTCACTCCTGTATGTTGCTGGAGGGGAATTTAGGGCTGTGTAGGGAATAGTAAGAGGTGATGAGGACATTATATTGATTGATTGAGTGGTGGCCATGTTGGTGATACTATTTAGTTCCACACACTATTCCGAAAGACAGGTCACATCTGTCTTCCCTTTTCAGCTTGTCCTACCAGTGGTGAGGAAAAAAAAAGAAGGCAGGGCTGTTTTGATGACTTCACATTTTTATGGTATTTGCTTTTTATGGGAGGTTTCATGCTGTCAGGTTGCCCTTCGGAAGATCAGGGGTTGCGTTCGTGGATTATTAACAAGAAATTGTTGAATTTGAACAGCTTGTTTTGTCTTCCTGAGTTAGCCTGTGTAAGAAAACAAATGGAAGATTTTAACAGGCTCTTAAAGTAGATGCCTGATGAAACAAACAGCATGGTTGTTTTCCCAAGGCGTTTGCTTCAGCTCATACAGTTGGGGTGCTGTAGATCATCACAAAGAAAGGTATTTTGATTGCTGTGTGGAAGAGCCACCTTATAAACCTCTTAGCTAAATAGGCATTCGTACCTAGCAAATTTCATAAAAGTTTGTATTTTCACTGAAGGTTGGTGAAAAGCATTATCGTGTGTTTGGCATGCACTTAGTTGTATCCCGTCACAGAAAGACGCTTTAGCTCTAAGCACTGCTGGTGATGAAGCATTGCATTAACCCAGAAAATCGCAGGATGCCAAGACAGAGGGTATTGTTCCTAGGTCTGTCCAGCTTGTCAAATGAAAGGGATTAAATGTGGGCTTTGCTTGTGTGAGTGCATGTGCTGTTTATTTTTTATTGTGCCTTTCTGGCTAGGGTTCCTCTGGTGAACTATAGTTCATATTCACCCGGATTCAAATTAAGTCCATTTAGGTAATCAAATTTGAAATTGCTATCAGACGAAGGGCTTTTGGTATTGGAGGGATTAGCAGATTAAGCAAATTTCTGATTCAGGGCCCAGGATCAGATTGATTTGGAATCAGAACAGTTTGGACTAGTTTCTGCATTTGGCTTAGTTCCTTGGTGGTTTTTTGTTTTTGTTTATTTTTTGGCAAGCTGCAACCCATTTTGGCATAGTTTACTCGTGAATGTTGCTGTTAACCTTCTGAAATCTTTTATTACAGCATCTCAGAAAGGTATCCTTTATTTACAAGATTTTCTGGTGAGTGAAAGTTTGATAACTTTTTCCTTAGATATGGCATTTGCATTTTTTGGCGGTTAGAATGAAACAAATGGCATAGAGATGAAGGCCAGGCTGACGTGGGATGATACTTTGACACCCTCCCTCTTTATTTTATGCAAATAAGGATAGTTGGCTAACATTTCATATGTTTTCTCTACACCTGGCACTGTGTTAAGCCTTTATGCACTTACTGTCTCATTTAATTGTAAGAACCCAGTGAGGTGTGTGCTATGATTTACAGCTGAGTGGAGGCTTAGAGAGGTTAAGTGACCTGCATAAGGACCCAGAGCCAGTTAAGTTGTAGAGTCAGGATTTGAACCCAGTTCTGTTGATTCCACAACCCTAGTTTTTAACATGCTCCCTCTCTTCCAAGTACTTGAAAAGTCTTCATAACTAAGTTATTCAGGATAATGTAGGAGATAAATGTCAGGGGTTGTAAACTGATGGCTTCTGGCCACAGTTGACCAGGGACCCTGCTTAGTATTATCTCCATAGTGTTTTAAATCTTGGGAATTTTCATGGAAAATGGTAAAAATCTGACTTCATTGGGGCTACATTCTCACCTGGCAAGTTAATGGGTCTGAGTTGTAGCTCTTGAGATGTGGCAGCTGTGCTACAGTTGCCACGGTCTCTTCTTCTCCTATAGTCTTAGGAGTCTTCTTGCTCATTTGCATGTAATTACCTGCTTCATAACAAACATTTAAGGTTAACCTTTGGCATGGATATAGTATTTTCTTTACTCCAAGATGCTGTCAATTTTAAGACGCACCACTGCTTTATCGACCACTAAGAAAAGAAAAGCTGTCAAGCTGTGATAATACTGTTGATTTCATGAAGCATCATTATTTCAGAGATGTTAAAATATGAAAACAAGGATGTGTTAGAAGTCATTAATTACTCTAACCGGAAGCCTGGGATAACCCTGGGTCATCAGTTTCAAACACCACGCCCCATCAGTCAGTAATTTTTTTTTTTTTGACTGTGTTGTGTCTTGTTGCTGTCTGTGGGCTTTCTCTGGTTGTGGTGAGCAGGGGCTACTCTTCTTCACGCTGCGCGGGCTTTCTCATTTCAGTGGCTTCTCTTGTTGCGGAGCACGGACTCTAGGCGTGTGGGCTTCAGGAGTTGTGGCACATGGGCTCAGTAGTTGTGGCTCACAGGCTCTAGAGTTCAGGCTCAGTAGTTGTGGCACACGGGCTTAGTTGCTCTGAGGCATATTCCCAAACCAGGGATCGAACCCCATCTGCGGGTTCTTAACAACTGCGCTACCGGGAAAGTCCAGTCAATAATTTAAAGTCAACTCCACTCAGATTTCTGCTCTTCTGTCTCAGAGAAAAGGGCTAGCATAAGGGAAATGCTCTTAAGTGGACATCAGCAGAGAAGAAACAGGGAACCTAGCTGCTGGGCCACCTGATTAGCCACATGTGAGTAATTGAGAATAGTCGTTAATTTATAGAATGTGGTCCATGTGTGTTTTCTAGAGATTACTTGAGAAACCCTGCAGGCCATTTTTGCAGCTGTGCAAAAAATGGTCAGAAGATTGCTTTCAGAAATTACAGTTTGGGTATTGTTTGGATCTGAAGGAGGATGCTGAGAGGCCACTTCTCAGAGGAACATAAGCCTTGTCCCTTCATGCCAGCTCCAAGTGCCTGCCTGAGTCAGGCCTATCCCTGCTGGTCGGGAAGCTCTCTACCCAGGACACGGGCTACCCCGTGTAGGTACATTTGAGAAACAGACCCTAAAAGGGCCTAGGTTTTATGGTGACATTTGAAAGCAGTTATTAAAATCGGCCAATATAATGTACTGGTTTTGTTTTGCGATACGCGGGCCTCTCACTGCTGTGGCCTCTCCCGTTGTGGAGCTCAGGCTCTGGACGCGCAGGCTCAGCGGCCATGGCTCACGGGCCCAGCCGCCCCACGGCATGTGGGATCTTCCCAGACCTGGGCACGAACCTGTGTCCCCTGCATCGGCAGATGGACTCTCAACCACTGTGCCACCAGGGAAGCCCTAATGTATTGTTTTAAATTCTCCTCTCTGTTGGTTTTTCTTTGTGTCAAGGAGTCTATGGAATTTGCAAGAAATTGACATTCTAATGTATAGTCTGTTGAATTTTATAGTCAGAATGTTTATTTGAATTATGTCCTCACTGAAAAGTAGTTTCCTTAAGGAATACAATTTTTTGGTCAAAGGCATGAGGAGAGTGGCAAATGGGAATCCTCAGATGACTGCAAGTTCTTTTCCATGTGGGATGCAATTTAATTTTAATTTTATTATATTTCATTTTTTTGGCCTCGCCATGAGGCTTGTGGGATCTTAGTTTCCCAACCAGGGATTGAACCCTTGCCCCCTTCAGTGGAAGTGCAGAGTCCTAACCACTGGACCACCAGGGAAGTCCCCAGAATGCAATTTAAAGGGAAGTGATTGAATGGGGCCTGGGCAGCTGTCTCTTCAATGCAGCGAGTGCCCACATCACCAAGGAAACTTCCTTGGAAAGTTGTTTGGGAATTGTGGGAGCATCCATATGCTTGGTATCCGTTCAGGAGAAATATGAATAATCTCAAGGAAGAAACCCCTGACGTTAAGAATGGTTTTGGAATGTGACATCATCACAGCAGTACTTTAGAATTCCTGCTACATTGCTTCTGCACGCACCCCAAGGGGAAGAAGCTGTATGTTCATTGATAATTCATAACCTTTCTGTATTGTGCAGTTATTTATATAATAACCATAAAAACATGGTAGTATGTGACTGGTGGAAGAAACAAATTAATTTCTCTGTGATAGATTGAGATCATATTACATTTTAAATTTTGAGTTAAGAAGACGTTGAAACAGGTTTTATTGCTGCTTTTGAATTTTGGGTCCTAGACAAGTAGCAGCAATCAAAAGAGACCCTAACTGGAGTTTTTAAGCATTTTGATGTGGTAGGTCTTTGAGTAAGTGTTTCTGTCCTACCGATAGATTTGGGAATTGGTAATAAACCTGACTACCTAGTGATCTTCTGACAATCCACGTAAAAGAGGATTAAAATAATAAACGAGTCATATGATGATGGTAAGTATTAAGGTTGTAGGATTAAGGAAGAGCATGAGAAGTGTGACAGTGTTACTTTCTGTTTTTATATTGTTTCTCTTCCAGGTCGCAGTATAAACAAATATATTTCATTTTCCGACTATAGGTGGCAACGTTTGTACTGTTTCTGTTTAATGATGTTACTGTTGGCGTTGCTTGTTGGTGGAATATAGAAATGGGAGGATAGTTTAGAGATGAGGATAAGGAAACTAGATTTAGAAAACAGTATTCTCCTATTAACTAAAAAGTCAGTTCTTTACTGAAAACACTTCAAGTGGTATTTCTCATTGTGGGCAGTATCAGGAATCATCTGTTTTCCAAGTTTTTCAGGGTTCCTCTTATCCGGAACATACTAAAATTTGGGGGAGGGACAGGCATTTGGATTTGGGGGAAAAAGCCCCCATAACATACAAACACACAGGAAAGGTCCTTTGAGAACCACTGTCACATCCTTTCTTCTTGGGTGCATAGGGACTTCTGAATAATTCTACTTGCATTGTCCAGACCGTTTCATGATTGCTGTCATTGACTTTGAGAGAAACTAACAATCTTCGCTACTCCCGGGTATTGAATTGCTGGAGATATTCTTGGTTCCTGAGGCAAGACCGCGGCTCAGGTTCCGGCAGAGAGAAAAGCAGTGCTTAGAGATCTGGGACACTTATTTCATGGAAATATAAGATCTCCTATAGGCATAATGTTTTATTCTGAACCCGTGTGGCCTGAATTAGGCTTTAGGTGAGAAGAGCTGTGTTACATAAGCACGTCCCAGGTAATGAGCTTGAATTTGACGCTTTGGTCGACTTTTTTCCCCTGAGTTCAGAGTCCTGTATTGATTCAAAACTGGCCAAGTTTAATGGTGAGGCTATCAGATTCCCTTGCTGTCATCAAATTCACTGTTTGGTGACTTCTTGGCAGGCAAGCATCCACTGAGAGATTTCGTATTCTTTTTATGCTTCCTATTCACCAGGAAAAAAGGGCCATTCAAAAATGACTTTTCTTTTAGTGTAAAATGCTGCGATGTGAAATCCATCCTGTGAAGATGCCCCCTGGCGGGGTTTGTAGGGATGGTGGCCCCATGCAGGGGATGAACACACCCAGGGAATAGTCCCATTGCTGGTTAGGGTGGTGGCCCATCACCCGGGACTTGTCAGGGCTTCCCAGATAATGCTGAAGTGAAATTTTGATGGATCGCTTGAGTGGCTTAGGTCACCTCTGTGGTCACCTCTGTCTTCCAGATGGAGACAGTGTGTTCCATCTGTGTGACTAGGTCCCTCCGGACCGAGGGAGCAGACCCGGGTGGGGACCCTGTGGAACAGCGACAAGGGCCTGAGCTGTGCCTCTTGTGATTCTTTTTTTTTTTTTTGTGCCTCTGATTCTTGGTGTTGCCTTTGTTAATACAGTTTTCATATTTTAATTATATTTCCCATTTTCAGCCTTATTCAAGGCCCGGCTCTTCCTGGTCTCCTCAGGCGCAGTTCTGGATCACACTTAGTGTCTTTTAGAGCACTTTGTAAAGCTGGACTTGCCCTTGTGGGTTGTCATAGTAGTGAGGCAGCTGCAGCGAGAAAGATGGACAGACAATTCACTCCCACCTGGCTGGAGGTCACATGGAGCTGCCCCAGTTGAGCATCTGTTTTAATGTTTTAAACTTCAAAGTTAAACCAGGTTTTTGGCAATCTGTGACTTAAAGTTTTTAATGTACATATTGGCCACCGTGTTAGGTGTCACCAATGTGGGGACTCCAGGGAAGACAGGCTTGGGTCCCAGGTAATGGAGCAGACGATGAAGATCCTCTCTACTAACTTTTCCTGTTGTTTAACTGAAGATGTTTGTATCGAAAGGGTTAGTTTTTATTTACATGTATTAAGTTTTGTTTTTTAGTGCTGGAAGTCACCTTGGTCTGGTTTTCCCAGAAAATGAAAGCAAACCGATGCTACTTAGAGACTTATTTTGCTTCATAAGCACTCAATATTAACTATTCATGAGAAAAAGTGGGTGGATGTGTATCCTGCTCAATTAGAAGCTCTACATACTTCCGACTCTCCCAGCTACTTTCAGCTCTTGAAGAATGGGTATCCGTTAAATATCCTGTACTTTCTTTTCTAAGTCTCCATTTTTTTTCCTCTCTCAGTTAATCAGTGGTTTATCTTTGGGTGTCACCAGAGTGCTAACTTCATCTTCATTGGCAATTTGGTAAGGAAAGGGGAAGGAGTGGGGGGGTTTAAAAAAAAAAGCAAAACCGAGCATCAGTTTGCTTCCTTCTATCCTTTCTTCTCATTCCTTTTGTGTTTTGTATACCGTGTGCGATGATTAGGAAGCAGCTGTAATGAACAGTAAGTTGGTTTTTAAACTTGGAACTGGCTGTATTTCCTCCTCGCCTGTTAACTCCTGAGGATAAATGAACGTGGTTCTTGAATTAAGCTGTAACTAGAGTGAGCTGAACTCTGTGGATTTTGACTTCCAGAGTATGTTTTTGCTGATAACTGAGAAGTTGGTATGGGCTGCGCTGCCTGCCTTTGGAATAGAGGTCTTAATTGTCAGTGCGTGTTATTAGTGAAAGAGAACATTTTTTTTTAAATGGAATTTCTTCAGGTTTATTGAGATATACTTGACCTATAACATTGTATAAGCTTAAGGTCTACAACATGATGATTTTTTTTAAATGTATTTTTTAACATCTTTATTGGAGTATAATTGCTTTACAATGGTGTGTTAGTTTTTGCTGTATCACAAAGTGAATCAGCTATATGTGTACATATATCCCCATGTCCCCTCCCTCTTGCATCTCCCTCCACCCTCCCTATCCCACCCCTCCAGGTGGACACAAAGCACCGAGCTGATCTCCCTGTGCTATGTGGCTGCTTCCCACTAGCTAGCTATTTTTACGTTTGGTAGTGTATGTCTGTCCATGCCACTCTCAGTGAAAGAGAACATTTAAGCTGGAACTAAGAGCTTTTCCTCCTTTGCTGGGAGATGTGAGATGGAGAAGGGTATTTATTGTGCAGCCACAAGGATGGGAGAGGGGGTGGGGAGATATTGAAGAATATTTAATAACATGGAGATGACAGTAATATAATAGTACGTGGGAAAAGTAGGTTACAAAACACTGGATGTGCTGTTTCTCCAAAACAGTAGAATCCTATTGTGGTTAAAAGTGTTTATGCATAGGGCTTCCTTGGTGGCGCAGTGGTTGAGAGTCCGCCTGCCGATGCAGGGGACACGGGTTCCTGCCCTGGTCCGAGAAGATCCCACATGCCGCGGAGCAGCTGGGCCCGTGAGCCATGGCCGCTGAGCCTGCACGTCCGGAGCCTGTGCTCCGCAACGGGAGAGGCCACAGCAGTGAGAGGCCCGCGTACTGCAAAAAAAAAAAAAAAAAAAAAGGTGTTTATGCATAGGAAAAATGACCAGGAATATAACCCATGATGTTAATGGCAGTTATCTTTAAGCAAAGGAATTACAGGTACTTCTTCTTGTCTTTTTTGCTTGCTTAATGTTTTCTATATTTCTACAACAAACTTTTTTTTTTTTCTTAACATAAGAATAAGTCTGAAAATGAGGTAGAAAGAAACCTCCCAAATGCATGTACTTCAGGCTTTGGGTAAAAATTAGAGCACTTGTTCCATCCAGATATTATAGTGTTTGTTCAGTTGAGCACATTTTATCAACGCCCTGCTTTGTGCTTTGTATCTGAGGACATCAAGGTCATTGCATTGCCACTTGTGCCTTTCAGTAGCCTCCCAAGGTGGGAAGTGGAGGGGAGAGGTAAAAGGTTGGTTATTTTTTCAGAAAAAGTGGCTGGTAAATCCGATCTTCTTTTCACCAGCAGCTTGCAAACTAGATGTTTCATTTTCTCCACTGTAGACACGTATGATTTTTCATCCTTCAGGGCACTACGGTTGCATTAAAGTCATTTAAATCTTTAGTAGTGTTCTGACTGTTTCGTGTGTGTACTATGAAAATTGTGACCTGTGATCAAACTCAAATTTGTTTCTCTGTATTTTGTTTTCTTGGGTTTCGAGTGAGAGGTCTTGTCGTTACCTAATTGCAGCATTGAGTAGCGTTTAGATATCAAGGTGATAACTGAATAGCTATAGTCATAGGGACACATAACAGAGTGGCTGGAAGCTCTTCTTTGTTTTGCCTTCAAGCTAAGTAACGTCCCTTGAGTAACGTCCCTCAAGTGTCATTGTTTCCCAGGGTATGTTTCATGGTTGTTCCTTCCTGAACGGAAGGACAGAGTTGGCAAATACATGTTACATGTAACCTGGGACATCGCTCTATCCCCCTTCCATCAGCCTTTTAGTGTTTCTGAAATAAGGATGCATCTTACAGTTGATAAGTGTGTTTAATGTGGTGGTAGGTTCCTTGCACACTTATCTCCTCCGTATCCCCCATCCTCCCCAAAGGTACAGCTTACAGGTGATGGTATCTTAGAATTGTGGCACTTGAGTTGGCCAATCTCAACTTGTATGTTATGGTAGATCCTTGATAGTTGTTATGGCGACTCCAGCCTCATCTCTCTTGTTCAGTTATGATGTGTCTATTAAGAAGTACCCACCTGGACCGTAGGACAAGGGCCAGCTCAATGATATCATCGAGGAATCAAGTTTGTTTTTCACGACTCCGCTATCTACAGCCTGGCCCTGTTCAGAGGCCTTATTGGTCTGAGGGTGGCTGCCAGTGGCACTTAGAGCTTTGTTCTCTTTTCCTCCTTGCAGAGGAAAGATAATCGCTTCCTGTGGCTTTCCGCTTAAGATCAATGAAATTTCATTCCTATAATCACCCAGGAAATCTCTCATTGTGTCTCACTGGCCCACAGAAGCTTCGCTCTGCTCCTCCCTCACCCAGCCAGTGGGAAAGAGGGGGTGGAATTACCTGTATTGCCTTACTGTTTCAGCCCATAGTGCACCTGTTGGATAACTCACCCACCTTCAGAAATGTTCATGACTTCATGAAATCACATGCTCCCTTTCCCCAGGGAGGCAACCCAAATATTCATTTAAGTATTGCAGGGATCTCTGGGTGATACACTGTCACTTCTCTTCCACCTGAAAGAAGGTTTTTTTTTGGTCTAGTGACTATGGCTTAATTGGTTATGTTCCCCCCAAACCATCCAGCCTCCAGTGGTGAAGAAGGAACAGGTTATTACAATAAACCTCCCATTTGGAGAGGGAGAAAATAGGGAAGCTCAGGGTATGGTTGCTGGCGGAACAGGAGTAATGAGTTGTTGCCTTGGTCAGCCAGTCCGGCAGCTTCCGGCTCTGCTGCATTGTGTCCAGTGTGAGGATCCTCCTTGGTCCTTGTCTTCTACAGCCGTGCCTGGATGGATGGGAACTGGCAGAGCGCCTCCTCTTGGGTCCTGCTTGGTGTGAGTTTGGGACTGCAGGGTGGTTTGTCTGGGAGTTGAGCAGCCATAGGCTGGCATCATCTGAGCTGAATACGTGGCAGTGTTGCTCCCATGAAAACTTAGGTTCCGGGTGTTTTTGCTTCCAGTCAATTCCATGGGCTGGTAGTGACAGCCAGTGATCTTATCTAGCTGAAGTCGGTGCTTCTGGGAATTTCTGTGTCTTAGTGACAGGTCTCTGTGCCCTACTCAGCCCATTGTTTCTGCCTCAGGGTGATTCGAAAAATAGCCTCCGATGAAGAGGCACAAAGTTTGGGTCCAACAGACAACACGGCACTTAAACTCACTCTCCCTTTGCTTTACCTACTCAGAATGACCAACTTCTCCAGCCTGGTACTGTGGGACTCACAGGACCCTCCACCTATCCCACCCCTCTTCGGGCATTCCAATTTTATTTATAATGCTACTGTATCACAAAATCTGTGATAGTTAGGGCTCTTGATTGCAAGCAACAGCGACCAATTCTGATGAATTTGAGCAGAAAGGGATTTATTGAAGGCATTTTGCATAGCACAGAAGTACCTGGAAAGCTGGAAAGCCAAACCTGGGCAGTGGTCAGGAACTAAGGAAGGCTGGACACCCAGAATTGCAGCCAGAGAGCCTACAGGAAGCATCTGACAAGGGCTCCAGGGCTCTTAGACACTGAATGCCACCTCCGACAATGTTCCCCACCTGTCTCTGGATGCCGTGTGGCAGGGCTGCACCTGCTGTAGCTGCATCAGCTCTCTTATTTCCTACTTGTGTTGCGGGTCCTCACAAGCACTCTCAGTCTCCATGATTCGGCAGAAGGACTCACAACACCCAGAAATGGGTACACTGACAGTTACAGTTTATTACGTGAAAGGGTAACAAAGCAAAATCGGTAAAGTTGGATAAATATGCCCGGAGTGACATCTGGAGGAAACCAGCCGGGAGCTTCCAAGAGGCCTCCTCCAGGGGTGTCACACAGGATGTGCTTAATTCCTCTATCAGCTACTGTGATCACATATAGGAAAAGTTGTCTACCAGGGAATCTCATTAGAGAATCAGTGCCCAAGCTTTTTATTGGGGACTGATTGTGTAAGTGCCCTCTGCCTACCATGTACTAAAATTCCAGGCTCCCAGAAGGAAGGCAGGTGTTTGCACAGTCTGGGCACGCTGAGGCACACTTAGCATTTAGGGAACGTTTATATCCGTGGAGGGAAGCCAGCCAATCTTGCAACTGGGCTTTCTAAGGATAGCAGCCTCAGGCCCGCTACACTTATTCTTTTCTTCCCACTGTCTCTTTGCGTCCCTAGTGGGAAAACTCAGGCAGGAGCCTCTGATTGGCTCACCACAACCATGGGCTTACATCCTTGCTGCTGGGGGAGGGGTGCGACGAGTCTTTTTCTTCCCCTTTTAAACTTTTGGTTTCTGTAGTGGGAGATGGACCCAGCCTCCCACCAGAACTCACGCTGTGGGAATCCCCAAACACAGGAAGTGGTGTCTGATGTTGGGAAGTGCAGCATCCCTCTTCCCAGAAGCAGACGCCTCTAAGCATGAATCAGGCCCTTCGTGGTGAATGAAGGGTTGCAGCAGTGAGGCTGGGTGGTGTGAACATTTGCCATTCCGGCATCGGGGAGGGGCTGTGACATGTTTTTGCAAATTTCACGTCCCTGAGGGGGGCAAAGTGCCCCCACCAGGTGCCATGGGTGTGCACCTGCTCTTCAAGAACCTATAGTATGCTATAGCAGCAGTTCAGCTGAGATCTGAATGAGGTGTTGACAGCTACTTGAGGTTTGGGGACAGAATATTCCAGACAGTGGGGATAGCAAACACAGAGGCAACAAGCTTGAGGAACAGAGAGAGAATTAGCCTGGCTGGGGCATGGGGGGCGAGGGTACTGGCAGGCAATGGTCGGGGGTGTGGACAGGGGACCGATCCAGAGGGCTGGGTTTTCTCAGCACAGTTGGGGAGCCATTGGAGGGTTTGAAGCAGAGGAGTAGCAGAATCTGATTTGTGGCTTGAAGCACCTCTGGGAGAAAGGACTGTTGGGGCAAGGACAAGAATGAAAGCAAGGAGACCAGTCCGGAAACTCCAGTACTGGTTGGTCGAGAGGTGGTGGTGGGCTGGGGTCCAAGGAAGGGCACAGGGCAGTGTGGTGACGTGGATGGATTTGGCGTGTATTTTGGAGGAATTGCCTGGCTCTTGATAGACGGATATGGAGTTACCACCCAGGATTATGGTGTGAGCAATTAGGTGGTCAGTTACCGAGAGGAAGATCTCGAGAGGAATAAGATTAAGGGGAAATGGGGAAATCCAAAGGACTGTTTTGATTAGGTTGAGAGTAACATACCTACTCGGCTTCCAGATGATGCCAGCGAGCAGGTAGGTGTAAGCCTCTGGAGCCCAGTGGAGCTGTCGGGGCAGGGGTGGGACGTTGGGGTCCTCAGCATGTGGTTAGCTTGTGGGGTCTGGGAACTCGGAGAAATGAGGACTAGTGAGAGGAGAGCACAGGCCCTGGGTCTGTCAGCCTTTGGAGGTCTGGGCCAGGAGGCGTGGCCTCTAACCACGTGTGGCCTCGGGAAGGCTGCGGGGGTGGGGTGGGGTAGTGGGAGTGGTCAGCAGCATCCGGTGGCAGGAGGACAGTGAGTGTGTGTGGACGTGGCTAGGTGGATGCCCTGGTCATCAGGAGTGGGGGAAGGGGTGCCCCAGGCAGGAGAGGAAGGAAATGTGGGCATGCAGAGGCAACTCTTCAAAGGAATTTTGCGGTGAATGGGAGTGAAGAGACGCGGCTGCAGCTAAGCAGGGGCCAGGGTCCTGGAGGATGTTTTCTTTTCTCCAGTTGGGAGATACCAGTGTGTGTGTGGTTGTGGCAGAGAGGGAGAAGGCGATGCAGAAAGTGGATCGGCTCGTGCAGTGAGGTTGGGGTGAAGGCCGAGGGGCCGGCTCTTAGGTGATCACAGCTGTAGAATTTCTGGGCCTACATTTGACATCATCTTGGTGTCGCCGTAAGTGATCCTTCAGTGTCTCAAGCTAAGGAAATAGGACCCAAATTGACTTAATACACCAGTGATGTCCTGCTGCCCAGTGAATGGCAAATAATCGTGTGCCTGGCCGTGTGAACAGAAGTTTCCATTTGCAGTTAAAAAGGCGTGGGAGAGGGCTTCCCTGGTGGTGCAGTGGTTGAGAGTCCGCCTGCCGATGCAGGGGACACGGGTTCGTGCCCCGGTCAGGGAAGATCCCACATGCTGGGGAGCGGCTGGGCCTGTGAGCCATGGCCGCTGAGCCTGCGTGTCCGGAGCCTGTGCTCCGCAACGGGAGAGGCCGCGACAGTGAGAGGCCCGCGTACCGCAAAAAAAAAAAAAAGGTGTGGGAGAATTGAGTCGACATCAAACACAGCTGGTAGCAGACCCACATGGAACCCCAGGGAACCAGCTTGGTGGCAGCTAGTGCCATAGACCGTAGACCTAGTTTTATACTTCTGTAAATGAAATATCAATCAAAGAATTTCAGCCAGCACAGAGAGGAGATTTGAGAATTTTTTAACCTTTTAAACTGAGCATCAAGCTTGAGAAGTACTGTTCTAATGAGTGGTTGAGAACCACAGTTCACTTTCTGGGGTCCTCGGACCTTACTTCTCCATTCCAAGCCCATTTATAGTCTTATATTTTTGTGTATTGTTATTTTGTAACAATCACCTTCAGTTTTGTTAGAATGAGGCTGGTCTTAATACACAAAAAGAAGATTAAAAAGTACAGGAAGGGGCGGGAGTGACCAATAATGGACAATTTGATGGATGGGATGAGGTGAGTTGGTAACTCCCAAATTTTGTAACATCCTGTCACTCCAGGGAGGAGGGACTTCTCAGCTTCCCAGTCTTTTTTTTTTTTTTTTTTTAATGATTAAAAAAAAATTGAAGTATAGGGAATTCCCTGGCAGTCCAGTGGTTAGGACTCTGCGCTCTCACTGCCGAGGGCCCGGGTTCAATCCCTGGTCGGGGAACTAAGATCCCATATTCCACAAGCTGTGCGGTGCGGCCAGGAAAAAAAAAAAATGACGTATGGTTAATTTACAATATTGTGTTAGTTTCAGGTGTACAGCAAAGTGATTCAGTTACACATACATAAATAGATATGTGTTTATATGTATATACACTCTTTCAGATTCTTTTCCATTATAGTTTATTACAAGATGTTGAGTATAGTTCCTTACGCTATACGGTAGTTCCTTGTTTACCTGTTTCATACCCAGTAGTGTGTATATGTTAATCCCAAACTCCTACTTTATCTCAGTTTCCCAGTCTTGTTGTGGTGATTTTAACACCTGGGCAACAAAGACCTTGCCCTTCTTTGCCAGGTGACCTTAATTCTAGAGTCTGTGAAATGATGGTTTCAAGCAGATGCTCTGGTCTGGGCAGTGGCAGTTTCAAGGATTTCTTTGCCCTTTTAAAGAATCTGTGGAAACTAAAAACCAGTGTAAAATGATCAAAGATGAGTCTGTGCCCTTCTTCTTTGGAATGTGTTTGCCTTTTACGGGGGCTTAGAGAAGCAGGAGACCTTTTAGAATTTTAGGGAAGGAGGATAGTTAAGAAAATTTTAAGTAAGTAATGATATAGACTAGAAAAATGGAGGGGTAATCTGTATGGCATGAGCAAATAAGGGTTTTTTTGGACCAGCTGATCTGATGAGATTGTCTAATCTGAGATTCTGTCTTGTGTGGGGCAGCCACGCACGGGGCCTGATGTTGTGCTGGGGACTGAGATGGCCAGTGGACAGCCCTTGCTGCTCTGAGGGTCTGACCTGCTTGAGACGGGCATGTAAACAGCAATCAGTTGTGGTCAGTGAAGTAGTGGCAATGACTGTGCAGGACGGTGCTGTTGAGTCTGGGCTGTGAAGGTGGGTGGAAAACACTGGTGTCCGGCTTCGAACACTGACATCTGAGCTGAGTTTTAGATTAAAATAAGCCAGTAGTTAAAATTCAGGCACTTTTCATGTGCTAGGTGCTGATGTGTATATCTGACGAAAACTCGTGGAGTCTTCACAACAGCTCTTGGAGGTGGGTACTTTTATCTCCATCTCACAGATCGGAAAACTGAGGCACAGAGAGGTTAGCTAACTTGCTTGGGGGTCACAGAGCTAGTAAGTGGCAGAGCCAGGACTCGAACCAAGGCACTCTGGCTGCAGAGCCTGTGGGTGGAACCACCACCCCATGGTGTCTCGGAGCAGTTCTCCAGGGAGTGGGGAGGAAGAACAGCAGAGGCATGGGTGGCCCAAGTCACAGGAGGAAGTGGCTCTGTGTGAATAGCCTTGTGGACCTTGTCAAGGAACTGGAACTTTATCTTCTGAAGCGCTTTGAGAACCCACGTAGATCTGTGCTTTTCTAATGCTCACCACGCAGCACCGGGAGAATGGATGTGAGGTTGGACCACAGTGGGAGGTCCTGCAGCTGGCTGGGCAGAGTTGGTGGTGATGACAGTGGAACCAACCAAGCTGGCGGGGAGGCGGGGTAAATGCAGGAGATATATAGGAGACGGAAGGCATTGGATGTGGTTACTGATTGATTAGGTGAGAAAAAGGGAGCAGTCTAGAATAAATCCCTGCCACCCAGGTTTGTTTCAGAAGACTATTGGATGAGAGGAAGGGAGAAACCCTTTTTAAAATTAAATATTTACTAAATACCTGGTAACAGTGGTTTTAAACTGCGGAGTAAGCCCCCTGCCCCCTGAAACACTTGGCAGTGCCTGGAGACATTTTTGGTTGTTACAACTTAGGAGGTGCTACCGGCATCTAGTGGGTAAGGCCAGGGATGCTGCTAAACATCCTATAAGGCACGGGATGGCTGCCACGATGAAGAGCTATCTGGCCCCAAATGCCAATAGTGCCAAGGTGCAGAAGCCCTGCACTAGTATATACCAGTTTTACGTGGTTATCTAATTTAATCCGTTAACCCATCATGTGAGATTATTAAATACTCTTTTCCACGTTTTTCAGATGACAAAAGCAAGGCTTAGAGAACATGGGTGGCTTGGCCAAAGCCACAGAGCTAGTTAAGTGCTGGAGTTGGAATTTGAACCCGGGTCTTCTGTCTGTCCCAGGGTAGACGTGCCCTTTTCAGTTCTCCTGCTGTTTTATTCATTGCAGAGCTGCAAAGGAAGAGGCACATTGAATTGTGGGGCTCTTTTTTCTATAGTGCTGGCTCCAGACTGGAGAAGGCAGGAAGGAAGGTGGTTATTTATACGCAGCTCTGCACAGGATCGAATTTTCCAGTCCTGAAGGTCTTACAGCAGGGAGTTCACGGAAGTTATCACTGTCTAGATGTCGGCTTTCTCCCGCAAATATGAATATGTACCATCTTTTCCTTTTAAAAATACTACTGTTAAATTAAGGTAAAATAAAATGTGAAAATGATCATTTTAAGCCCTATTTATTCCCTGTGCATATTAACCATTGCAGCTTCTCAGTAATTTAATTACTGAGTATCCCTTGGGGGAGAGATTGGGAGGGTCATTCGGGACTGCCCTGGATTTAGAGATAGCAGAACTGTTAAAAATACCTTGATTTGCCAGAGGTAAGGAGCCCTTTTGAGAATTAGTTTGTTTTAGTGTGGTATGGAATGACAAGAGGGCTTTTGATGGCTCAAGAGAGAGTGTGGGGTTTAGAATTGTCAGCTGCTGTCTGCTTTTAATGGTTATTATCTGGTTCCCAGGCAGCCTTCCTTGGTGGCCCGTGATAGTAGAGGCTTAGGGACAGGGTTTCCACATTTGAACTCTCTGTAATGTCATATTACCGGTATTTTCAAGGTTATGCATTTTAAGATACAGTCTTTCGATGGTGATCTGAATGAGGCTGCCCTGCTGAGATAGGTTTTTGTGGGCATGATTTCTCTGCATAAAACAGTCTTTGTGTTGACCCCAAGTCCCGTTTTGTGTCTGGCCTCCCAGCGGCCTGGTGCTTGCTTGGACTGCTGGGACCACTGGGTGAGCGTGCAGTTTCTGTCCTTTACCTATCAGCTCTTTTGTCCTTAGAGGTGCTGGGACTCCTGCATCCAGGCAGTGCTTCTTTGGGGGAAACCTGTTTGCTGCAGCTTCCAATCTGATGCCGATTCTGCTAGAAATTAGAAGCTTCGGAGGGCAGGAGTTTGGTAAGCAAACAGCAGGGCCTTCCGCTTTATGTTAGGAGAGTCCACGTTTTCATAGAAAATCAGAAAAAAAAAAATGGAGAAAAGGAGGACTCAGAACTTTACACAGTGTGCTGGTTGCTGGCCTGGATTATACTACATACAACATTGAACTCGAGTGTGGTTTTTTCTTTTCAAATTCCTCGTGTAGATTTACACGTATAACACGAAAGTAGTAATAGGACATTTTGACAAAAAAATTGAAGGGGCGATCAATTAAAAGATCACTTCTAAATTTTGACAAAAAAATTGAAGGGGCGATCAATTAAAAGATCACTTCTAAATTTAACCCAATATTGAAGAAGAATAATAAAAATAACATGTTTTATTCACTATATTAATGTTACTATTTACTCAGTGATTATTCCCCTGCATCGGCAGGCAGACTCTCAACCACTGCGCCACCAGGGAAGCCCTATATAGTGTTTTTTTAAAGGCTGAATAAAGTACACCCCCTTGAGAGAAAGGACATAAATGAGAACTTCACGGGTTGACTTAAATTATTTTTATCATAATGTTTCTTAAAATATATCCAAACATAAAAGGAGGAATGAATGTGTTTATAATGCATCTATCACCATAGCTATCACTGTAGCCAACGCACAGATTCATTACAAATCCAGTTCCCCGCCTAATTCAGTTCAAATTAACTGCATGGTGTTTGATGTGGCAGGTGATGCTGATTTGTTGAAGCCGCGTCTGTCATCTGCTCAGGAAGTACTGGCTGCTGGGCCAAGTTTTCTCCTCCTGACCTACCGCGTGCCAGGTGGTGGTCACTCACTCTGTTTTCCTTTACTCCCATTATTCAGACTTCTCTTACACCGTATGCTGGAGCACAAACACATCAGTCTTGTTAGCTGGACACACAGTGGAATTACCGATGCCCTCTCGATCATGAATACTAAGACCAGTTTTAGCCCCAGAAATCGTGGCGAGCACTCCGTTACTTAAAGTGGTGTTGTTGATGATCTTTGTATTAATGTATTAAGATCGTCATGGCCTGAGGCTTCCTGGACCGGATGTGGTCCGCTCTCATCCAGCAGTGAGGGAGTCGCTGTGGTGGGTGGTAGAGCCTCTTTGGACAGCCCATGTATTTTGTCTGTCAGCTGTCATCACGCAGCTGTGATTCATCAGAATACAGA
This sequence comes from Neophocaena asiaeorientalis asiaeorientalis, assembly GCF_003031525.2. Lineage (NCBI taxonomy): Eukaryota > Metazoa > Chordata > Mammalia > Artiodactyla > Phocoenidae > Neophocaena > Neophocaena asiaeorientalis. The sequence goes on along the minus strand of NW_020174135.1, from coordinate 16,001,098 downwards.
TGATTCTCACCTGGCCCAGTAACATCTACCTTGAGAATGTCAATCAGATCTAATACATCTTGTGCCATAGTTGCTATTTGATCTTGCACTGGTCTTCTCTTTGCTTTTAAAGACAGCTTTGTACTGAACATTTCCCTAGTTGGAGAACACAATTCACTCAGGCTCTCATCTTTCCATTCCTTAGCAACCCTCTTTCCATTGCCACCATCAGATGACCTTGCTGATTTTCCAAGTAAGAAATGCTTTTGTTGTATTGTTTTCAAGGCAAACAGAGCTCCATTTTTATTGGCTCTGGAGTCCCCTGGCAAGGAAGGCACCTCTCAGGGTGCTCTGCTCAGCGTTGAGTGGGTGCCTCGGCTACACACTTGGAGTTGTACTTCCCTAAGTTGAACTTTAGGATTCTTGCTTTTAAAAAAAATTCCTTTCGCCCTTTGCTTATCTTAGCCAGGGACAACAGTAAAATGAGGAGCAGTTTATTTATTTTAACAGACATGTTGGACGTTGCCCATCCAAAGGAGCATTGCCATTCAAGGTGGTTTCTTGGGGAGGCCTTGCCTGTACTCTTAACAGGGTAACCAGGGGTCAGTGTGTTTCTTGGTAATCCTTACTCTATCAAAACTGCCTTCTCAGCCAGGCTACTAGGCACATTAGGCTCATTACCTTATAACAACACCTCATTAAAATGGTCTTAACCGGGTTGAACCCTCATCTTAGTCACTATGCTTGGCTTTGAAGCTGTTTCTAGAAGTTAAATTTATCCCCTGGGAAGGCACACTTGCCCACCACTCAGGGTGTCAGATGTAATGGACTTCAGTGGCAGCTCCTCCAGCAGAGAAAGTCCAATTCCAGGTGTGGAATGCTGACTTACTATTGAAATAGGTGCTTAGGGTTCCAAGGTGGCCGTACTGACATGCCACACTTCTAGTGTTACAGCAGAAGAATCAGCCACGTTCTTTAATATTCATATCTCGTAGAATTAGAATCAGGAGAGAAACTTGGTAAATCTTCTCTATGTTAACAAAAGTAAAAGCAGAAATTACTGGTGGGTTTTTATACGGTAGAAACATATATACATTTTCTTATTTTTTCCCCATAGTCTCTTCAGTTGCTTGTCTCTTTCCTGTTACATCTCATATCTTTTGAAGCCTTTTGTGAATGCTTTTTAGAGCTTCTGTTTTCGTAGACATTAGGAGGTTCTGGGGTTTACTTTTGACGTTGATTGCCAGGCGCTAGGAGATAACTAGTTGGGAGAGCTTTTTCTCTCTGAGTGCTGCAGCTTGCTTGGGGATTGGGTTTATTGGGGGAGGTTTATAAACTTAGATCCCCTCATACACACCCACACTGTAATTCAGAGTTTGTCATCTTTAAGTGTTTTTCTATTTTAGCGCTTAAGGCCCACTCTCTTAAAGTGAATATTTAAATCTAAGCGCATTTTGGTTTCTGCCAAGAAAGAACAAGAGTGGATCAAGTGAGAAGTTGGCATAACAAAATGTAGTTCCACAGAAGCAAATTGACAGTGGAGAATTGTGTTGCTGGTTTTTGGTTCTGATCAAGCACTATGGAGTCCTAGTATAAAACAAGCCTGGGTAAAAGTCCACGTTCACATATCATACTTGGAAGCGTTTGGACCCAATATGGGGGAGCTATATATGTACGTAATACCATGGTGATCTCAGGCCTTGAAGAGTGACAGTAAAAGGACATGATAAAATATCTTAATACCACTGCTTAGCTCTCTGATAGCCTTTTGCTGTTTGCATTGGAGGAATTATCACAGAATGATTTGACGTGTTCTGGTTAAAGCAATGGCTAGGGCTAGGGTGGGGTGAACCACTGCAAGGGCCTGCAGGGCCACACCTGGCTTACCTGGAACACCTCGCACACCTGGCTGGGGGGCCCCTGAGGGTATACCTGGATTACCTTTCATACCTGTAGTTCTCAGGGAATAGCGTCTTTTAGCTAAGAAATGAAACTCTAAGCGAGCAAGTAAAATGAGTAGCCCTGTGGGACCTGAGCAACACTTTGAGTACTTCTGTGGCCGCCCACGTGTATTGTCCTTTCTGCTGTGTAGTTAGTGTCCCAGTGGAGCTATTTGAGTCGTGGAAGCTGGAGAAAGAGATGTCGCACAGTGTTTTGCAGGTGGGAGGTGAGGTGAGGCGGTTTGGGAAGTTGGCACTCCTTAGCCTGCCTGGGAATGCGAGGATCCCAGATGGCAGGTGACGGTGGCAGCAGGGGCTGCAGGTGGACTGGGTAAGGGCTGCTTGGGCTTGGGGATGGACTTACCTGAAGGCGAAACGGGACTGCGCTGTTTGGCAACAGGGCTGCAGAATTTTTAAACCCAAGCAACAGAAGCATCTCTGTCTTCGCTCTTCTCAATCCCAATTTGTTTTTAGTCTCAGCAGAGACAAGAATGATCGTTACTTGCAAAGTGAGGGAGCTAGGTGAGGGAAGAGTAAATATGATTCTGGGCCACTCAGACATGAGTGAGCAAATTCTTTAAATGATCTTGTGTTAGGTGTTATCCCTTGCCTCAAAATTGCTCTGCAGAAGGCTGACAGAAGACCTACCAGGGGAAAACGTCAGAATTCCCCACCTACAGTTTCTTTTCTCCTTTTCCATTATTCATTGAAGAAAGAGAGAAGCTTGAGGGATGTCCCTGAGGTGTGCATGGCCATGGACCAGGCTCGGCCCTCAAGCGATGGGGATACACTCTGTCGGTAGGGGACCGAGTGGGGCCTCTGAGGCACTGCCTCCCTTAATTTTCCTTCTGAAAAGGATGCTTTGCCCTGTGGCTTCTTGTTACATGCTCTTCTCTAGGATGGTTTATCAGAAAATATGACTGTCTCTCCATGCCCTTCCTCGGCAAGTGTGTTAACAGCAGGATAAGCACAGTTGTGAAGCCTTTATTTCCACAACTTTTCAAGTAGCTAAGCACCAGCAATGTTAGATTGAAAATGGGGCCATCTTATCAGGAACCGACTTTCAGATGTTGAAGTAAATATAAATTTAGTAATGTGGGAAACTTATTACTAAAAGTACTCCATATTTGAATCATTTTTCTCTATTGTTAGCTCAGTTTTAGGAACAGTCCTAGGGGTTCCCCTGGAAGAAAGTTTGGCTGGAATAGAGGGCAGTGATTGTGAATTCTCCAGATCTTTCTTGGGCATGTTGTTAGGGGAGCAGCAGTCTTTTGGAATACGAATAGGAAGTGTTGATGTTGTAATGCTGACTGACACAGTGATACTGCGTTTAAAATGGTGGTTAATACCTCACTACAGTTTCACACAAAAATACAGGTAAGGGCCTTAGAATTCCACAATGGTGGAGTAAGGACTTCTGAAAATCTACTCCACAAAAGCATTGAAAACACTGGCAAGACATATCAATATCAACTTTTGCAAAACTTTGGAAATTAGCTGAAGACTTGGAACAATCTGAGGAATATTTGTTCAGGAAAAGCCATGTGATCTCAGCAGGAACAGTGAACTTTGTGTGGTGTTTTAACTTGTGCTCATCCCATCCCCCTGCCCCAGCTCCACTGTGGCCTTGGAAGCCAACGGCTTTGCAGCTATGGTAGCTGTGAAAACCAGCAGTCTAGTAGCCACTGGATGTGGAAGAACAGAATCGGAGCTCCCCCAGAGGCCCACTTCCAAAGAAGTGTCAACCCGTCTGGCAGCTTGCGTAAAAGCTCCATTCTTAGGGCTTGTCTTTATTTGATCTGACTCAGAGCACACTTTGTGTAATGGCCCTACTCACTGAGCATTTGTTGAGAATGGTCAGTTGCAATTGTTTAATTACAGCTGCCTGAGATGGTTTTGCTGTTTGGGGCCAACAGTAGCTGATCAAAAAAAGACTGAAAGAAAAATCTGGGAATGAAATGTCCCTCAGGAGCCTTGTAAAGCTCCACCATTTTTCTGGGAATCTGCAAGACTCTGCAGATGCCCAGGGAAGACTGAAGAAGGCCCTGAATTCTCTTGTTGACCTTGAGGTTCTACGCAAGCAGAAAGTGAGACTAACGTAGAGTTATAAACTGGCTGGCAAAGCATTGAAACCATGAGCCAACACATACACAGAAGCCCCTGGTAAGGGCTGGAAGATTTATTAGTTCAGGACATTTAAGGAAATCTCTGTTCACCTACTCCTGAACCACTAAGCGAACTAATCAGGGACTTCAGTGGCCACATGTTACAAAAAATACAGACGTCGTAGACTTGGTCCAAGAAGATCACTAAACAGTAACAACAAACAACCCTGGGGTCCGTAACAATAATTTTGGAATCTGATTTCCACACATTGACACATTATATTATTTTAAACGTCTAGTTTTCAACAGAAAATTACATGACAGCCAAAGACACAGGAAAATATGGCCCATCCACAGGAAAAAGTCAATCGATAGAAACCGTCCCTGAGGAAGCCCGGGTGTTGAATGTACTACAGAAAACTTTACATTAGCTTTGATAGACATGTTCAAAGAATCTATAGGAAACCACATCTAAAGAGTTAAAGGAAAATACGGAATGATACATCACCAAATGGAAAACGTGTAAAGAGATAAAGATTATTAAAAAGAAAAAAAAAAAAAAGGAATTCTGGAGTTGAAAAGTACAGTAACTGAAAAGAAAACATTGACATTATGATGGGTGAAAGAAGCCAGACACAAAAGGCCACCTTTTTAGTTAAAATGTTCAAAACAGGCAAATCCATAGAGACAGAAGGTAGCTTAGTGTTTTCTGGAGGCTGGTGGGAGGAAGGAATAGGGTGTGACTGTAATGGGTACAGAGTTTCTTCTGGGGTGAGGAAAAATTTCTGGCATTATCTAATGGTGATAGATGCACAGCCTGGTAAGTATATTAAAAATCAATGAATTGTGTATACTTGAAAAGGGCAGACTTTATGATATATGAATTAAACCTCAATAAAGTTATTTAAAAATAATGTATATAGATAAGGGCACATCCAGATGCATCTAGGGTGTAAGAAAACTGCCATAGGCTTCAGTATCTGGCTTGTGCAGACTTCGGGCATTTTGTGCCTTGAGTTGGATTCTTATTTTTTCTTTTTTTTAAAATTACTTCTTCGGCAGGTCCTGAGGAGACCAGGCTCCTCTGCCCGGGGAGAAATTCCAATGGCAGGTTGGATGGGTGACACATCGTCCTCCTTAGCAGGGAGCAGCCTGGGAACTCCTGCAGAAAGTCCAGCAGAGCCCCGCTCACACGGGGCCACCCACGAAGCCGTGGCCCCTCACTCCCTCCCACCAGCCCACCTGAGTTGGATTCTTAACTCTGCATCTCATTTTCCCTATCCACTCTACTGCCCCTGGCAGGGTCTGCTTCTGTGTCACTGGATTGAGGGAGCAGCTTGGCAGTGTTCCTCCATTCTGAGAGGGTGATGTGGGCCATTGGGCCAGTAGTACGCTTCTGCCTAATTAATGCCTGAGCTTAAGCTTTCATCGATGTGGGATGTGTCAGTGTTTCTCCCCATTCTCGCACCTTGTACCTTGGCATTTTGCTCTTATCCTCCCAAGATCAGGCTAAGAAAAACTTAAGTAGCACAAGGGGGAGAAATGCCATAGAGATGAGCTTGGCCACTTTGAGGCGATCAAAAAGCATCTGCCTGATAGATGGTGTGCAACCCCAAAGTTGAGCAAGTGATTACAAAGCGATCAAGAATAAAACCAAACTCTTGTCCTCTGCTGGGTAACTCGAGGGAAGAAATGGTGCTGCACATTAAGGTAAGGAGGCAAAGCCCAAATGACACACATAGGAGAGAGGACGCTGAGAGGTCAGCCAGTGTTGGCTGTACAAGTCTCAGTATGTATTGGATGATTGGCTCAGAGTAAGAGGATGCTGGAAATGATGCAAGAGGTGGGGGCGGGGCATTGCGGGGAAGATATCTCCATAGCTGAAGAGTCAGATGGACAAGCAGTTGTTTGGACAAAAGAATAATAACAATAATAGTAAAACCTGCATATATTTCAAATACTTTCTATTATGGATTCATTTCACCCATTCTTAGGAGGAGGGAGTATGTTTGCACAGATACAATTTATGAAAAGTGTCTGGACCAGAGAACATCACAGTGGCAGGGATTTCCTGTCTAAGAGAGCAAAAAGGAAGTAAAAAAATAGGAGACTCCAGGAGGCAGTTTTAAGAACTTTTTTTTGCTCTGAGGTCATTGGAAATTGTGTTTCGTTACAGATTTTCCTCTGGTCTGGATGCACAAAGTGATCATTAGGTTGGCGCAAAGTGCTATGGAAAACAGCCGTTGCTGACATCAAGAGAAATGATTATGCCGTTTGGTAAACACAGGAAACTAGATTGCTAAGGAGACTTTCCCTTGATTGCTTGAACTGTGGCTCAGTGGGAAAGTTACCTGTCTGTTTTTTGTGGTCAGGAGTTTTTATAAATCGAGAAGCCCACAAATACGTGAGACGGAAGGTGTTATACTTTAGGCCCAAGCCAGACTGGCCTGGTGCTAGTAATTGGAGTTGTGTAAACTGCAGTGAAGGGGGAAGAGCTGGTGGCTGGTGTCACAGGAAGAGCAAACCCCTAACTTTTATTCCTAACGTATAATAGGACACCTTCCTTTCTGACACTGGGCACAGTAAGGGATGAAAGACTTCAGCAGCCTGTGAAGAGCTCTGCCTCAGGCTTGGGACCATTAATCAGAACAAGTAAAATAAAATTAGGCAAGGTAGTCAGGTTTGTTTTATTTTAATGGAATAATAAGATATAAAACAAGAGATAGCAGGGCCACAGAGCGGGGAAAGCGCTGGTGGACTTTTTCTTAATCCTGTTTGAGGTTTGGCTCCATTTTCTTGAGCTTCTTTGCTTACCTTTGGCGAACTCCATAGTGGGTAAAGTGAGACGGCAAGATAAAGCCTGTGTCCTTCCACCAAGAGAGGAGTTGGACTCATTCTTTCTTTATATCTTTTTTTTTCTTAATTTAATTATTTTTGTGACCTTTTTATTTATTTATTTTTACATCTTTATTGGAGTATAATTGCTTTACAAATGGTGTGTTAGTTTCTGCTCCATAACAAAGCGAATCAACCATACATATACACATGTTCCCATATCTCTTCCCTCTTGCGTCTCCCTCCCTCCCACCCTCCCTATCCCACCCCTCCAGGTGGTCACAAAGCACCGAGCTGATCTCCCTGTGCTATGCGGCTGCTTCCCACTAGCTATCTACCTCACGTTTGGTAGTGTATATATGTCCATGCCACTCTCTCACTTTGTCACAGCTTACCCTTCCCCCTCCCCATATCCTCAAGTCCATTCTCGAGTAGGTCTCTTTATTCCTGTCTTACCCCTAGGTTCTTCATGACATTTTTTTTTCTTAAATTCCATATATATGTGTTAGCATACGGTATTTGTCTTTCTTTTTCTGACTTACTTCACTCTGTATGACAGACTCTAGGTCTATCCACCTCTTTACATCTTTATTGGAGTATAATTGCTTTGCAATGGTGTGTTAGTTGCTGCTGTGTAACAAAGTGAATCAGCTATACCTATACATATATCCCCATATCTCTTCCCTCTTGCGTCTCCCTGCCACCCTCCCTATCCCACCCCTCTAGGTGGTCACAAAGCACCGAGCTGATCTCCCCGTGCGATGCAGCGGACTCACTCTTATTTCAGTGGTTTTCAAATCCTGATCATAAGAAGTGCTCCAGTCCCCACCCACCCCCACCAACATTTTATTATGAAAAATTTCAAGCCTATGGAAAAGTTGAAAGAATGTTCAGTGAACATCCATTTACCCACCACCTAGAATCTACAATTAATATTTTGCTGTACTTACTTTATCGTCTTTATCCCCTCTCTCCATCTTATTTTTTCATAGGTTTCAGAGTACACAGCAGACATCAGTACACTTCAGTCCTACACGTTGAATGTGAATATCATTAGGTACAGTTTAATATTTGCTTACGGATCACTTCCGGGAATTTTTTTCAAGATTAAATTCCCAAGCGCCATCACAGAGTTTCTGATGTAGAAGGGTGGGGGAGAGCCCAGGACCTTCTGCTTTGAAAAGGCCCCCGGGCTTGGGGTCCTCTGCTCCAGGGAGAGGTTGGTAGGGGTCTTCTTCACAACGTCTCATTTGACTCCCATAGAGAATGGCTTTCCTGGCTCTCGATAAAGATGCATTTCTCGTATTGCTCTGGCTACTTATGTACATTTTATTGGTCTTTGGGAAAACAAAATGTAAAAACAGAAAGAGGGCTTAAAAAAGGAGGCGAGAGAGCTTTTCTTGAGGTGAGAATGGCGGAATCAGTTGGGAGACAGGGCTTGCGCTGGCCCTGCCAAAGAGGAGAAATATGAAGATTAAAAGGGAGTTTGGGGTGCTTCCCTGGTGGCGCAGTGGTTGAGAGTCTGCCTGCCAATGCACGGGACACGGGTTCATGCCCCGGTCTGGGAAGATCCCGCATGCCTCGAAGCGGCTGGGCCCGTGATCCATGGCCACTGAGCCTGCGCCTCCAGAGCCTGTGCTCCGCAACGGGAGAGGCCGCAACAGCGAGAGGGCCCGCGTGCCACAAAAAAAAAAAAAAAAAAAAAAAAAAAAATCCACTGAATTGTACAATTCAACCCATAACAGTGGTTACCAGTTTGAGATGAGGAACCCAGGTGAATGGAGATGCAGGCATGGGCCATTTGAGCTGGCAAATCTTTCTGGAGCCAAAGGATTGACAGCAGTGGGAGGTGTGCATGGAAATGGGGGCTCAGCCACTTATGGAGGGCTGTGTGTGGCAGTCAGCAGCGTGGATGGACTTGGTCCTCCAGGCAGTGAGGGGGTCCTTGGGGTCAGCTGAGGGTGATGGAGTAAAAGCATCTTCCAAAAAGTTAATCTGGGCTGCTTTGAAGGTGTGCTGCAGAGGGAGGAGGCTGGAAGGAGGGGGGTGAGTGTGCAGGATGATGAGGCAAACACGGGGAAAGCACAGGGATTGGAGGCCTTGCACAGGCGAAGTGCAGAACTGAAAAGTCTGAGATGACTTCAGAGTTTTGAACCTTGATCCTTATAAGAGCGGTAATGTGAAATAGGGAAATTAGGTAAATGAAAATACAGGTCCTGCCGTTGGTTAAGTTTTGTAATATGTTATCGATACTCTAGTATGTTGTTTTAGTCAAAGTAAAAGTGTATAACAGCTCGCATAGCTTTCTTCCAAGCTGAATCTTCGCAACCAATCTTTTTTCCCTATTGAGAAAGGAATCTTTTATTCTACGCTAATTAGCCACAGATTCTCCTACAGGAGTTTTCAGGAACCGGACTCTAGTGGTTGGTTGGAGACAAGTGTATTTGATAATCCTTTGCATTAGTTCATGTTGTATCATTCAGCAGGTTTTACAATTGGTTCCTTGGCAAGGGATGGTTGAGATTCCTACTGACTAATTATGATTTGGGGTTTTACCTTGTTGATAACTATCTGAACATGAGGGTGTACTCCTTGGTTTGGGTAAATTTTGCTTGTAGATATTGAGGTTTGGGCTGTTGAATTTCCTATGTATTTTATTTTGGCTTTTAATCCTTTAAAACATTTGACTCTGACTTTATTGAGCACTGTAAAATATTCACCATCCAGACCCTTGTAAGGACAAGACCCTTGGCAGAAACCCTTGAACGGACAACTCTCTACCTAATTTAAAGCTCCCTGAGGTGCAGAACAGTCTGTGAAATAAACTAACTGCTGTGTCAGGAGGGAGAAAATAAGATGTGATTTTAATATTTTTGCTTGTAGCTGCGAAAAAGAACTTTGGAAGGATTCCCAAGAAACCTAGCTATAGAGGTGCCTCTGGTGCTTTGTGTGTATTGTGGGAAGGCAGTGGAGAATGGGGGGCGGGGCTGGCAGGAGGGAGTCAGGGTGAGGGGATGTTTTTACAGTGTATCATCTGAGGTGTTTTTTTGAGTTACGTGAAGGTATTACAGTTGTCCCTTGGTATCCTCGGGATTGATTCCAGGACCCCAGCAGATACCAAAGTTTGTGAGTGCTCAAGTCTCTTATATAAAATGGCATAGTATTTGCATATAAACTACGCACATCCTCCCATATACTCTGAATCATCTCCAGATTACTTATAATAACCAGTACAATGTAAATGCCGTGTAAACAGTTGTAAATACGATGTAAACAGTAAAACTTTCTGGAATTTTTTGGGAATATTTTTAATCCACGGTTAGTTGAACCTGTGAATGTGGAACCTGTGCACAGGGCCAGTTGTACTCATTTAGGAAAGCAGTTTCACTTTCTAAGAATGTTAGGGAAAAACTCTTGTCCTTGGTTTTTTAGTCTTTTTTTTACCCCTTGTTCTGCCATATCATATAGGACAGATTGTCACATGCTTGATATATTTTAAGTATAACCAGACTTTGGCTAACTTGACTTTTCCCTACTTTTTTCTAATCAAAAAGCATTTTTAAATCCAAAAGAATTAGAGGAATAACCTTTACTCCATGTTTTGGGGAGAAAGTATATTATTAGTTATATTAGTTACCTAATGCTAAGTAACCTCAAAATTTAATCACTTATTTAAAATTAAAAATTTAAAACAATTATTACGTCATCGTCATCCTTCCTTTTCTATGAAAGTTAGCCTTTGTTTCTAGCTGAATAAATTTCTCAGTCAGCTCCTTGCCAAGAGAATTTTATTCTGTACCGTCTCTGTGCCTTTCAGTCCAAGCTGTTGATGTTGCTGCGAATATCATTCTTTTAAAAATGTTGTGAATGTCCTATGAATCTTATTGGGGGTTCACTTTATTAGACGAAAGTCGCATCCCCAGATCTCCTCAAGATAAGTAGTTTCCTTCATTGGGCTTGTGGCTGAGTCTACCGAGGGACCACACCCTTACTTCTTAGAAGCCTGTTTGTTGGTCTGAATGGTTCTGAGGCAATGCCTTGGAGTTTTTCTGAGTTCTTAACGCAGTCTTTATAGGTGGCACCTTCAACACTCTGCCTGGACATTTCCTTAGGTCAGGCAGGCAGCCCTCCCTGAACGCGATCCCTTACAGCCTCCTGAAAGACCGTAAGAGTTCTACTGAGCTTTATCAGAAAGCTTCAGCCGTGTCCTTTGCGTCCTTCCAGCTTCTCCCCACTGCCAGCTTTCAAAGCGACTCACACATTTGGGGTTTTTATTACGGCAGCACACCAGTTGCTGGAGTGTAAGTGAATCCAAAACTCAGTGGCTTAAAACAGAGAACATTATTTTTCAGTTTCTGCAGGTCAGGGATCCTAGAGCAGCTCAGGTGGGTGATGATGGCTCAGGGTCTCTCCTGAGGTTGTCGTCAATATATTGGCCTGGGCTGGAGTCCTCTGAAGGTTTGAATGGGGCCGGAGGACCTGCTGCCCGGTTGTGTCACATATGTGCCTGGCGAGTTACTGCTTGTTGGCAGGAAGCCAGTTTCTTGCCATGTGGACCTTCGTCATGGGACTGCTTGAACATCTTCACGGCATGGCAGTCACCTTTCCTCAGAACTTGGTTCAAAAGACAGGTGAGGGACTTCCCTGGTGGCGCAGTGGTTAGGAATCTGCCTGTCAGTGCAGGGGACACGGGTTCGATCCCTGGTCTGGGAAGATCCCACATGCCACCGAGCAACAGCCCGTGTGCCACAACTACTGAGCCTGCGCTCTAGAGCCCGTGAACCACAATTACTGAAGCCCGCGTGCCACAACTACTGAAGCCTGTGCTCTAGAACCCACGAACCACAACTACTGAGCCCATGTGCCACAACGAATGAAGCCTGCACACCACAACGAAGAGTAGCCCCGCTCACCACAACTAGAGAAAGCCCGCGCGCAGCAACGAAAACCCAACGCAGCCATAAGTGAATAAATAGGTAGATAGATAGGTAAATAAAAATAAATTTATTAAAAAAAAAAGATGTGGGTAAAAGGTGAGATGACGGGGGCTGAAGTCAGGGCGGCTCCATGCCTTGCCGCCAGCACAGCATCTTCCTTTCCGGTTTGAGACACCTTAGTCCGGAGACCAGCTGGAGGATGTCGGCAACACGGGAGGAAAACGTGTAGACACGCCAGCTAAAGGTATTACACGGGAGATGGATGGTGGGAACGCGGGTCACAGATGATTCAGATCTACCGAGAGTTGAGAGGTTGGGGTGGAGGGAATTGTGTGCAGGATGCAGGAAAGATTGCCGAGCATCTCTTATTTGGAATCTGGAGGTAGAAATGGGTCTGGTGGGGCACCACGTGCCAAGGCCTAGGGCACATGAGGGGCGTAGCAGAGATCACAGTGCTAAGCAGGGCAGGTAGACAGCAGCAGGCAGGAGGATTCTGATGGGACTGACACGGGGAACAGGAAGGAGGTGCTGCAGACAGCACTGCCCCAGACGTCATGGAGAGGAGGAGACAAGTAGAAGGGAAAATTCGGGATCCAGAAGAGCTTGTGGTTTGTTTAGCAGCCTAAAAGCAATAGCATTTTACATAGGTGCAGTGCAAAGCGTCAACATTTCAATTTATGTGGAATTTAAGAGTTCGCAGATTTTAAAAAGTCCTCTCCCTGGTACTAAAGGGAAAAAGATCCATGCATTCCCTGCTTTGAGTGGAGTTTCAGCAACGTGTTGGACTGATTCTGTTTTAAGATACACAGTCAGGGATTCATATTATGAGTGTTGCTTAGGCAAGAGGCCATCTCAGTGAAACAGAGACGGTCGTATGTAGGTTCCTTCATAGGCTGCGAGCTCTTGGGAACGTGGATTTTGCCGAAGATGGTGATTTTTAAATTTCACAGTCTCTAGCCTGGTGCTTTCACATAGGAGTTTTTCAAGAAGTATGCGTTCCGCAGCGATCTTGAGTAATAGCAAGCTGTTTGGTAAGAAATGCATAAGGCATGGTGGTAAGCACTTCCAATCTCTCATAGTTGGTTAGTAATAGCATTTCATAATGGTCCTTGTCCCTTAGACTAACTGGTATTGCAGCTTAGCAGGTTTTTCTTGAAAAGCAGGAATAACAAAATAGTTATCTCTAGGCTGGGTGGAAAAAAAAAAAACAAACCACCCCACCCAGAATGAAGCTGGGTACAGTCAAGTTGCTACAGCCTGCATATGTTCATTTTCTGTGGTGAGTATCTTGAGGAAACAGCCACATAAAGATGTGTGACACAGTTGGTGGCCCCGCCTTCCTTTGACCCGTGCTTTCCTGTTGTCTGATGGTATAACACAGAGGTCAAAGGTTGTACAGCTTTTTCTGGGGGAGAATTCTCACATCCACTCTCCAAACATAGCAAACACTGACGCACCAAGGGAATGGTCTGCGTTTTGTAGAAGAGTGACATAGCAGGTCCGAAGTAGGTTCAGATTGGAGGAATCATACTGTACATTTTAAATGGGAGCCATTCTTTAAAACTTGCTGCCGACCTCAACCTCCTATGATGTTAGCGGGGGATTTGCAGTCCCCACCCAGGGCGCTTCCAGAACAGTTGAGGCAGGACTGTAGCAAGGTTTCTTGAAGACTGACCGCCTTCTCTCCTCATTCCTCTGCGCTGCTGTGCGGCCGGCCTCCCTGTCCACTTCTTGTAGAGTAAAGGTCCGGTTCCCTGGCGCAGCTTGCAAAGCCCTTCTCACCTGCAGGGCAGCCTCACCTGGCCGCCCTGGCCCTACCAGCCTGCTGCTGCTTCTGTATTACCTGGTGCTCTTACGCCCCTGATGTGCTCTGGCCGTGTCCTCTGCCTGGAGCACACCTGTTCGTCCCTTGCGTCTCGACCGATCGCACTCCAGGGCCCATCTTGCTGTCCCCTTCTCCGCGCGTTCCACCCCTGCAGAGCTGACTTTCATCTTTGTGAGTGGATCACATGGCAGAGGGCCAGACTGGATACATGGCGGGACTTGGGAGGGCCCTGGAAACCAGGCAGCTGGGGGTGCACGGGTGAAGGCGGACCCTGCACCTTTGAAGCTAGCTTAGTGACACGTGAGAAACGTGTAGGCTTGTAGGACAGCTCTGTTGCCTCCACCTCTTCCACGAACACCTAGGAAGAACATCTGAAAGAAAACTGCAAAGAGCGAATTTGCCTGTTCACGGCCTGGAGTTTAGAAACAAAGGCTTGGTGATGTTTTTAATTTAGGCGTCGTTGGGGCTTTCCTGACTGCTGGGTTGATAGGTTAGAAGGATCTAGGTATGTCCTTAAGATTTTAGATTATCCATTGATTGCATATATACATAGACTTTAACATTTTTCTAGCTGTGTTGCAAGTTAAGCTGTAGTTTAGGAGGTTATCCTTATTTTGTTCCTTGTTCTTTTCCTTCCTCCTAACGTGATGTTGCTGATCTGAGGTCTTCGTCCCCGAGGGGCTGGTTGTCCACTGGTGTTTATTGAGCTGTGAGCTGTGCTTGGCTCCCAGGGCTGTGGATCTGGGTGAAGAGGGCCGTGATTACTCAGCAGATTGGTACTGGGGGCGTGGCTGCTAGGTGCTTGCTCAGAAAGGGAGAAAGGGCATGGGTACTGGCTGGTCCTGAAGGAGTGCGCCCTTAGGGGAGGAAATTTAACAGCTGCCCCTCTCCTCTGCCAGCACTGCCCACCCACTCACTTTTCCCCTCTGACACCGGCTCACTCCCACACTCAGGGACTTATTTGCTCTCACTCTCTTGTTGCTTCACCCTTTGTCTTGCATGTCTGTTCTCACAGAGCCCAAGGCAATCTGGGGCCTGCGCTGTCCAGGAAAGAGGGAGGCTCTGTCCCTTAAGGCAGGATTGTATTTGAAAGGGGAAAAGATAGAGGGCAGGGTGGGGATGGGGGAATTAATCCCAGGAAGCAAGTGTAGCACAGACACGGGTGTGAAGGTCAGAAAGTACCAGGATCCCACAAGAGGATGGTGCATACTTGGATGTGCCCCTCGGGGGAGGGGGGCAGTGGGGGTGAGGTGAGGTCTGGACAGGTGGGCGGGACTAGATTGCAGATCCCCCCTCCCCCATCCCCCTGAGCTCAGTCTGGCCTGAAGGGGCAGCCTGGGGGGTGGGGGGGGATCTGGCAGGAGGACTGCCAGTGCCACTGCCTCCCAGAATCACATGGCCTCTTCACCCATGGATACTGAGACTGTAGGGCTGGAAATCCTCAGTTAGGGTGTGAATGTCTCTGTGGGTTCCCTGTGATAATTTCCATATTTTCTTCTATTTCTCATCGGGGACGTTTTCTAGTATTTTTATTTGAGCATAAATCAAGGTATGCCCATACACTTTAAATTCTGTCAGAAAGCTTTGACTTGTAGGATTAGAGTTTTAGGCCTTAGGTTTTGGGAATGCCAAGTGTTTACCTTTTGGGGCTGCTTTTACTGGGACGAGCTTGCCTCTTCCCAATGGGAACTCCTTGGTAAAACCTACCGTTAGTGTGCAAGGCTTTTTATTTAGGTTGTTTTCATCTCTACGGGGTACTTTATAGTCAGTAGCTATGGGAGGATTGTTTTTGAATGCTGAATCACCTTTTCAGGGTGATTTGGTGACAAAAGTCATTCTGTGGCTGGCCTTACCTGAAACTCACTGCCCTGGCTTTTGTGTGAATCTGAATTTCACATTGTGACTAGTTTTGTTTAAAACAAGGAGCATCAGTGCATTCAGAAACCAGCTCTGTGCTTCCACTTGCTGTCATGAGTTTCTCCTTTACTAGTGGAACAATACGATCGGTTTGTCCTGAGGCCTGTCAGTCATGGAATGTGGTGTGTCCAAACCTAAACTCTTTGCAGCCTTGCAAAATTATTATCAGTGTGGGAAATTGGCATGTGCAAGAACAGCAGGTGGCATTTAGAAGCTGGGGGGTTTCTCTTCTCTATGGATTTCACATCAGCCATTTAAGGCTCTACTCTTCAGAGCACTAAGGTCAGTGCTTTCGTAAAATTACAGATCAAACCGTGGCATCTCAAATGGCAACCCGTTTAGAAATCTTCCTTAAATTACTGGGGGAAAGAAAAGAAAGAAAAAATGGTAATGAATGAATGATGACTGTTTTGTTTCCAAGACTTAAGACGGAGCCCTCCAGCTCTGTGGCTTTTTATTCTGATGTGAAGGTAATGAGACCATTTTAACTTACCGTCAGGCATGATATGTTAGTGCCAGCTCTGTGCTAAGTGCTGTTTAGAACACAGAGCTGCCGAGTCCTCGGCCAGACCACCGTCTGCAGTCTGCAAGTAGGCTGTGGAGGCAGAGGCCATTCCAAGTAGGAGAAGCCTTCTGTTCCCGCAGGGAGTAAAGGGAGAACCCCAAATAGACAGGTGTGTAGTTGAATGGATACAGCGCCAGGCCAAGTGCCCTGCTTTTCATGCGCAAAGGATGTCAGAGACATGAGGTCAGAGCCCCGAGTTGCATCCTCAGCGCAGTGGCAGGAATCCTCGGTTCTTTATCTGGTTGGAGTGAGTCAGGGCGTGTGTGACATGCTATCTAAAGTTTAAAGTTAGTTGAGCCCCAGGACCTTCATTTCTGAATAGCACACACCGGAATCAGATCTGCAGATGGCAACAGGAAGAGAGGAGTGGTCTCAAGATACTGACCTGGGGTGGTGTCTGCCGGAGGAGGGTGACAGGTGTTAACATTACTGAGTCCAAGCTCATACTGCTCGCCACACGACAGGCCAGTAAATCGACAGACAAGTTGTTGGGGCAAAAGGAATAGTGACTTTATTCGGAAAGCCCGCAGACTGAGAAGATGGTGGACTAGTGTCCCAAAGAACCATCTTACCCCAGATAGAATTCAGGCTTCTTTTATACTAAAAGGGGAGGGGGTGTGGTTGGTTGGTGCAGACTTCTTGGAGTCGGCATCCTTTGTTCTTGCGTCGGTCCACCTAGGTCAGGTCAGGATGTTCCTGTAAACCTCCAAGGAGACTAATGTTATTCTCTGTTCTGCAACTTTTTCTCTCTCTGTGAATGGAAAAGTGATACGTCTTTAAAGGTCAGAGCCTTGAGAATGTGGTACCTTGTATCTTTCAGGGTATAGGCAACGTTCTTAACTCTAAGCAAAAGCAGAAGAATCCAAAGGTTAACGCTAGATCCAATATGGAGTCAGATTTGTTCTTCCCTATTGCATTAAGATAGGACAGTAGCAGAGAGAGGCTTTTCTCCCCCTTCGTTTTATGCAGAAAATGGTCATGGAATGATGGGGAGGAATCTGGCAAATGGCAGGATGCAGGGCCCCAGGAAGGGGAGAGTTCAGGTGTCAGGGCAGGGCCAAGCAGGGGAGGACTGAACTGAGCTGCAGAGAGAATTCCGTCCCGGGCTGAGCAGCGGTTTTGCAAAGGTGGCCCGTGGGAGGGCCGGCAGCAGGGGACAGTCGTGGGGGTCAGGCAATGTCGCCCCCTCCTGCAGGTTTGGGAAGGGGCAACCACACACAGGGCACTCCCGGAACGGCCGATGTCACCCTGGTGACTCCTTTCAGTCCCCATGTTGCCTGTGAGGCTCAGACTCCTGCATCTAGAAGGGTCTGTAAGGCCCTCCTGGAGCCTCACCCCCACCTCTGATCCCCTCTTCAGGTCCTGTTTCCCGTCATTTTCTAAACACATTCAGCCTCCAGGCGTCGATCACGGAGTGCTGTGAATGCAAATACAGAAGCATCGTCCTGAGTGTTTAGAAGCAGGGACCCCTGCAGCCCCCCACCATCAGGGTTCCAGTCCTGGCTATGCCACTTGCCAACTGTGTGTGTGTGTGTGCGGGGGGGGGGTCCTCTCTGTGCCTCAGTTTCCTCATCTGTAAAATAGGAATAGTAACAGAACCTATCTTATAGGGATATTGAGGTGTTAGTTGCTGCTGTATCATCACCATCATCGTCATCACCAAGCTCACACATTTCCCCAAAAAGAAATGAGTAATACCCTTTATTCTAGATTCCCTGTCTTAGTCTGTTTAGGCTGCCGTAACAAAAATACTATAGAATTGGGTGGCTTATCACAGAAATTTCTCACAGTTCTGGAGGCTGGGAAGTCCAAGATCAGGGTCCTGGCAGACTCAGGGTCTGGTGGGGGCCAGCTTCCTGGTTCATGGATCAGTCTTGCTTTGTCCTCACATGGAGCAAGGGAGCTCTCTGGGATCACATTTATAAAGGCACTAATCACATTCCTGAGAGCTCCACCCTCATGATCTCATCACCCACCAAAGGCCCACTTCCAAATACATGGGGAATTGGGATTTAACCTGAATTTTGGGGGGAAACAAACAGTCAGTGCCCTTCCCTGTGGAGGCACAGAGGGCACTAGAGTCAGAAGACGATGGTTCACAGCTGTCACTATGTACTTATTAGGCTTGAAGACTTATCAAGATACATTCCTGAGCCTCAGTTTCCCCACGTGTAAAAGAGGGATCGTGACACCCTACCCATCTCACAGGGTTTTGTTAGCAAATGCCAAGCCACAGTGTAAGTACGTGTTCTCAGCAAGCGCCAGGTCCCTATCACTATTCTTTTTTTTTTTTTTTTTTTTGCGGTACGTGGGTCTCTCACTGTTGTGGCCTCTCCCATTGCGGAGCGCAGGCCCAGCGGCCATGGCTCACGGGCCCAGCCGCTCCGCGGCATGTGGGATCTTCCCGGACCGGGCACGAGTCCATGTCCCCTGCATCGGCAGGCGGCCTCTCAACCACTGCGCCACCAGGGAAGCCCCCATCACTATTCTTATTATGAGTTTTACTTTCCAGCAAGTGTTATGGTTTTCCTGATCTTTTTTCCAATTCCAAATCGGGACCCATGGAGTCAGGTAAACTTATTTGCAGATATTTGAATTTGGGACTGTATTTGACTATCTGGGACCTATTTTTGTCCAGGTTCCGGTATTTTGACTTCATTATACCCCAGCAGCTCGTAAGGCGGCTTCCTTGAGGCCAGCCCTTGTGTCGTCTTTGTCATCTTTATTTCCCTGGTGGCTCCTAGCACATGCCTTACTCATGGTAGGCATTCGGCAGATGTTCTTGAATGCATTTAGTAGTAAGTAATAATAAATGTTCAGCTATATTTTATGGAAAAACAAATGCTTGGATTCACATGTACGTAAGAGACATCTGTTGACTGTCTGCTGTGTACCAGACAGCAGCTTGCTTCTTGTAATGTTATTCTCTGCTACAAAGGAATTGTGATATTCCAGGTCACCAAGTGACATTTCAGGACAATTACTCGTTAAAGGAAATGTGAATTTATGCGTTAAACAGCGCCAATGGATTGCACAACACCAGGAGGCACTATCCACGTCATAATCGGGAGCCCTGCTTCGCTGGTTTCTTGGTACATAGAAAGAGTTGGAGGATCCGGCGTGGGCGTTTGCAGTAGACCCGATGAGGTGTCAGGTGGTCCTTCAGAGTTTTGAGACTGAGGAATGGTTTGAGCAGTTACATTAGTCTCCACACACAACGGAGAAGAGCTCTTCAAGGACACCCAGCCTCAAGTCAGAGAGGTAATATTCCATTTCTGTTGCTTGATACTCTGCCTGCTATAGAAAATAATCTGAGACAGCTTATAATAAAAGTGCAGCCCCCATAAAATGAGAATGATTAACAGAACCGGGAAGGAAAGGATAGGAAATGGATTTCAGGAAGCTCTGAGTCTCCTGGCAGCCAGAACGAAGAGGGCTCTTGCTGGGGTGATGCCTTCTCAGTTGAAGGAAGGAAGGGCCCCATGCCCTGCTGGCAGCTGTGGGTTCGTGGGAATAGATGCTGGAGTGTTGTACCAGCCTGCCGCTGGAGCATCTGGCTGGGGTTGGGTGAAGAGGGGCACATCCTTGCCCGGTAGAGTCATGAAGGTCCCTTAGCATCCGGTTGATCCTGAAGTTCCTCTTGGAAAGTTGAGGATTATGATGTTAGACTGTGGCTCCCTGAAGCCAGTTCTTCTGGAGGCCAGAGCACTGAGTGAGTGTGAGTTATCTGCATCTGCTTGTGAGGGGTAATTGGTGGAAAAGGGACTCTCCCCAGGTGATACTGGTGCTTCAGTGCACAGACCTGGAAGGGCAGATCGTGTGCTCTTTCCACACCAGCACATTATCCTAAACCCAGCTTTTACCGGTGGGACAAACACAGTCTTTGGGAACCCCTCCCACCCTGGGGACACTGCCCAGTACGCCAGTCCTCAGTACCTCCCTGCGCAGGCCCCCTGAGGCTTGGCTAAAATACTACAAATTGCTCCACTGGGGGAGATTTTGACTCTTGCGTAAACCATATTTTCTGGTGGGAGTAAACCATATTGATGGTGGGAAAGGCCTAAAAAAAACTTTTTTTTTTTTGGCTTACTTTTCTTTTGCTTTCTTTTTTCTTCCCCCAGAACCACCAAACCACCTTTATTTAACTTACTTTTTATTGAAGTATAGTTGAATTACAATGTTGTGTTAATTACTGCTGTCCAGCAGAGTGACTCAGTTATACATGCATAAACCTTCTTTTTCATATTCTTTTCCATTATGGTTTATCACAGGTTACTGAATATAGTTCCCTGTGCCATACAGTCGGACGTTGTTGTTTACCCATTGTATATATGTCAGTTTGCATCTGTTAGTCCCAGACTCCCAATCCAAAAGTACTTTGGCTTTACTTTTCTCATGAAACCTGAGAAAAGACCTTCCTCTTACCCACCTCATTGATAATAGGAGTTAATGGAAATGGATGTACTAGTGTACGACATTCCTTTTAGGGTGTTTTTTAAAAAAAAGAAAAATTGCTTTTAGATCTAAGGCGTTTTTCTATAGCTTTAAAAAATAACAGCAGGGAATGCACATCTTATTCTTTTAGATGAAATGTCAGTTTTCATCATGATAGAGCCAACCA
This sequence comes from Neophocaena asiaeorientalis asiaeorientalis, assembly GCF_003031525.2. Taxonomy (NCBI): domain Eukaryota; kingdom Metazoa; phylum Chordata; class Mammalia; order Artiodactyla; family Phocoenidae; genus Neophocaena; species Neophocaena asiaeorientalis. The sequence goes on along the minus strand of NW_020174135.1, from coordinate 15,980,374 downwards.
GGAAAGGAAAATGATTGAGGAGAAAGACTTAGGTAACTGGAGCCAAACACTTCTGGTTATAAAAGGGGTAGGCGTGGCTTCTGGGCATGTCGAGTGTGGCCCAGCTGTGTTTCTCCCAGGCCATGTCCTCCTTAGGGTCTGTGAATGGCTGAACTCAGAGCAAGTCTTTTGCAATCTGCGCCTTCTGAATACAGGTTTTGTTCTGTTGGCTTAATTTGCATTTGGTGTCTGGAGTGCCTGGTCATGGAAAGAGCTGATGCTTTGTTTTGTGTAATGAGGGCTGAGGTTTCCAGTGTTTCTAGGTTTACCCAAGTGTTAAGTGTCATTTAAGTAACAAGCCACTGTGTTGCTCATCGAACTGAGGTCCTGCGGGCCTCCATGTGCAAATCAGATTTTTTGTGTATCTCCAAGTCAGTAGCTAACAGAATGACATCATGAAAGAGAGAGCTACATTCAAAATTCTGTTCCTCTTATATGCATTTTTATCCCAGGACAGATGCCTTTTTAAACTTCTTCAGATGCTTGGTTCTGTCCTTGTCAGTTATTTTGTAGCAAGTGTCAAAGTAAAACCAGGAGAAAGGGAGGAGCTAGTGTGGAAGACTTTTTTTCTGTTTAATTTGGTGCTTCTTGGAAAGTGCGTGAAATATTCATGATGAAGTGAATGGGGGTTTTATTTTAAATTAGTGTAACAGCAAACGGTTAGCCCACGTACTGAGCTGCTGGTGTTGATCTGGCCGCCAGGAAGCTTGACGACCACGAAGAGCCTATGTGTTGTGTTCCTGGGTTGGCTGGTTGGTGGGTTATATAGTGATTTAACTCTAAGCCCAATTTTATCCTCTTTTTATTTTTCTTTTTTTTTTGAGCGGTACGCGGGCCTCTCACTGTTGTGGCCTCTCCCGTTGCGGAGCACAGGCTCCGGACGCACAGGCTCAGCAGCCATGGCTCATGGGCCCAGCCGCTCTGCGGCATGTGGGATCCTCCCAGACCGGGGTACGAACCCGCGTCTCCTGCATCGACAGGCGAACTCTCAACCACTGCACCACCAGGGAAGCCCCAATTTTATCCTTTTCTGTTTTTCTTTTCCTAAACGGTGTTTTCCAAGCTCTCAATAATTCATTATGAAGTAAAGCTGGGCGTATGGTTTCCTTTCTCCTCCAGCTCCGCCTCTCCCCCCCATCACTGCACCACCTGGATAACATTCCCCTTGTGTCAGAGGCAGTACCCATACCAAGGGGAAGGTTAAGCACTTGGAGTACTGAGCCCACGTGTATACAGAGGCATGGGTTCTATGAAGTCTAACTTAAAAAAAAAAATGCCACTATTGTAATAGCTCACTGACCTGAAACTTATCGTTTTGTAACCTGAAAATTTTGGGCCCTGCAAATATGTGACCAAAATTCTGTACTGTAAATAGTATGCATTTTTAGAGAGTTCTTGCTCAGGGCCCTCTCTTAGGCCCAATTCTGAGGTCATTTTGTTTTCCTTCTAAAAACATGTACTGTAAAATAGAATAGGTCATACACAGATATAATCCTGAAAGTTTGATCCTATGGTAGGTGCTGTTCCAAGCTGCTCGGCCTTTGTTCCCAGGCTCAAAACCAGCTTGTGATCTTTTGTCTGAGATCGCAGGGAATGAGAAAGGTTGAAGATGCTCTTCGTGAGGGTAGGGCTCAGCTGGCTTGTCACGCACTGTAGTCAGTGGGCGCTCAGTGACTGTGGGTCCAGAACCCACTGAATGGAATGGAGAGGAACTGCATCTTGTATATTTATTTCTCCACGAAGCAACGGTGGCACTGACTTCTTGCAGAGCTACTCATCCTCAGACTATTTACTATGCATGATATGAGTTATGCATAAACGTGTGTCTGTATGTTTATATTACTGCATGCCCACATGTATAGACATTCCTTACTTTGCACAGTTCTGATGGTGCAGCAGTTTCAGTTACCATGCATTAAATAATACCAGTCCCTTAACACAATTCAAATTTCAGTTCTCCCGGTGTGTTAACCTGTGAGTAATCGCATAAAGTACACACACTTTAGTACCCGTGCTTCAGTTCGCAAATTGCTACATAAAAAACAGATGCACCTCACGATCAGTGACCAGTCACACCATTTCTTTCAGTCTCTCGGTGATCAGTCGTTGCACACGTCACTCAGTTCACGCACAGACAGCAAAGCGTGTATTTGGGTTGCAGACTTGTCCTCCTGTGCTAAACCAGTGTGACATTTTACAGAAATGTCCAAAATTGAGAGGGAATTGGCCGAAAAGATCAAAGTGCAGCAAAGGAGTTAAAAATGATAACGCTGGAAGTGAAATTCAGAGTGGAGTAACTGCTTAAGGGGCACAGGGTTTCCTTTTGGAGTGATGAAAATGTTTCAAAACTAGATAGAAGTTGTGCTTGCACAACACTGTGAATGTACTCAAAGCCTTTGAGTTGTTCACTTCAAAACGTTTAACTTGGGACCCCTGGTGGCACAGGGGTTACAAATCTGCCTGCCAATGCAGGGGGCACGGGTTCGAGCCCTGCTCCGGGAAGATCCCACATGCCGCAGAGCGACTAAGCCCGTGTGCCACAACTGCTGAGCCTGTGCGCCACAACTACTGATGCCCGTGCGCCTAGAGCCCGTGCTACACAACAAGAGAAGCCACCGCAATGAGAAGCCCGTGCACCGCGATGAGGAGGAGCTCCCGCTCGCCGCAACCAGAGAAAAGCCCGCGCGCAGCAACGAAGACCCAACGCAGCCAAAAATTAAAAAAAAAAAAAAAAAAGTTTAATTTTATGTTATATGAATTCAGTTTAAAAATACAGTTGTCCCTCTGTATCTATGGGGGATTTGTTCCCGGACCTGTGAGGATACCAGAAGACTGCCATGCTCAAGTCCCTTGTATAGAATGGCATAGTATCTGCGTATATAGCCTCCATACATCTTCCCATATACTTTAAATCATCTCTAGATCACTTATAATGCCTAACACAGTGTAAATGCTATGGAAATTGTTGCCATTGCACCGCACGTTCAAGTTGTGCGTTTTGGAACCTTCTGGAATTCTTTCCCCCCCAAATAAATGTTTTCAATCTGTGGTTGGCTGAATCCAAGGCTATTGAACCCACAGATGTAGAGGCCCAACTGTGTGACGTTTGGCCGAGGCGTAGAAGAGATGCTTTGCTTTGTGTTGTCAGTTATGCTTCAAGAAGCTGTGGCACTTTTAAACTACTCGTGATATGTTTGTAACAAAGAAGTAAAACACTTCAATTCTCAATGTTTCTAATGTTTTCAATGGCAGGAGTTTTACTAGCTTTTGGATAGTAAAACTGTTTCCCTAGTTCTCTGGGTACACTGTGGGTCAGTGTACTTTATTTTTTTATTTTGTATTTTTTTACTTAATTTTTTTAAAGAAGATAGAATTTATTAGAGGGAAGGGTCACTGCCAGAACAGCGGGCTGACTTCCTAGTAGGCTGGGAGAGTCGAGCCCGAACATGTGCTAATGATCAGTTTTTATAGCCAGAAAACAACAAAGGAATGGTCTGAGGTGAAAATTTCGTTTACTGATTGGTCGAGGCACATACACCTTCTTTCTGTAGGGTGGGAGTGGGACAGGGCAGATGCCTTTCCTTATTTGGGACAGGTCCCCTTGCCCAGGTGGGCGTCGCCCAGGTGGGCTCAGGAATTTCGTGACCATTGCAACATGGTGGGGAGGGGATTAAGAGTCCGGTAGGGGGTGTAACCCTGAAACTTTTCCAGGCAGGGTCGTCCTTTGTCCTTGAAGCACCATTGTCCTTGGAGCACCACATTCCCCCCTCTATTTATAGGGCCAGTTCCTTGGACCTATTGGATACCCTGCTCATATCTACCTAACTGCCTGTTCCCTCTTGGGCATTTGGGAACCCCTTTTGTGAGTGCAAAAGATTTCCCTGTGTACATTGTAACCTGACTGAGATTTTATGTTTTGACAAAAATAAGGTTATGGAACAATTGCAGTTTTTTCCATTGATAAGATAACCTTGCAAGGTTTCAGTTTGCATGGTCATTTTTTTTTTTTTAAGATGGTCTTTATTTATTTGTTTGTTTATTTTTGGCTGTGTTGGGTCTTTGTTGCTGCATGCGGGCTTTCTCTAGTTGTGGCGAGCTGGGGGCTACTCTTCGTTGTGATGCTCAGGTTTCTCATTGCGGTGGCTTCTCTTGTTGCAGAGCACGGACTATAGGCGCGCGGGCTTCAGGCAGGCTTCACCCTGTGGCGCACAGGCTTAGTTGCTCCACACCATGTGGGATCTTCCCGGACCAGGGCTCGAACCTGTGTCCCCTGCATTGGCAGGTGGGTTCTTAACCACTGCGCCACTAGGGAAGTCCCTGCATGGTCATTTTTATGGTCTTGTACTACTGTACAAATTGAGGGCTCCCTGTACACCTAACTTACCATATGCACACATGATAATCGATGTGCATATCCATGACAGCACATCGTGGCTGTAATAACCACTCACTCTGCTTGTGAGGATTCTGAGATGTGTCTTCTACAGCAGAAAGGTGTGCTGGGCTTGTCAGAAAAAAAGCAGAGGAAGATAGAGGTGGGATAGTAACAGGTAAGTGGGCTGACCCTCATCTCCTTCTAGGACAGGGAAGGTAAAGTTCAGCAGACATTAGGAACTGATGAAAAGTCCTGGCTTACAAGGTGTGGGCAAACATCACAGCTGCCCAGGGGGGGCCTGGTAGCAGCTGTGTGGCCAGCAGCTGGAAGAAACAGTGGCCCTGGATGTGTCTTGGCTTCAGGAAATCTGGTGGCAAAGAGAGCACGGGCTGAGATGCCCGATGCCCAGAAATGCCACAACGGACCATGTTGACACTGGTTAGCATTCGTTCACTGGATGTGTTGCTTTTGAGAATTCCTCTGCCATCTCATTCTGCTTCCCCCGCGCTGCAATACAGGCTATGCTTGTGTTACGATTCAGTTTGCATGTGACCTTCCCCAGCAGACTGAGACTTTTGAGGGTAGGGAAGTGTGTCTTTTTCTTTCTTGAGGCTTCTGGGCCTGGCAGTGCATAGTAGCAGCTTAATAAATATTGTTCATGAATGTAACATAAAATCAAGATTGCAATCTAAATCTTTTAAATTAACAAAGGAGTTTGTTTGTTTGTTTTGCTTAGCGATCACTGGTATTGTTTTCTGGCCAGAGCTGTTTTTTTTTTTTTCTGGGCCATGTGTTTATTTTTTCACTCCTGTTTCCTATTTATATTGTGAAAATGGTTAAGAAAATAGGTGGTATTGGCCCTGGGCTCGTGTCACAGGTTACTGTGATACTGTGAAGCCGATTCCAGCTTAGTTTATTAACTACACATAACAGCCCAAACCCTCTCACTACATCTTAGTTTTAATAGCCTAAATTGAATGACTCTAGGTTTTTTTTTGGTCAATTTCTCATGTATTTTCAAATGGTGCTTTTGAATGAAATACAAAAGGCAACTCATGAGAAATTGTCTGGTGTGGATCATAGTCTTTGACGTTGACTGACTTTGCTTGTAAAGCAACTTTTTGCATTTTCCCGGGGTCAGCCTTCCAGAGCAGTTAGATAACAGAACTGTCTTGAGAAAAGAAAGCACTAGAATGCCCAGCAATTGATGGCTGCCTCAGTTAGCAGCGAAGCAAAGGCCGTGTTGCCCTGTAGAGAGCACCATCCTTAGGCCGGCTATGGATGTGTCCAGTGGGAGGAGAAGCCTGCCTTTTCTCAGAGGGCTGGTCCAGGTATCAGGTGAGGCTCACGGGAACGATGTCGGGATGTGGTGAGGTCCCTGCTGCAGTGGTGGCCTAGGATCCTGAGATGCTGTCCAGATCAACTTTCTCACCGAGAGCTCGTGTCTAGAACTGTGGATGAAATTTATATGGGGTTGTGGAAGTTCCTTTGTATTCACTTTTAAGTCTTGCATCTTCAACTCCAGCTCAGGTTTTTAAAATCCTAGTGGAAGCGTCATTTAGGTATTTAAGATAATTTTGAATCTGCCACTCTGTGGGGCGATTACCACAAAACCCCCTAAAAGCTGCTGCTCTTGGGGGATTTACAGGCTCCCAATTGTTTAGTCTCCTGAGTGCCGAGCGCTGTGGATTCAAGAAGGAGTTAGACGCAGACCCCGTGCTCTGGGTGGATGAGTCTGGGGCAGTGGTCACAAGCCCAGTCCTGGAGCCAGGCTGCCTGGCTAGGGGGCCCGTTTTTACTTCTCACATGTGACTTTGGGCAAATCATCTGTAAAATAGGCTAATGAAGGACTCATGTCAGGGTTGTTACGAGGATTAAATAAGTTTTTAAATTTGAAATATAGTTGATATACAATAATATATGTTACAGGTGTACAATATAGTGACTCACAATTTTTAAAGGTTATATTCCATTTCTAGTTATTATAAAATATTTGCTGTATTCCCCGTGTTGTACAGTATATCCTTGTAGCTTATTCTATGCCTAATGGTTTATACCTCTTAATCCCCTCCCCCCTCCCTCTTCCCACTGGTCGCCACTAGTTCTCTATGTCTGTGGAGGATTAAGTAATTTAATGTATGGAAAGTGTTGAGAGCAGTGCCTGGCAGATGGTAGGTTTTTTAAAACCACAATTATTATTATAGAAATATAGTGCATTGACATTTCTGGTCACATTTAATCCTCAAAACAATCACGCACAGCAGGTGGTTCTATTGCCTGTTTTTTTGTTGAGAATCTCCACCCCTTGCCCCAAGTCACAGTGTTTGAAAGGGGATCTGAACTTGTCCCCTAAATCCTTCCCTCTCTGTTTCTTGACTGACACAGCAGGAGAATGATAAGGAAAAGTATTATTCTGTTTGTGCTGCCATGACAGGGTGCTACAGATTGGGTGGCTTACACAACAGGCACTTGTTTACCCACAATTCCGGAGGCTGGAAGTCCAAGGTCAAGGTGTCAGCAGGGTTGATTTCTTCACTGGCCTCTCTCCTTAGCTTATAGATGGCTGTCTTCTTGCTGTGTCTTCACATGGTCTTTTCTTCGTGCAAATTTGCTGTGTCCAAATTTCCTCTTAAAAGGACGCCAGTCATGTTGGATCTCAGGGCCTACTCTGATGACGTCATTTGAACACAGTTACCTCTTTCGAGACCCTCTGTCCAAATACAGTCTTCTTCTGAGGTACTGGAAGTTAGGATTTCAACCTGTGAATTTTCAGGAGATGCAGTGCAGCCCATAACAGGAAATGATTAGTAATCAAAACCAGAAGAATTGAACACCTGGATATTAAGAATCGATGTGAAGGCAGAGTCAGGGAGCAGTGGGGCTGACGGAGGCAGAGTTTTGATTTCCGACATGGTTTTCAAAGGAGTTGGTCACGGACAAAGAGGAAAGGACTCTGTGTGATGAGAGGAGCAACCCCAGGATACGGTGATCTGGGATCTGCAGGCCAGTCAGTTGTGGGATCAGCAGACACATTAAGTGGTTCAAGCTTGGTGCATTAGAAGAGGCACTGAGTAGCTGACTGTGGGTGATAAACCGCAGCCTGAGACCCAGTGTTTTGTTTTGAAAGGCATTGGAGTCATTCACTGAGCAAATCTTTATGGCGCACCCAGTGTGCTGCAGACTGGGTCATAGCACAGTCTCCCCAGGGGAGACTTTGAGTCCCATGTTAGATCCCTGAAAGTGCCTTCTGACTCCGAAGTTGTTTGAGTCTGTGGTTGGAGAGAAACCGAGTATGTAACTTTTCTAAAATTAAACATCCTAAGTATGCCTTAATTTTATTATTAACAAATGTTATTATTTTAATCACCAAGTTGTGGAGTAGTAGAGGTTAAATTTCGAGGTAAGACCATCTGGGTTTAATTCCTGGCTTTGTCACTTATTAGCTTTGTCAGATTTATCATATGACATAAACTGACAGAGCTTCAGTTTCCTCAGCTGTGAAAAGTGGACAATCATACATACTTCATGGGTTGGCAGAGTGTGTACATGCAGTAATGTATGTGAAGGTTCTAGTACTGTGTATTTCCCATGGGGTGCACTCTTTATGATAATCCAAGAAGGCGGAGGGAATTCCCTGGCGGTCCAGGGGTTAGAACTCCACTGCAGGGGGCCGGGTTTGATCCAAAGGCGGATATAGTTATGCAAATTAGGGGCTTTTTTTTTTTAAAAGAGAGGAAAAGAAATGCCAGCTTTGGATTAATACTCTTATTCATTCAATAACAAGAAAAAAGTCTGACATAGGAAAATTACCATTACCAAAGAGGAAAGGGGGAAGGGATAAATTAGGAGTATGGGATTAGCAAGATACAAACTGCTATACATAAAATAGACAGGCAACAAGGATTTACTGTATATCACAAGGAGTTATATTCAGTATCTTATAATGGCCTATAATGGAAAGTAATCTGGAAAAAATATTATGTATAACTGAGGAGAAAAAAAAAAAGGTCTGAGAACCAGCCAGTGGTTGGGTGCTGAGGATTAGACAAAGACAAGCCCCCGCCCTCAGCAAGCTTCCAGGCCAGGTCGGGGAGACCAGGAGGGCGTGATAAGTACCGCCAGCCAGGTGTGCTCATGTTGCCCTACTGGTATTGCAGAGGGCTGCTTTGGGAGAAAGGAGTTTTGCAGGAAGGGTTTCACAGGAGAGCAAGTACTTGAATTAAAATCTGAATTTTGGGGAGAAATACATCACCTAGAGTGGAACATTTATTTCAGGCAATGGTAACAGCATATTCTGAAGTCTAGAGGTATAGGATAGAGGGTACACGGCATGGTTGGAAAGTAGCACTTTAGGGGTCCATACGACATATGGGGGGTAGAGGGTGGAGTAGAGGGTGGAGGAGGGCAAGACCAGACATGAAAGGGGGTGCAGATCACATAGACAGTGGGGAGCCGCTGAGAGATTTTAATGGGCAAGTGATGACATTAACAGCTGAGGAAGACGAAACCGGTGGTGGCGCAGGATGGTTTGCAAGGAGGCAAAGTGCCGACTGAAGAAGAGTTTTAGAAAGATTTTGTGATGATCCAGATGAGGTGGAAGGCCTAAACGTGGGCGGCAGCTGCAGGAGCCTGGAGGAGAGGACTGAATCCAGAGCTCGTGAGGTGGCTGGTGTCAGGATAGGTGTGGCTGGGCTGGAGGTGACGCTGGGTGTTGAGCTCGGGTGTCTGGGTGGATAATGGAGCCGTTCATACAGAGGCAGGGGAGGAGGGCAGGTGAGCAACCACTGTGATGATCTTTGGTTGGGTGAGTTGGAGATGCGTGGGGACGGTACAGGTCCTTCTTTCCCATAGGTAGCGGCCAGCCGCTGGGTCTGGAGTTGTGTACATGTGAAAGGACAGTGAATGCAAGTGCCTCTTTCTGGAAGGTTGGCCCCGACGAATAGAGCTTGAGATTTGGTGTCTAGGGTCGTCAAGATTGTTCACAAATGTTTGGACCTTTCCTCTTCAGGATAGATGATGGAATTACATCTCTCTGCCCCACTGAGCCCAGGCGTGGTCATGTGACCACCTTTAATTAGAAAATGAACAGGTGGGACTCTGGTAGATTTTGTGCCAAAGCAGAACTCACAAGAGTGCTCTCAGCTGGGGTGCCTGGGGATGGTCCGGAGGGCAACCCAGCTGTGCTCTGGGCCTGGGTCCTCACGTGAGGTCAGTGTCAGCATGGACCGGAGTCTGGTCGGCCTGTGATGGACCTACACTGACAACAAAACCTTTGTTTTAGGCTTTTAAGATGATTTTGAGATGTTAGTGGTGGTTTTCTAGCATCATCTAGCCCTTCCTGACTCGGGTTGTTTCACAAGAGGAAGAACCTTACTAATTTTAAAACTATAAATCGGTTTTGAACTCACTTTTGTCAGTGTATGCCTATGAATATGTGAGTGCTCAAACCGGTAGGTAAAGGTAGCTTTGACCAAGAACATTTCTTTTGTCACTGTTAGCCTTCCGCTATAGGTATGTTTAATGAATTAAATGACAGAGATGCACATGCTCTTTTTTAAAAAACGACTGTATGGAGATAAAATTCCCAAACCATACAATTCATCCATTTAGAGTGTATTTTGCGGAGCACAGGCTCCAGACGCGCAGGCTCAGCGGCCATGGCTCACGGGCCCAGCTGCTCCGCGGCATGTGGGATCTTCCCGGACCGGGGCACGAACCCGTGTCCCCTGCATCGGCAGGCAGACTCCCAGCCACTGCGCCACCAGGGAAGCCCTCCCGTGGCTTTTAGTAGATTCGCAGAGTTGTGTGATGGTTATCATCACAGTTGTAAGACGTTTTCATTACCCGAAAAGAAAGCCCCTCTCCAGGCCTCCCACACATCCCCTCCCCAGCCGTTGACAACTTCTAGTCTGCTTTCTGTTTCTATAGGTTTGCCTGTTCTAGACATTTCATAGCAATTGAACCATACACTGTGTGGTCCTTTGTGACTGGCTTCCTTCACTTGGCATGTTCTCAAGGCTCATCCATGTTGTAGCATGTGTCAGTACTTCATTTGTTTTTACTTTCAAATAATATTCCATGGTATGGAATACAGTCTCTTGTAAAGCCATATGCCCACCCCTTTGTCATTTAATGGACATTTGGGTTGTTTCCCCTTTTTGAATTATGGGTAATGCTGCTGTGAATGTCCACGTATGTTCTTGTACAGTCTTGTAGAAGTTATTCTGCAAACATGTTTTCGTTTCTCTTGAGCTTATACCCAGGAGTGGAATTGCTGGGTCATGTGGTAACCCGACGTTTAACCCTTTGAAAAACTGCCAGATTTTTCCAAAGCAGCTGTGCTGTTCCACCTCCCCCTCAGTGGTGTGTGAGTGTTCGGAATACTCCACGCCCGCACCAACACTTATTATTGTCTGTCTGTGATTGTAGCCATCCCAGCAGGTGGCACAGGTTGCTTTAAATCATTTAACACGGAATTTTGATATCCCACTTCTGTTCTCTTTGCACATCCTCTCTTCCATTGTCAACTCATGCTTTTATTACTTTGTACAGGTTTATCAGTGTTATCAACATGTATGTTTGGTAGGCAAGTGCTTCCCTTCCATTATTGGACCCACATTTGCAGTTTAAAATGTGATATTTTGTCCAGTGTTGGGTTCTTCAGCTTACCCAAGTGGCAAGTCCTATGGCTTTTCTTTGAGAAACTTTCAAGCTTAAACGGGAATGAGAATTAATCATGGGTTGCCACAAAAATCCCATCCCTGTCACTTCACTTAATTGAGGGACTTTGGTGGTGGCTCCTGTTTGTCTTCTTTCTTTAGCCAACTTCAGTTTGTGATGGGTAAAACCAAATGGGATTTTCAGTATATATTTGAATATTTATATTTTAAAACCACATGGTTTCTAAAGATGAGAACCTTCTAGAGTTCACGCATTCAGCCAACATGCTTTATCGAGTGACTAGTCTGCCATGGTGTTGAGACCGGGTCCCTGCCTTTATGGAGGTCCCTGTCTTCTGGTTTGGGGACAGACCTTAAGGAACAAAGGCAGATGGGGTTACAAACTGAAACAGGGCTCAAAGGGAATCTCTCTGCAGGAGAATGGTAGGGGCTCCCAAGTTGGGTTTGCGTTGTGTTTGGTGGGGGATGTGTTGGGAAAGACCTCAGTGAGGAAGTGACACTTCAGCTGAGACCCAGAGGAAGGGGCTTTCTGGGGTGGGGAAGCTCTGGGAGGTTAGAGGAACTGAGAGTGTGGGGGGCCGTGGGAAGAGAGGAGGGCGAGGTAGAGGCCATATTGGCCAGTGCCTTGTGGACATGCTAATAATTTGCACATTATTCAAGATGATGTGAGATGGCGTTGAAGGGCTGTAAGTAGAGTAGCGTCATCTGATTCATAAAAAAAAGACCTCTCTGGTTGCTGTGTGTCAGATGGATTGCAGTAGGGGAGGGGGGCGGTCAGGGTGATGGCCTGCAGGGAAGGGATGCAGGGATACACGTTACACGTTGAGGCAGGGAGGTTGCGGATCGGATCTACCTGCCTGGGAGCCCAGGTAGAGGTGTCATCAGAGCTGAGCCTTGAACTTGGGGCTCGAGCCTTGCACTTGGGGCTCTTGCACCATTGCTTTATTCTTCGTTTTCCAAGAGGATATGTGTATTCTTAGGCCAGAAGTAGGTCCCATCTGCTTGCTTCTGTTGCAGGGAGATAACCTCCTTTAACATTTGTTGTTGTAAACCCACTGGCAAAGACAAGGCAGAAGCCACCTTCGAGCTTTTAGGGCCTTGCTTTTTCTCTTAAGCAAATATTTGAATGACCCTTCCATAATTAACATTTATCAGCCATATTAGAAAATGTGTTTTCACAAGCTTCTAACACTTGGGCAAATTTGTTATTTATTTACATGGGGAGCTGAAGTGTGGCTCCCAGTGACAGTTTTGCTGTTTGGGCAGTGTTTGTAGGGTAAAGGTGTTTGGCTTTTTTGTTTTTTTTTCTGTCAGAATCACTTGGGAGATTTTTTTAAAGCCTTTATCTTTTTCTCCTTTTGGTTTTTAAAAGCCAGTATGTCTTTTTTGCCTAGCACTTACCATAGATCAGAAGTCATTTTCGTCCTCGAAAAAGGAGCCATAGACCTTCTGGGCCATCGAAGAAAGGTTTTCCATGGTTGCTTAGAAAATCAACACATTTAGTGGCTTAAAACAATACACATTTATGATCTTCTAGTTCTGTAGGTTACAAGTCCCACGTGGGTCTCATGGGCTAAAATCAAGGTGTCGTCAGGGCTGCGTTAAGTCCGTGAGCTGCAAGGGTGAAGCCCTTGCCCTTTCCAGCTTCCCTGGATAACCTACACTCATGAGCTTATGGCCTCCTTCTTCCATGTTGAAAGCCAGCAATGTAGCATCTCTGAACATTCCTCATTCATAGGCACGTCTTCTCACTCTCCTCTCCTGCTTCCTCCCTCTTCCATTTTTAAGAGCCCTTGTGATTACATGGTGCTCATCTGAATAATCCAGGATAATCTCCGTATTTTAAAGTCAGTTGATGACCAACCTTAATCCCCCTTTTCTCTATGACTTGAGGTCGTCATGGGTTCCTGAGATTAGGACGTGATCATCTTTGGGGTTCATTATTCGGGGGTAGACTTACTCTTAAGCTGTCTGACGTTAGGAAATTGGCCCAGTGATTGGCTTTTCTCTTTTCACTGGATTCCTGTTGGTATTTACCTTAGATTTTTTTTCTCTTCTGGGCGTACAGTAGGTGCTTTTAAGATCACGGAGTGGAATTACCTTCTGGGAACGTGTATAAGGCCTCCCTGGAATTTATCTGTAGCTGGAATGGTAGAGGTTTTTAAAGCATCATTAGGAGAGATGGAGTCTGCTTAGGTTTGGATTTTTCACAGAGGCTATTTTGTTTAGGAAACATGAAGGGTTACCTTTTTCTCCTTAATGCAGGATATTAAAACCCTGCAAGAGGAGCCCAGGAGTCCTCCCAAGATTAATTTAAAGGTTTGTCATAATTGTAGAAATTCTTGAGAAATAATTGGACTCTAATTTCCAGTGCTTGGGTCAGCTAACACCGTCCTAATGGAGAACAAGGAATTACGGTATGATTTTAGGAACTTTGAAGCAATGGCTTGTGCTTTTATTGTTAGTTCTGTTGAATAGCTCCTTTAATGGAGTGAGCGTGCGTCCTGGACGGGGGTGTAGAACAATGCAGTTGGGACAGTTGGGACTTGAGCCGTGGATAAATGGGGATAGATGCGAGCACAGGTGAGAATATTGTTAATACAAGGTTAGTAAGTTTTGTCTGAGCTTGGCATTTTGTGCACTCTTGACATCACAGGCCTTGGCATATGATTCTTTTGCCTCTGCTAAGAGGTTAGAAAAATCAGTGCGCTGTGTCTGTTTGCCAGGCCCTATCAGACAACGCTCTACCTTTCTGAACTTCAGATTTGGGCTGGAGGTTGGGGTTTGTTGGGGGAAAGATGTGTTTAGACCTCAGCATTTTTAGGTAACTCGATCATACTCAGGATCACCGAGTTTTCCGCCAATCTGCGGTGTCCCCTCTCCGCGGCCCCTGCCCGGTGTGCGGACCAGGCACCCTCCACGGTGCGCCTTCCTTGGGCTGCGGGTGCTCAGGCTGACATCCGGCTGAACACAGCGATGAACTGACATGTCCGGTGATCTTAGCACGCTCAGAATTGCATTTGCCACCTGTAGTCTTATCCTGTGAGCATTTTCTATGGGTCACTAAAACAGCCAGAAAATCGTTTCATTTACAGGAATGGAAAATCACATTTATTGGTAACATGTTGTGTGTCTTAAGCTCCCAAGGCTGTCTCAAAGGGTGGTTTTGGTTAAGCTGTGGTTGTCCGTGGTGCAGATTTCTGAACTCTCCCCAGGCCTGCTTCATCAAAATTCATGGGCCTAGGGGTCAGAAATTTGCATTTTAAACAGTCCTCTCCAGATGAGCCTTTGCGCTCTAAATTTGGAGCCACTCCCCGAACTCCTCTGCCTTGTATAGCGGCACAGTGCTAGGACTCAAGGGGGTCCAGTAAACGCATCCCATCAGAGAAGTAACAGAACAGTTTGTGGGGTGAGGGGACGGGGTGGAGGACCAAAGCATCATCTTGACTTGTGCCAGAGCTTGGCACAGGAGGACGTGGCACACGTGGCCAGGCCCGTGGACTTGACAACGTGGAACTGGGCAGACTTAAAACCCCCTCATGCCCACCCTGGAGAGGACCAGCACGGGCCTGGGCTGCTTCACCAAGTAGAGCGTCCATCCTTGGACAGATCTCTGTATGGTGGGTAAAAAGGAGCCAGAGGAAGGGGCTTGGCTCGGCACAGCCAGTTTCTTATCCAAACTCAAGCCAAAGCTGGCGTTTCTTCTTGCCTTGGGTGGAGGGAGTGGTTTGGAGCTCCCTCCTTCTAGAAAGGAATTCCAGGGGTGGGAAGGAAGCATTGCCCAGCCCCCGATACCTAGGGGGACATAAGTGCTTAGTAAATATTTGAGGTATGAAGTAAGAGTGAAAACTGGGATTCTCCTAGTCCAGAGCATTTGCAGAACTGCCTCTTTTTTCTGGGTGCATATTTAAGGCCATGGTTCCAGATGCTAATTTAAATCAGCACATATATTATTGAGGATGGAGGCCCTGTTTGCCTTCGAGCAGGAAAAACAGCCTTTCTTTATTACTGCCTAGAATAATTTATGTTCAAGATAATATGCAGTCAGTGTATTTTTTTTATTGTGTTCAAATTTGATTTAAGTACACGTTTGAGTTTGGATGTCAGCCGCGTTGCTCCTGCACGTTAATCATTATTTATGGGGAAGCAGTTGGCCGTTTTTCACTCTTTATTGGGGAGCCAGATCATAGTGGAAATGGTAAAATTCTAAGCTAATGAGACCAAGTCCGTAGGTATGAAAAACCATTCTTCTGAATGTGTTTCCCTCCGATCATTTGATGTGGTGTGAGTGGGGCTCTGTTTACCCTGACGCCGTCGCCTGTGACCCACACAGAACGTTTCCTCTCTTTGGTAACACTGTCCTGGCCTCTGGTTAATGGCTGCCTCTCATTTATTCAGGTGTGTTTCTCGCCCTTTTCTTTCTTTCTTTCTTTTTTAATAATAGCTTCTCCAATCTTACTTACTGTGACAGCCCCTCAGAAAGAACATACTTGATGCCCGAGGCTGCACAGCCCACAATCCTTTGTGTCCTTCCAGCATTGATAATTAGTTCCCTTTACTTCCCTTCTCATTCATGACATACTCCCCAAAGCTCGAACGAGAGTTACCAAAACGTTCCAATAAGCCTAAAATTTTACATGAGGCATAGAACACATCTGCTTTTTTAAGTGATCCCACAAATCACTCTATGGAACATATTGTTATCAACATGGACATACCCTTCTGTGTGCTGCGTCATTCAGTTAACATTTCCTGCATGTTTAACATTTATTTATTTTTTGGCCGTGCCATGCGGCATGTGGGATCTTAGTTCCCCGACCAGGGATCGAACGCGCGCCCCCTGTGGTGGAAGCGCTGGGTCCTAACCACTGGACCGCCAAGGAAGTCCCATTTCCTGAATGTTAATCATTGCTTTTCAGGGGCCCTTAAAGCGGCTGACCCAGTGTTCACTGTCAAAAAAAATTTATGAATAGATCAGAACCGAGGTGGTGAAGCAAACTTGGGGCTCTTCATAGTTTTTTCATCTCATTTACTTGTATAACTAGCAGTTCTGCTTCATCAGTGACTGTGCTAAATTTGTTTATAGGTAGAAAATCATATTTTCTTGTTATGAAAGATTAATTTAAAATCTTCCCTCCCTTTGATTTAAAAAAAAAAACAACCAAAAACCCAAACAACTAGTTGTAAGAACTGCCCTGCCCCTTACCAGGCCTGTTCACGACTCTGGGAACTTGTATTCCTTCTGTTTTGTTGCTGTTTTCTGGCTAAATCATCTTTTGCACCAAATCTTTCAAAATTTCCTGAGATAGTTATCAAGCTGTAGATCGTTAGGGCTGAAGGGAAGCCTGTCTGATTTGCTCATTTTCCAGCCAAGGAAGCTACTGCTCTTTCACCTACAGTAACTGTGGCCCCAGGACCTTGCTCCCTCCCTCTCTCCCATGAAGGCTCCTCTTCCAGCTCCAGGGCGCTGATTCCAGATCACCTTCGGCCCCCAATACAAGCGGGATATCTTCTGAAGATCCTGACCTCGGCTCACACCACCTGCTACCACTCTCCTGGGGCCGTACTTCCACATCTCTTGGTTTTCATCCGTACCCAGGCCCCTGCATCACCCTAAGGGTCTTTGATATCCCTGTGGATGGGCTCATACACTAGCCTCGTCATTTCTTATTGAAGTAAATTCAGTAGTATTTCTCTTTAATCCAAGCCACTGCTCCTGTTGAAGATGCTGGACCTCTAAGCTCTTAAATTCTGCAGTCTTCTCTCTCTGACATTACTTCTCTGTTTCATTTTTCTCCTGTCTATACCTTCTTCTGTCCCAGTGGTCTCAGTGGGACAGAGGTACCAGAAATACCTGGGAGGACCAGAATAGTGGGGATGTAGAGGGAAGGTGTGACACTTATATCCATCCCTATGTTGAAAAGGTATCCAAGCCATTCTGACATCCCTGCCTGTCCCTAGCCTGGTCCCTTGGCCTCCCTGGATTCTCCCTGCCTGGCAGCTGTATTCTGGCCTCGTCTCTGTATTCAGCCTGGTCTCCTTTATCAGCTGCTGCCACAGTACCTTTGTACCCACTGCACACCCTTTAACCCCTGACCCACTGACCTCTCCTGGAAGACCTTGCTGTGCTGTTCTTTCTGCCCCTCGCTGCAGAAAATCGTTGGTGAATGTCACCAAGCTAAGTTGTGTAGCTTTATCACAAGTGCATGCTGTTCATATTGGCTGGACTTCTGAGAGTTTGCAGTCCTGCCTCCCTACCCTTTGTTCCTGCCCAAGTTTTGTCCTCTCAGATGTTGGTTTGGCCCAGTGGTTCTTAATTCTGGCCACACCTTAGAATTACCTGGGGGAGGTTTGAAACTTTTACGGAGGCCCTGTTCATGCCCAGAGATCCCTATTTCATTGGTTCAGGACAGGCAGGCCCGGGCACTGGTGGGTGTGTTTTAAAGCTACACAGGTGAGTCTTAGAAGCAGCCAGTGTTGAGAACCAAGGTCTTTTCTGTTCCCCGGTCCTCCCTTAATCACACTTTACAGCAGAGCGTCGGCTACTGTATCATCAGACACCTGACAATCTTCCTTAATCCTCTACCTACTGATCCTTTGAGGAAGAAACACTCTTCTTGCCAAGGTCTGACCCTGCCTGTCTCTGGATCCTTCCTTCACCTGCTCTCTTTAGGACCCAGGCCCATGAACCATCTTTCTGCCTGCATTGATGTTGGCCCAATTGGACAACGCAAATAAAAATGTCAGAATATTGTGAAAACCAGACAGCAAGGGCAGAGAGGGGCTAAGGATGGAATGAAATTCATGTCAGCAGTAAAGAAAGTGCCATGTGATCCACTTGCCAAAGGCTGCAGTTAGAGAAGGTACAGATTAGACAGACCTCAGTTTGAATCCTGGCTCTGCTACTTGCTGGCCAGCTGTGTTTCCCCTCCCTCTATAAGGAAATTCATGATAACGTAGTCCTTCCTTATGCCTGTGGGATACCTCCCAAGACCCCCGTGGATGCCTGAAACCTTGGGTAATACCGAACCCTATACAATTGACCCTTGAACAACACAGGGGTTAGGGGTGCCGACCCTCTGGCCAGTCAAAAATCCACGAATAATTTAGAGTTGTCCCTCTGTATCCATGGTTCCTCCATATCTGTGGATTCAACCAACCGCAGATCATGCAGAACTATGGTCTTTACTATTGAAAAAAATTTATATATGAGTGGACCCACACGGTTTAAACCTATGTTCAAGCGTCAATTGTATATACTGTTTTTTCCTATGCATATATACGTATGATAAAGTTTAATTTATAAATTAGGCACAGTAAGAGATTTAACAACACTAACTAATACTGAAAAAAAAAGTATAACAATATGCTGTGATAAATGTTATGTGAGTGTGGTCTCTCAAAATGTCTTGTTGTACTGTACTCAGTCTTCTTGCAATGAAGTGAGATGATAAAATGCCTAAGTGATGAGATGAAGTGAGTGAATGATGCAGGCATTGTAATGTAGTGTTAGGCAACGATTGCCCTTCCGACCATACTACAGAAGGACAGTCCTCTGCTTTGAGTGGTCCTGGAGCCACGATGATGTCCATGTTGATGGTTGGATGCTGGGAGCAGACACTGTTGTTGGCAGTGGGGTATCCCAGGTGGGATGGCTTGAGATTTCATCATGCTACTCCTAATGGCAAACTATTTCAAACTTAGGAATTGTTTACTTCTGGAATTTTCCATTTAATATTTTCGGAACTCGGTTGACTGCAGGTAACGGAAACAGCAGATGGCGGGGGCAGTGGGAGGATGGGGGGTTCTGTAGTTACTGCATAGGATTTTGTGAGGATGGAATTTGGTAACGGAAAACTACTCATAGCCCAATGCTCAGCCCATAGTAAGCACTCAGCAAATATTCACCCTTTAAAAAATGTCCTTTCCTACCTTTCACCTCAGGACCATTTTTCTCAGCCCAGCAGATGGAATATTTTACCGCCTGTGGAATCCCTTGGTACTTGGATGAACATTACCCTATTCCCCTTGTACTGTTTTTTTTTTTCTTTCTTTCTTTTTGCGGTACACGGGCCTCTCACTGTTGTGGCCTCTCCCGTTGCGGAGCACAGGCTCCGGATGCGCGGGCTCAGTGGCCGTGGCTCACGGGCCCAGCCGCTCCGCAGCACATGGGATCTTCCCGGACCGGGACACAAACCTGTGTCCCCCGCATTGGCAGGCGGACTCTTAACCACTGCGCCACCAGAGAAGCCCCCTTGTACTGTTTTAATAAACTGCAGGTGATTTGAAGATAAGGACTAGGTGGGACTGTCCTCTAATTGAGTGATTATTATGTTTTTCATCAAGAGATGAAAATGTCAACCAATATTTGTTAAAGTATAATTTAACTTAAGAAAGACATGCTGGGCTTCCCTGGTGGCGCAGTGGTTGAGAGCCTGCCTGCTAATGCAAGGACACGGGTTTGAGCCCTGGTCTGGGAAGATCCCACATACCGTGGAGCAACTAGGCCCGTGAGCCACAACTACTGAGCCTGTGCGTCTGGAGCCTGTGCCCCGCAACAAGAGAGGCCGCGATAGTGAGAGGCCCGCGCAATGCGATGAAGAGTAGCCCCCACTTGCCACAACTAGAGAAGGCCCTCGCACAGAAACGAAGACCCAATACAGCAAAATAAATAAATTAATTAATTAATAAACTCCTACCCCCAACATGTTCTTTAAAAAAAAAAAAAAAAAAAAAAAGAAAGACATGCTGTTTCAGGTACACAATTTCTAAGTGTTTCCCCACGGCCCCTTTCTTTTTGGCGGCGGGTGTGGGGAGTGGAGAGGAGAGAAGGGAGGTGGGAAAGATCCTGGAGAAGTAGAGAATTGATGAATAAACGCTAACGTTTTAATAGAGGATGAAACACAGAAAGGAGTCCCATGTATTAGGATCTGGGATGAGAGTTGGGTGTTATTTTAATTTTGCCACTGTTATTTGAGCAAATTACTTAATCTTTTGAGGGCTTATTTTCCTTTGGGAAAAAACCATAGAATTAGATGTGATGGATTTTCGATCCCTGCTGAACGAACGCTGTTTGGGAGTCTCTCTGTAGTTACTTTGCACAAGGTTTTGTTTAATGTGATACATTTTCTATCTATATATCGTATCATTACATTTTTAATGCGTTTTAAAGTTATACAAATAATACGTGAATGCATTCTTGAAAAATACTCAAACAACACAGCACATAGACTGAAAAGTGAAAAGTAAGCCTTTTTTTGCGCATCAGCCCCTCCTACCCCCATATCTTACGTTGCCAGAGGTGAGCCACTGTTGACCAGTTTGATGTCAAGCCTTTGAGACCTTTTTATGTACATATCCACACACATGGCCTCTCTGTATTCTTATAGTATTCCATCTTCAAAATTCAACTAAGTGAATTATGAATTTGAGTGAGATTCCAACCAGTGTCTGCTTCTGCTTAGCACTTGACTCAAATTAGTGCCTGGGAGTTGCTTAAGTCTTGGGACTGTGTCGCCCTCTAGTGGTGGCTGACTTTGGTGTAAAGCGGCCGTCCTGCTGTAGGGCTGGAGTGGAGGTGATGGCTATGTCCCAAAGGGCTGGTGACAGGCTTGGCTGTATTCAGTCACCGACACGTGAGCTCTGCAGTTGCCATCGCCTTTATACCTCCAGCTTGCCCTCCGTAAGAGGCTTAAAATTTATGGTAACTTTTTTTTTTTCCCCGGCTGTGCTGCGTGTCTCGCGAGATCTTAGTTCCCTGACCAGGGATCGAACCTGGGCCCTCAGCAGTGAGCGCAGAGTCCTAACCGCTGGGCCACCAGGGAATTCCCTGTGGTGACGTTTCACATGAGGTGTGCAGAGGTATTGCTTATACCCAGCTGATTTATTTATTTTTCTCCACCAAACCAGTTTCAAAGGGGGGCCCACCCATTACAGTATGTGCATTGGCTACACCGTTCTTTCGCCTGTTCCCTTTTGGGTCCTGTCATCGGCAGAGTCCCCACGTCCTCTGCCTCCTGAATGTTCCCAGGCCTCTTCGCTCTTGTGAAAACCTGGCTGGCTGTCCCTGGAGGACCCTGCTTCCCTTACCGTCTCCTCAAGGAGTAGTTTTCCCCTATTGCCACTTCCAGCTAACCTACCTTTCCCCCTGTTTTAAACCTCAGCTCCCATTGAAATTTGTACCCTCATTTGTAGCTTCCCTTCCCCACCTCGTTCTGGCATCGTCTCCTGATCACCTCCTCCTCTGATGTCTCCACCCACCATTGTCCGTCCATCCACCCGGCAACCTGGCCTCTCAATTCTTGACCTCCCTGGCTCCAGTGACCTTTCTGCACCTCGTTATTGACCCTCTTTAGATCTCGTTGTCTTGATTAACCTCCAGAATCCGGAATCGTGATTTAAGGCATTCGCCTCCCAGATCTCCATGCCCGTCCTTCCTACGTGAGACTCTCCCTTCAGAATTCAGAGTTCTGCGAGTCTGTGGACCCCCATCTCCTTTTCACTACCCGTTGCCACCGTGGTGCCCTGAGATGGCAGCCTAGACTTCATGGGTCCCTCCTGAGAACAGCCACACGACTTGGATCCTCTTATTCCTTTGGACTGCCTGATGAGACCCCAGCCAGCCCCAGTTAGACTCCCCACCCTGGTTAAAATCATTTTTCCAACTATTGCAAGACTGTGTGAACCGGCTTCATCACATCTGTGACCACCCACCTCTGATGGGCATCTGTCTTACTCCACTTTTGGGGTAATTTCACCAGCTGCAAGAAAACTGTCTGACACCTTCTGATCGGTCATCAGTTCTCCCACATCTCCCTCCTCCCCTTCTTAGCTGATGACTTTGCTTCTTGTTTCATTGAGAGAAGCCGTGCGGTCAGTCTTTCTTACCACCGGCTGCATCCTCTTCCACTGCCTTGGCCCCTACAAGAGCTGAAGCATTGGCTGGTTCTTGTCTAAGGTCACTCCTCTCCCCGCAAGGAATCTTCTGTCACCTTCTCAAGGATGTCTCTCCTGCAGCTCACTCTTTTTGCTCCTGGATTCTTCATTTCTTCTTGTCTTCTGGATTCTTCCAGACGGCCTAAAAACTAGGCCTTATAATGTTGCTCTTTGAAGATTTCCCTAAAAATTCTATGTTCCTCTCTAGCCGTTGCCCCTTGTGCTTCACTGGATAGCAGGTACCCTTTTACCTAGATTTTACTCTCCACTGTCTACTTTCTTAGCTTTTTTCAAGCTTACAACTGTGTCTCTTTCTACTCCAAGGGTGACCAGTGGCTGGTACCTGGTTGGGATGCCAGCCATCGGTGCCCACCTGCACCGTCCTGGGAAAGCCTGCCCATGTGTGGTCTGCGCTTGTCTTCCTTAAACCTTCAGCTGCATTGGAAACCACTGGCTCTCCTTGAAAGCCTTTCTGGTCCCCCGTGTTGCCCACTGGCTCTGTTCTTCCCTTGCCTCGTGGGTCATTCCTTCTAAGCCTCCCTCTGGTTCCTCCTTTGCTTCCAGGTCTCCAAATCTTGCAGGCTCCAGGGGTCGGCCCCCATCCTCTTTTTTCCCTTATTCACTCTGTTCCCTGATGTTTCATCCAGGCCAAAGCTTTAAGCCCTCCCTGCAAGCGGATGAGTTGTATTGCCAGCCTGGACTCCTCCTTGCCTCTGAATTGACACTTAGAGAGCCAACTTCCCATCGGACAGGTCCACTTGATGGCCCTTGAGAAGCTCAAATGTAACCTGGCCAAAGCAGAACTAATTCCTTTCCTTTTCAAGTGTGCCCCCACCCCCCAAAGTCTTGCCCACCATCTCTTACCCAGTTTTTCAGTTAAAAACGTAGTTTACCGTCTTCCTTCATTTTCCTCATCCAGTAATAGTCATCACAAGGCACCTGTTGAGGGCTTACTACATACGTGCCAGGCACTGTTTCCAAGCATTTGAAAAAGCATGTCTTAAACTCTAGAGGAAGGCTCTTAGCGTCCTGTTTTACAGATGAGGACGTTTGACACAGAGAGGTTAAGTGGTCTCTCCACAGTCACAAATTTTCTAAGTGTTGGAATTAAGATTCGAGTCCAAGCAACGTGACTGTAAGCCTGGGCTCTTAACAAGAACCCAGCGGGAAGGGTGGCCAGCCTTGTCTGCAGCCGGGACTCCTACCTCCCTCCCCATCTTCCCCCACCTCCTGTCCAGAGTGATCCTCCAAAGTAGAAATGAGATCGCGTCACTTCCCCATCAGACTTGGGTCCCAAAGCCCAGGCCTGGCTCTACGCCCCTACGTGGTCCTCCCGAGTCCCCAGCCCCGCCTCTCCCCTCTCTCTGCTCTGCTCTAGCGCTGCCCAGAAAAGATGCTGCGAGCCGTGAGTGCAAGCCACATGTGTACCCTTCCTTTTCTAGTAGTCTCATGACAGAGGAAACAACAGGTGACATGAATTTTAATGTCTTAGTTAACCCATTCTGTCAAAAAGATTATTTCAACGAGGAATCAATACACAAAAAATTAATGAGATCTTTTACATGCTTTTCTTTTTATGCTGGGTGTTTGGAATGTGGTGGGTATGTCACCCTTGGAGCATGTCTCAGTTTGGGCCAGCCCCGTTATGGGGGCTCAGTAGCTGCTAGGGGCCACCCCCTTGCACAGGGCTCGCCAGCCCTTCTGCCTGCAGGTCTCAGGAACTTGGCGTCTGCTGTTCCTTTTGCTCAGAAGTCTTCCCCTAGATCTTCACGACCTGCCTCCCTTTAGCCTGGGAAGGTCTGCTGCCTGGAGAAGCCTTGCCCCCAAACTGCAAGTTTTTCCCCTGGGTCATGCCATCCTTTTCAGGTTGCTGTGTAGCATTTACCCAGCCTGAAATTAGCTTATTTCCTTGTGGGTGCCTGTCTCCCTTCTCAGGAATCTCAGCCGCCTGAGGGTGCTCGCTCACCCCAACCCCTTAGCGTGGTTCCCACCCAGCCTGTCTGTCCTCCCTTCCTGTTGACTGTGAGCTTCTGTCCATCGCCCTTCCGGTGGGGGTGAGGCCTGGTGACTGGCTACTTTCGCTGCTCCCATTTCTGACCTTCCTCTCTCTGCAACTCCCGACGCTGCTGTGCTTTTTCTCTGGCGACACCATGTATGCTGGCATCCTCTGCCACTTCCTGGGAATTAGAGCTGCACCTGCCGATCAGGAAGCGCTAGCTGTGTGAGGCTAGTCAAGTTAAGATTAATTAGAGCCAGATCAAAGTTAAAATCTAGGTCTTCAGTTGGCGTTCGCCACATTTCACATGCTCGGTAGCTGCATGTGGCCGAGAGCTACCATGTCGGACATTCCCGGCATCATAGAAAGTTCTGCTGGGTGGTGCTGTTTTAATATTAAATACAATTATTTGATTGCACGAAGGCTCAAGATACTGTTACCTTTCCCATCATAATTCATTTATTCAACATCCCTGGTTGTGGTTCGTTGTAAAATTCTTCTTATCCCAGGAAACTTAATGGGGTGAAGAACCCGAACTCTGAAATGGTTTCTATGGGGGTGGATGGGAATTTATATGTCCAGCTGCCTCTGAGTAAATAGTACTGACAAGGGTCTGGACAACTTGAGTCCAAAATGATAGATTCCGAAATGAGTCCAAAAAGATGGTAGATTCCATAATATAAACGACAGATTGTAACCTCAGCCATGTTGCCATTTCCTCCTTCACCGGATCCCCCCACCCCCTTTTTTGTTGTTCTGTCATCTTACCGCTTGACCGGAGACCTGATCTGGCCTTTCCAGGTTTGCAGGCAGGTATGGCTCAGTAGCACTTGCTGTTACCATTGTATAATGTTGGGATTCAGTGAATTAAAAACTTTCTCTGCCTAACACACTGTGGTTGAACAGCCCGTTGAGATGCCTGGAGCGTAAAATGCAGTCTCTCTCGTGGCTGTTGAGGGCAGTGGTGCTTTTGTTTTTCCTGGCTGAGTTTGGCCTTTGGATTACTGGGCACACACTGTCACCGTACTCGGTTAATGATTTTCCACCTACAGTAACCCGCTCGGCTGTGTGCGCCCAATACAGTGTGGTTAGTTCCAAGCTATGAAGCGCCTGTCATGCATATAGAAGATTTCTGTTCTTAAAAGAGGGTGTTTGGCAGGGGGTAAGACTTTCTGGCATGTGTTTTCAAAATAGTAAACAAAACAAAACAAAAAAACCCAGATTACAAGTGAGAGATTTAAAAAAAAAAAAAGAGCCTTGTGCTCTGTCGCCTTGTTGAACATGAATCCGCGCTGCTGGCTCAGCTCAGGTTGCTGATGGAGAGTGTCCTGAGAAAGTTGTCTAGACGGTCGTTGTGCCTCACTGCACAGAGTCTAACCGACGAGTTCACGACCAGCCTTGGCTGCCACTCCTCGGCCTTCTTGGGCCTTGTCCGTGTTCAGTTATCAACAGTGAGGGGAAACGGGACAGTTGATTCAGGATGGGCAACAAAGTCCTCCACATTTGGCTTCCATATGTGGACGTATTGCCCAGGAATTTGAGTATAACTGTGCATCATGTCCTGGGATCAGATAAAAGAATAGAGACACACAGTGCATCCGGCTCATCCTTTTACTTGGTCATTGTCTGCCCTGCCATTCCAGAAGCTTCTCCACTAAAACAGAGGACCCAACTAGGGTTTCCACTTTCTCTTTTGGGCCCATCTCAGTTGGAGGAATTAAGTGTTAGGGTCTTAAATCTCTTGCAGCTGCAGGGAGAGTGGATCCACAGCTGATTTCATTAAGCTCTATAAGTATGTGTTCTTCATAGAGCTCTTGAAAGATGCATCACAGACAAACCCAAATGTGGATCCTGTGATCCCAGTTGTCCAGGATTCGTTTCCTGCATCCGTGGCCTCACTGTGACTTGCTTGGCACTGTTAGCAGAACTGCTGATGGCAGAGCAGTGGCCTGATGCTTTCCACCAGGTCACGCTCTTTGAACTTTTGTTTCGTATTTCACGTACAGTTGCTTCTTGGACTCTTGTGTTGAGGTGCACGTGGAGAGTTCTGGAAAGAGCAACTTAGAATTTTGAACCAGTTTCTCAACAAATTTGGTTATATCATTTGAGACATGTTCTCGTATAAATATATTCTGAAAAGGTAGGAGAAAACATCCACTTTCTATTCTAAGACACGCCTGCCTGCCTTTCTGCCAGCAGAACCTGCAGCGGCTCTGCGTCCTTGTCTGGCTTCCTTTCCTCATTTCTGGAGCAGAGGGATTAAGCCTCCAGGACTCCAAAAGCTCCACGTTAACTGGAGGAAATGGAAACCACAGAGTCAGGGCTGATTGGACAAGTCTTCTAAGTTCTGTTCTCCCTTCGCTGGGGTTAGGGTAAGGGTTAGCTAACCCTAGGCGTTCTAAAACCTTTTAGCGTTATCCCGACTCTCACCAGTTAAAGTGTTTGTTTTTTTTGCCACCCACTGGAAAGGGGATTAGGAGAGGAAGACCTGTGGAACTTCCTTAGGATGAGTTAAATGTGAGGCAGCCACATGGGAACGGGTCCAAGGGATGTTGTATTTAAACAATTAGGTTATTTTGCAGATGTGAATTAACTCTCACATACAGTACTGCCCTGGAGCCAGCATTTTCCTGTTTGGTTGCTGCATAACAAAGAGCACTTGAATAATTTAGGGTCTTTACTTTTGAACCCTCTGCAGTCAGGTTGGGTAGTGGTTAGGTTATGTTACCGAAGGTGGGGTCCGGCAGCTTGCTGCTCAAAAGCCGATAAAGAGGCACGGTTGGTGGAAAGGAATGTTTGCTTTGTTTGGGATATGCTGGCAACGGAGAGGGGGGGTCGGGGTGGAGAGAGGAGGGTGGACTCCTGTCCAAAGGCCTCCTCCCCCCACCCCACCCCCCAATCAGTGGGCAAGAGCTTATATAGATGGAGGGAGGAAGCTATAGGCAGAAACAACACAGTCGGCTCTGACAGTCATCTTGATATTGGTCATGCATTGGTCTGACCAGAGCCATCTTGATTGTTTTAATCTTCAGTTCCAGGGTCAGTTTGTTCCCATTCCTTTGAGGCCAGTTCTCAGAATTGTGGCAGCTTATGTCATGGCTACAGTCTAGTCATCAGTCATCATGTAGTTAACTTCTTCCGCCTAGTGGGCATTTCAGTATCTACAAGGTAGCTCACAGGATACGGCTCAGAATATTATCTGTAGCCCTTGAGAAGGAACTAAAGGTTCTTGACTATGCTTAAGGACTAAACTATTATTATTTGGTCTTGTCGGACTGTTTCCCTTTGTTTCTGCATTTTCTCACTTCTCTGATTAAACTTATTCTTTGGCTAAGGTTTTTGTATAGACAAAAGGCAGGTAAGGACATTGGAGGGGGGGCAAGGGAGGGGGCGTAAGGACCATAGCGTCCTGCTCTGTTTCAGTTACCCTGTTCCAGAATGCTCTTAGCAAGTTAATTAATCTACTGTATATTCCCCAGTTTCCTCATCCAGAAGGTGGCATAATCATATATGACTTAGAGTCATGAAATTTAAGGAGTTAATAAATATATGCTGCTTGGCATACGGCCAGTCCTCAAGCTGATCCCAGGTGCCTTTCTGAGTGTCGAGAAGTGTGAGCTGTTGGTGTTATTCTCTGGTTTGGGGGGTTTGTTTTGATTTGATTTGTTTCATGAAGGTGATGAGAGTATCTGTGATTTACTTGTGATTAAAAGCTTTTTGTCAGTGGACAACGTCAGAGTTACAAGGCAGTCTGTGAAAAGTGATTCTAATACATGTGGTAGGTAGAGGTTTGAGATCCCTCATGTATCGAGAGATCGGACAAATTGAGCAGGAAATCATTCAACTCAAGTAGCGAAATGTTGGTTAACTCCTATTTAGGAGGTTAATACTTTAATAGTGGGCTTAAAAACCATCGTGCATATCCCCAAACCAGGTGGAGGGGCCTCTTTCAACGCACACCTCAGTTATTCATGGTGCTAAGTGGCTTCGTCTTCTTATACGCCTGGCACGTGGTACTCAGTAAACGTCTGTCGAATGAAGCATGGAAAGAACACGAGTGACAGTTGAGAGTTGGGTGTCTTTTCTGATTTATTTGGGAGATCCTGGGGTTTTGACCCCAATAGAATTCTTATGGTTTTATATGCTTAAATGTTACTGTTTAAAGTTTTGAAGCTTTGAGCAAAGGGTTAATTAGGAGAATGAGCTCCTGAAGTTTCTAGGCCAACTCTTTTCATTTCTCTAGCGTTTGCAGAGCTGCAGGGTTTACAGAGGGTTTCCTACAGTCCCACCTTGCCTCTAGCCCCTGGGGTGGATGTCACTTCCCTTTTATAGATGAGGTCAGAGCTTGAGGAATATAAAGAAACTTGTTCACAGCTGATGTGCCAGGACTCGAACGCAAATCTTTTTACTTTGGATCACATGCTCTTAGCATTAATGAGTGTGTGTGTGTGTGTGTGTGTGTGTACATACGTGGGAAAAAGTATATGTATTTAAATAAGGAGTGAAACTCCTAAATTGCAAATTGATTTTTTTCTTAATATACTAATGTTCATAATGAAGCAAAGGTATCATTTCCCTTTCATCTACACTAGACTGCCTTATCTGTGTTTCACCATGAAGATGGAAAAGCCTGTATTAAGTAAACACATTTTTGACCCGAGACGTATTACAGCCACAGGCATTCGTTTCTGCAAAAATACCCCGGTTGGTAATGTGTTAGGCGTGCCCTCTGTGCTTGTCCATGTGCTAATCGCTTTATGAGTAGAGTGTGAGCTCATATAATCCTCATAACGAGTCTCGGAGAGAGGTATTAATTTTTATCTGCCTTTTGGGTGTGAGGTTGTGAGGTAGAGAGAATTGAGCTTCATATTCTTAATTCTGCTGTCATTCATCACCCCAGTCAAGCTAAGGAATTCCACTTCCTAAGTGAAATCTCAGAATTACCTTTTTTTTTTTCTTCCTTTCAGAACAAGGGTTGCTGTGATGGCAGTGTACCCTTTGTATCCTCAATTCAAGGGTCTCACATTTTATTGGGATTGCCTGCTTCTGCATTTCTGTTTCCTCGAAGGCAGGGACGGGCCTTCTTATTTGTCTAATACCAGCCTCCGCCGTGACGTCCATCCAGAGTAAAAGCCCATTGCAGTGCAGTGAATGAGTACGTGAAAGAAGGCAGGAGTGAACGTCGAGGAAAGGAGTGATGATTTGGCGAACGTTCCCAGCATCTTGAGATCTGCAGTGACTCTGGCCTCATGCTGTAGTGTACTGACATCTCTCTTATTCAGGGAATGCGCTTTCTAAACTGCAGTCTGTCGTGAGCATGAGTGTATGCATCTCCTTTTGGAGACAGGGCAGAGCTGTGTTATTGGTGCCTTCTTTTTTGGTTTGCTCTTCTGATTGTAAATTCCCATTGAGATGGAGGCCATCTGACCTTGAACTGAGAGATAAAAATCAGACTGTGAAATTACAAGCTGTGATCTCAGGCATTCTGCACAAACTAACCTTTGGCCTACTTGGCTGCAGCCAACCTCTTTCTAGTAAATTCCCCACTGGTTCTTGGCTTTTCTTGTGGAATTACCACATTGACAAAGTTTCCTTCATTGGTATTCCTGGTGCGTGGGCTCGAATATCCTTCACCCCTTGATTTGTGGGATCGTTCTGTTTTGTCTTTGATGAGAGTTTTAATGAGGGGGAAGCCAGAAGCCGCACCGGGTATGGGAAGAACGGAAGCCTGTCTCTGGCAGGGAGACCCCAGGTTATTCAAACGGTCGTTGCCTGGGTTTCCTGAAGAAGACACCGGGTTTTCATTTTGCTCATCGATGTAAATACCCCTGGAGTGACTGGCGAGGAAGCTAGATGCCTGCGCCCCCTGGTGGCGGAATACAGTAGTTCCTGCATCCACTAGGGAATCAAAGGGAGATTACAAGTGGAAACTCAGACATTTTTGTGTTGGGGTAAACCAAGGAGATAATGAAGATAACAGCTCATCTGCTGAGGGTGTTTCCTGTGTTTATATTGTGGTTGTTAGTAACAATTTTGGCTCTCCGTGGGAAGCCGTTTCCTAACTTAATCAGTTGGCACAGAAAATGCTTCAGGGATGGTTGTTCTCCACAAGCAGAGAAAGTGGGGTTTCAAGTAAGAGCCGAGTCCGAGTGGAGGTGGTCTCCTTCTGACTAAGTTACCGATAAAGTGGTTTTAATGACAGATGGTCTGCTTTCTTGGGGGCTGGTGTGGACCCTTGTTTATTTACTAAATGCCCTCCCTTCCCAAAGTTCAAGCTGGGTTGGCGGTGAGGCAGAGATGACACAAAGAGGTCAAAGTCGGGAAATGGGAGGAGAACAAAGGGGTGGGAACCTTGGGGCTCCTGACGGGGGTTACAGGGGTCTTTCCGGGAGGGAGACTTTGAGTCTGGTTTGAAGTAGTGAGGGAAGGGTTTATGGAGTAGGAGAGGTTTGGGTAAACTCCTCAGCTTTAAGGTAGATGGAAAGCAGAGGATCAAGGGCATTCCAGAAGGACCCAGAGAAGCCCAGGGAATTGGGCATTGAGATGTTGAGGATGTGTGGAGAGGCTGTTCCAGACCCAGCACTGGTCTAGTACTTTCCTGCAGGCAAGTTTTTCTGTTTCATCAACTGCCTTGAAATGTACAACCCCAAACTGAACATGTTAACCCCCAAGCAGACCAGCCAGTGCTGTGTGCACTGGCTGATGGGTTGTGCCACTAAAATGGAATCATAGTCTGATTTTACTAATTCACAGAGAGGGAAAAAAAAGTAAAGAAATGGAGGAGATTTTTTAAAAATTTAAAGAATTTCTCCCACATTGTTTTTCTTAAACATTTGGTCCCCGCTACTGTGTATTTGTGTTGAAATCACGGTTAGAATGATGTCTGATCTGGCAAAAACATAGCTATTTTAAGTGGGAGCAATATTTAGTGGCTTTCACAAAGCAAAGAGAAGGATTCGCTTTCTTTGACCCACACACCTCTGTCCTTGCCACACGTTGGTGAGGTCGGTTTTCTGTGTTTACCTTGTGATGAATCTGGAAATGCTCTTGACATGTGTCCTGGGTAGTACACAGGGATTACTCTCTCTGCACAGCTTTCCTTTTCCTGTCTTATATCTTGTTTGCTTCAACATTCCCCAGCTCTTCTCCAGCTGGGTAAATCCCACACGCACTAGGTGGTCTGTCTTGTCTGCCTGTGTTCGTGAAAAGTCTTTCCCAGAGCCCTCTGATGTGGCTGACCCTGGTCGGGGGCCCTCTGCCCGAGCCCGAACTGGTGTTCCTGCCGCGGCCTTCAAGATTGCCTTTACTTCACTCTCATAGCCGGGTCTCCGTTGGATGGCTCTTTTCTCTCTCTTGGCTTCTGGTATTTTCTAGTTCAGTGGTGCTAGTTTCCTCTGTTGTATTTTATTTTAGTAAATAAGTAGGATCACTAGGTTGGTTTCATAACCATGGGTTGGGTGAAATCACAGGGGAAATAAACAGCGGGCGGGTGTCAACCCCAGCAGTGTTGCCATCGCGGTACTGGTGACAGGAGCTTGGTGCTCCGGGGGCAGAGCAGGGTGCTAGGGCCTGTGCTGGGTGGCGTGGGGGGAAGGTGCTCCAAGCTGAGGGCTCAGCATGTGCCCACCTGATGTTGTGATACTTAACCCGGCTTGAGAAACAAGCCATTTTCCTTAGTTTGTGGATAAATTAGTAGAATGTGGGAAATAAGCACTTTCACCCTATCCCTTCTCCCTCCTTGGCTGAGGCACCGGACTGGGCACCGTGTGGCTGACAGCAGGACGCCAGAGTCCCCGGAGCACCTCGCTGGCTCGTTTCACGGGGGCCGAGAGTCACCGTGGCCCAGTGTCCACTGGTTCTCTGGCCGTTCTTCTGAGCCTGGGTGCTCTGCCTTCCGACAGCCTAATGGAGCCCTTAAAGCTGACATGCTCCGTACTTACTACATTCACTTAGTACACTTGGCCGGTTTAGAGTGCAAATTCGGCTCCCGTTACCCTGTTTGAAAGACGGGAGGTTGTGTTTTGTAGTGTTGTGTAGTCCTTGTGTGATTGCTGCAGATTTCCTAGGGCTGAGCTGGGAGGAGAGGATGATAAGATTCCTCATTGTCTCCCCCGCTCTGAACAGCAGACCCTCAATTACATTCCTCTCAGTATCCTTGGCTGTTTATCTTGGGGGTAGAATCCTTCATGAACTGAAACTTTGGATGACATGGGGAGAATGGGGCTGATGTATTCAGAGGATAATCCATTCTATCAATTTTATAATCAGAAAAGTATATTTAAACCAATGCATGTTTGTTTTTAAAAAATCAAATACACACACACAAAAAAGCCCCAACAAAGTAGAAAGTGAAAAATCCCCTCTATCTGGTGGTTGTTAGGAACAGATTAAGGGTCGAGGGTGTCTTTCGTCTAGTTGCTTGATAATAACTAAAGTCACTCTGCTTTCTGGTCGAGAGTATAGATCTGGCTGATTGGAGATGTGTCAGGAGAGCTCAGCTTCGGAACAGCTGTGTTCATACATCTGCTTCCTTGCTAACCGCCAGAAGGGGGGAGCCTATGACACGACCGTAGAGCTCCCCCAGCCCCCAAGAGTGGGGTGTGGCTGAGGCGGAGTGTCAGGTGGGAGGCATGGAGAGGGCTGAGGCCGGCCAGGTAAAGGTCAGGGGTCAGGGCCCCTGGAGTGGGAGAGTTTTCTGGAGGGTGTCGACATCAGATTTATATTTTGGTTCCATCGCCCTGGTTCAGCCTTTAATGTACCGGCAGAGGGCAAGGGCAGACAGAGGCTGGGACATGAGATAGGAGCTGTCCAGGTCATCCAGGTGAGAGATGTTGGTGGCTTGGGTAGGGTTGGAGCACCCAGAAGGTGGATGGGGCGATGAGGTACCCACACCTGGTCTCAGGCGGCTTCCCTCTGGTTAAGAACATAGCGCGCAGCCTGCAGTCCTACTGCAGATTATGAACATTAAGTGTGAAGGGTGAAAATTCAGCTGCAAAGATCAAGGAACCTCTCAAGTTGGGATTGATGAGTTTTTTTGCTTGATTAGAATCAAAATTCCCAAAGCTTATAAAACCCCACTGTTTGGGACTTCCCTGGTGGCACAGTGGTTAAGAATCCGCCTGCCTGTGCAGGGGACATGGGTTTGAGCCCTGGTTGGGGAAGATCCCACATGCCGCGGAGCAGCTAAGCCCATGCACCACAACCACTGAGCCTGCGCTCTATCTACTGAAGCCCGCGCGCCTAGAGCCTGTGCTCCGCGACAAGAAGCCACCGCAACGAGAAGCCCACGCCCCACAACGAAGAGTAGCCCGCGCTCGCCGCAACTAGAGAAAGCCCGCGCGCAGCAACGAAATAAATATATAAATAAATTTAATTTTTTTTAAAAGCCCACTGTTTGCCCCACAAAGGACCACGAGCACGAGGAAATACATTTTGTTCCCTCGTCATATGACAAAAATGCAGATTGGTGCTGTGTGCTGTAAAATGTCCAATCAGATTGGTTCCTTTGTAGTCAATGGATTCTTTTGTCCATTTCTGAGCACAGGATTCCTTTCCCCTTCAGTGGTGTATTTGAAGTGTTTTTTCTTAGAGGAGGAATGCGTGCCTCGTGTAATCCATCCATTCCCCCCTTTGCAGCAAAGTTCCGATGAATGAATCCTTTGTGCAGCCCTCAGTCACCCGCAGGTCTCCACTGGAGATAAAACAGGTGCCATTGCCTTTGCTCGGAGTCGTCAGTTACTTTGCTGAGATTATTGGAGGCCCGAGAGGAAGTGTTCAGGATTTCACTCTGCTACAGACAACTGTCACTTGGCGGTCCATGATTCTCGTGAGAGTGCCATGGGGAAGAGAGACCTGGGTTTGATTAAGGCCTGACTCCTCCACCATGAGCCATCCTTAGGCTTGTGGTCACCCCCCACCGGGCCTCGGCTTCATCCTCTGTACGAGGAAGACAGTAACGCTGTCCTCGTGGGCTGCTTGGGAAGATGGTCTTGGCCAGGTGTGTCACATCTCTGGCCTCCAGCAAAGGGCCGATGGTCTGGTTGGTGTAGATCAGCATGAGTGGTCACCTGCAGATTAACGGGGCCGTTACCTTACGGGGGACTTTGCAGTGTGTTCTAAAAGCACCTTTTATTGTCTCTCCACCTTGAGGCTAGGAGAGAAAATACGAATTATACAGATTAGAGGAAATAGGAACTCCGGCACAGTATTGTCACAGAGAGACAAGTATGGTTTTGGGGAGAGGATGAAATGAGTACTCCTGAATCAGAGAAGAAAGTAAAATTCCTCTACAGCATCAGGGGTGAGGTGGAAATGAGGCAATCGATTGACCTTTTCTTGGAAAGAGTCTGGCTAAAGTCTTTTCTTTTTTTAAACCTTTAAGTGCTAGATCATTTGGCGATGGTTTACTGAGGTTTCCTGATTGTATGTACAAATTATTGAAATTCATATAATGAAATTGTGTTTTCCCTCTAGACTGGTGTTATGAATGTGTGCCATGTGACTAGTGTTATGAATACATCCATGTGTTTGTATGTATATCACTTAGATTGAGTATAGCTAATATGAATATTGGAAAAATTTCCATCGCTTGTCCCCAATTTCCAAATTAAAAGTGTGAAATAATCCTAGAACCCATGCCTGTGGTTAGAAAACCTGGCTGGCTGCTGTCTGATGAAGCTTGCAGGGGCTGTGAAAACCAGTGCAGCCCTGTTTTGTGAAAGCAAGTGTGAGGCTGTGGTCATGGCAGATTTCAGCTGAATGTCATGCTGGCAGGCAGGCACCTGGTTTATCTTTTCCCCCTACCAAAATTTCTAATTGAATTTGAATCAACCGCTTTAAAATTCTGATTCTAATATAATGTCTGTGATTCTATTCGGTTTTCAGAAGGAATAGTCTTGTGTCCTCCGATTGGCGTGTTTAGGGAGCTGGTATTGACCGTTTCCTGTGACTTGTTATAGCCTAACAGATGGGCTCCAATGTAGTAACCCTTAGAGGGTGTCTGAATGGCAGAGTTTGAAACTCAAGCTATAAAACAGGGAGTTCTGGGAATCTTAACCTTGTACTCTGTTTCGTAGTCACAACTGTACTGAATGGATTTCTCATTACTGGCTCAACCAAGTCTGTGTGTTGAGGAAAAGATCTTCCCACTTACCATTTTAATGCCAGATATTTAAGGGACGTTGAGGCCCAGATAATGAGGTCTCTTGAAATGAGAATTTAATTTCACATCTCCTTGAAAAGGAGCTTGAAAGGGAAGCTTGAAAGTGACAAGCCTCACCTTTCCTTATTTTTCTAATTGTTTCTAACTCCATTTAAGAGGACCCTCTAGCTCAGGTGTTGATTGACTATCAAGCCACCAGTATGTGGATATCGGCAGAGTCTTTAGAAATGGAGGTTGGGAGAGGGGAGACCAGACTACCCGATGGGGTCAGAGATGTAAGGCGGGGAAGTACCTGGTTAGCGCTCAGGAGACCTGGCTCCTGCTTCTGAGTTGGAAATGACATATATTGCTGTCCTCCTGTGTGCTAGGCACTGTCCTAGCTACTTTGTGTCATATCATCCCTCCTAGCAACCCTTCCAGATAAAGGAGTCTATCTCTGTCCACTGACAGGGAAATTGAGGCTTAATAGTGCCCGAGGTTAAGGAGCTGAAAAGTACCCCTCCTCTCTTGACCTTACAACACTTGACTCAACCTCACGAGAGAGATCACAGCTGCCTCTTCTCTCCAAAGCGTTGGGCTGTATCATCAGTAGTATCTCTTGAGCTAGAAATTTCTGTAGTTTTCATAATTATTCTTGAAAAAGGGCAGTTTACTTCCATATTTTCTTCCTTATTGGCAGTGACGACAGCTGGCTCTGGAACAGGCTCTAAGGGTCTCTGGGTTACGGTATTTTACAGACCCAATGCCAGGAATGATGCAGTGCTGTTTGAAGGTCATACAGTAAAGCTAACCAGAGAGGAGGGGCAGAATTTCAGTGGGATATTTATGCTCTAGGGCAGAGGTCCCCAACCTTTTTGGCACTAGGGACCGGTTTCGTGGAAGATGATTTTTCCATGGGGCTGGGGGTGGGGTGGTGTGGTGCAGGCGGTAATGCGAGCGATGGGCAGCGGCAGATGAAGCTTTGCTCGCCCACCGCTCACCTCCTGCCCTGCGGCCTGGTTCCTAACAGACCTTGGACGGCTACCGGTCCGTGGCCCAGGGGTTGGGAACCCCTGCTCTAAGGGACTCCGATGGGTAGGCCGGCCTGTGTTCTGCATTCACGTCCTCAGAGGCTGTGACGGACGAAGGCATCATTGAGGAGGAGAATCAATCCTTCCTGCCAGTGGCCCTTACAAAGAAGTCACAGCAGTGGGCTGTGGGACAGGCAAGCCAAAGGGCTTCTACAGCTGTCCAAGGACGGGAGGAGAGAGAGCCTGAGGGCCAGCTTTGGGGTTTTACAGATACCGGTCCTAGTAGCGTGAGGCTTTGTGCTGTCTCCACTTAGGTAAGGGGGAAATTAGTTACCATTATCTAGAATTGGCCTTCTCCCTGTGGTCGGATAGTAGGCACCTAAAATAGTACTTGACGTGTTAGTAAGTGATAGCTTTCTGTTTAGAAATATACCAGGTGCTTCAGTAGGTTTTTTTTTTTGCTGTCGGAATTGTATCTGGGATGGATCTCTTTTGATTTTATTTTTTGGGGGGGCCAGAACAGAGAATATTCTGCCCCAAACATCATTTCATGACTGTATATTAAGAGCAGCGTCTTTTTTATTTTCCAGGTTATTCTTCAGCTCCTCTTACTGATCTCTTTGAAGCATTATGGAGTTTGGAGAGGCCGCTAGTTTGTCTACTTTATTTTAAAATTATTTATTGGCTTTTCTGATTATAAAAGTATATATTCACTGAAAAAAAATGTTAAAAACCATAGGAAAGGATAAAAAAGAAATAAAAATGACCCAGCATCTCACTAGACTGAGGTAAGAGCAGTCACTGTTGTAGCATCTGGACCTTGTTCTCTGCAGATCAGCATCTTGGTTGGGAGACAGGTGCTCTGAGGGCAGAGCTGAGCCCGTCGTGGTGGTGCTGTGTCCTCGGCACCTGGAGGAGGCCCTGGTGCACGGCAGGGGCTCAGTAATTACGTGTTGAGTCGTATGTGCAGTGCTGTCAGTCAGGGTCCAACAGAGGGGACCTCACCCTGGGAACTGCCCACACAGGTGTAGGCTGAAAGAACAAAAGGGCTCACCCAGCGATAACCCAGAGATAATATCTGCAGGAAACGGGGCTCACCCCTGGGGGCTGGGGGAACCCAGGGAAGGACTGGGGTGGCCTGAACCAGGGGCCGTGGGAGACTCAGCAGGGATGGTGCTGAGCCCCTGTGGAGGGGATGTTGTCCAGCTGCGGTGGAACCTCCGTGGGGTGGGGTCTGGTGGGGACGCTGAAGGACTGGGGCTGGGAGAAGCTGGGGTCGACTGGTAATACCAGGGCGACACTGACCAAGACAGGAAGGAAGTCTGTCCCTCTCCTCCCAGCAGGAAGTTGGCCAGAAAGGGGGCCAGGAAATGTAGTTCATAGGGTGCTGGTCCCAGCAGCGCAGGGCAGAGAAGGGAGAGGTTGGGTTTGGAGTTGAGAAGATAGTAAACAGCCAGCACTGTCTGTCGTTTTAAAGAATTAGATCTGGATCCAATTGTGCTCTGTTCTAATGTAATTTACATTTTTTACTGTGAATAATACGTCATGGGCATCTTTCTGTATCAATAGATACAGCTCTACATCCTCTTTCTCTGTGGCACAGATTCCGGAGTCAGGTTCCAGCTGAACTACTCATTAAATGTATGACTGGCCAGCTTATTTAATGATTTAGGTAACATTTCCCTCATTTGTAAAATCTACCAAGTTGTGAGGATTTAATGAGATTATGGCAAAATACTAGCGCTTTACCCTGGCTGACGATGACGATAACAGTAATGAGAGTTATTCAGTTCAGTCAGTCCCAGATGATGTTTAATGAATTATTTGTGTTGTTTTTGCCTTCATGAATGTTCGTGGAAATACATCTGTACTCAATTGTCTGGGTCTTTCTGCAAAAAGTGGACTGTTCTCATTGAAGTCTATGCTATATTCGAGGTTGGGCTGTTCATATACTTTAGCAAATCGTTCTCTAGAACTCTTACATCAGTTTTTTTTTTTTTTTTTTTTTCTTACATCAGTTTTTAATCCTCCTTCTATCAGTACCTGTGTCCCCAGCACTCTCACCAGTCTGGGTGTGGTTATTCTTTTTGCACTTTGTCCATCTGCTGGGTTGAAACCATATACTCTTGTTTTTTTGTTGTTGTTTTTTTGGTTTTTTGCTGTACGCGGGCCTCTCACTGTTGTGTCCTCTCCCGTTGTGGAGCACAGGCTCCGGATGCGCAGGCTCAGCGGCCATGGCTCACGGGCCCAGCCGCTCTGTGGCATGTGGGATCTTCCCGGACCGGGGCACGAACCCGTGTCCCCTGCATCGGCAGGCGGACTCTCAACCACTGCGCCACCAGGGAAGCCCTCCTCTTGTTTTTTATTTGCATTCTTTCGGTTATTGATGAGTGTGAAGGTTTTCCCCAGACTCAGGTGGCAACAGTTCTGCTCTGTGATCAATCAAGTACCTGAGGCCTGGACTGCTCGCTGGCTGGCCTAGCAAGATCAATTTCCTCACACTCTCAGCATCGTTCTCCTCTCTGGAAAACAGGATTGTAGGAGTAGTGCCCGTCTCATGGGTTATGGTAAGGACTAAGAGAACGTAAGAGTGTTGAGTCAGTGCCAGATTTTTGGTAGTTCACCTTCTAGTTTCCTGTTGAGTTAACCTCAGCTCCCACCCCACTGTTGGTCTGTTGATCTCAGAAAGGTGAGCTAGAGAGACCTGAGGGTTGAGGAGGGGACTCCGGGGTTAGGGTTTTCAGAGACAGAGCATTCCTGAGTAGGGGTGAAGTCCGGCATGACGATGGGTGGCTGAGGTAGAATGTGGGTGGGATGCTTGGGGTTCGCGAGGCCATTTGGGAACGGAGGGCGTCTGTGGGCCCAGGCCCTTACGTCATGCAGGATCATGGAGGATATGAGCCAGGGGGGAAGGTGGTGACCCAAGTTCCAGGTCACCTTTGAAGAGGGGAGGGGGCTACAGAGACACGTTGAGTGACTGGCCAGGTTGGCTTTGGACAGTATGGCAAGGAGGGCTCTTCATGATAAGTGGAAGAACCAGGGGTATGGAGGCTGCGGTGGAAAGTTCCAGCGTAGGACTGAGTCCTGGCCTCCCCGGGCCTGTCCTCCGTGCTGAGCCACGCTTCAGGTGTGACAAGGACGTGGTGGGAGCACTTCGGAAAAGGATGCAGGTGAAGGGGGTCCCAGTGGGCCTGCTGCCGAGGCGGGGGAAGGGTGTGGAGTTGGTGCAGGGTCGCTGTAACCACACGGGGCCCCGCCCTTCTGACTGGGTGATGCCCTGCGCCTGGTGTAATGCGCTAGAAATTTCGCCGTCTTGAAAGTTTCGGACAAAGGGCCCACATTGCCATTTTCCACTGGATCCCACATGTTGTGTAAGCGTCCAGAAAGATGTGTGGGGGGTGGGGGGGAGAGTTGACCAAGTGGGCGTGGTCGGAGGCTGGGATTCACTGTCTCAGGATCCAGGTGGAGCCCGTGTGAGCTTAGTCTGGTGCCAGAAGCCCGAGGACTGGGAAGTTTCTCTTGATTGAAAACGGAATGTTTTGCATTGTGATCGACAGCTTTGACTTCGCGCCTCTCTGTCTCTCTCTAATGCCTTGGTGTGTGTTGGTAACATTCATTCATTTATTCATTTATTTATGGCTGAGTTGGGTCTTCGTTGCTGCACACGGGCTTTCTCTAGTTGCGGCGAGCGGGGGCTACGCTTCGTTGCGGTGCACGGGCTTCTCATTGCAGTGGCTTCTCTTGTTGCGGAGCATGGGCTCTAGGCGGGTGGGCTTCAGTAGTTGTGGCAAGCGGGCTTAGGAGTTGTGGCTCACGGGCTTAGTTGCTCCGCGGCATGTGGGATCTTCCCAGACCGGGGCTCGAACCCATGTCCCCTGCATTGGCAGGCGAATTCTTAACCGCTGCGCCACCAGGGAAGTCCAGTTGGTAACTTTAAAAAAAAAAAGATCTCAAACTTAGGGAAAGGTTGCAAGATTGTAGTTGCACTGGCTTGAGTTCTAGAACATGGCTTCCTCAGGGTGGCACTGTCAACTGTTGGGCTGGGCAATTCTTTGTGTTCGGAGGCTGACCTGTGCATTGTGGGATGTTTGCAGCATCCCTGGCCTCTATCCAGTAGAGAGTAGTGGCACCTCCACGCGTGGTGAGAATCAAAAATGTCTACACATTGCCAAATTTCCCTTTTAGGGCAGTCACCCCAGTTGAGAAGCACTGTTCTAGGAAGACCTGAGCTTCTGCCTGACCTCTGCCTCTCACAGCCCATGACCTTGGTCAGGTCACTTCTCTCTCCCCCTGACCCCCAAGCTTCAGCGCTCCTGTTTGCGAATTA
Organism: Neophocaena asiaeorientalis asiaeorientalis; assembly: GCF_003031525.2. NCBI lineage: Eukaryota > Metazoa > Chordata > Mammalia > Artiodactyla > Phocoenidae > Neophocaena > Neophocaena asiaeorientalis. The sequence goes on along the minus strand of NW_020174135.1, from coordinate 15,939,851 downwards.
TCATGCTCTGAATGTGCTGTGTTTGCATAAACAGCGTTGAGTGTTAAAATTTTGAATTTCTCCTAATTGAAGAGATTAAATCACATATTTTAACTTGAATATGGTGATGAGGAAGATGGGCCAGTATTTCACATGTGAATTTGCTGATTATATGTTGCCGGGTTGATTCCTCTTGCCCTTTTTTCAATTTTTGTTGTTGTTTTCTCAGTTGGGGTTTTGAATGCACGTGGCCTCTCCTTGCTACCCCTTCTTCTCTGCCAGCCAATCTCACCCATCCTGCTGGGCCCACCTCACCTGCCAGATCCTGTCTACAGGGCGGGGGTGCTGCCCTCTGGCCGCGCTGCCGGAGGGGCCAGGCTGAGGATGTGGTTTGTGGGTCACGCCATGTGCCCCCGGGGAAGGACCCAGGACCCACGGGGTTCATCCATTTTTCTCCCCTAGAATCGCCCATCTGAATATCGTTTTTCCTGTTGTTATGTCTTGTACTGGTGTCTTGCTTAATTACTTGGTCATTTAACTCCAATTTTCTCTTTCCAACTCTGTGAGTTTGCTTGGGCTGCTGTATTGAAATAGGGCAGACAGCATGGTTTCAACAACAGAAATTTATTCCTCGTAGTTCTGGAGGCTAGAAGCACGTGGTCTTTCCTCTGTGTGTGGATGCCTGGAGTCTCTTCACGTCCAGATTTCCTCTTAAAAGGATGCCATAGACATATACACTACCAAACCTAAGGTAGATAGCTAGTGGGAAGCAGCCGCATAGCACAGGGAGATCAGCTCGGTGCTTTGTGACCGCCTGGAGGGGTGGGATAGGGAGGGTGGGAGGGAGGGAGACGCAAGAGGGAGGAGATATGGGGATATATGTATATGTATAACTGATTCACTTTGTTATAAAGCAGAAACTAACACACCATTGTAAAGCAATTATACTCCAATAAAGATGTAAAAAAAAAAAGGACGCCAGTGAGACTGGAGAAGGGCCCTCCCCTCAAGGCCTCATTTTGACTTAATCACCTCTTTAAAGGCCTTATCTCCAAATAGAGTCACATCCTGAGGGGCAGAGAGTTAGGGCTTCAACCTGTGGATTTGGGGGTGGGGGTGGAGGAGGAGGAACACACTCAATTCAGCCCGTAACACCGACTTAATTTTATGCTTTTTGTGACAGTAGGCCAATGTGCAGCAGCTTGTTAGATCTTTCTTAGAAGACAGGTGAATCCGTATTTTGGGTATTCGAAGATCTCATCATCTGATGGATTGCTTTAAGAGGTTGCTAAGAGTTTAAATGCCCCTTGACCGGATGATAACACTGCTGATGGTGTCGCACATACAAGGAGACTGACATTTATCCTGAGTGAAACCATGCAGATGCTTCCTGAGAAACCTCCGTCCAGCTGTATCATTACATAAATGGGCAGGGGCAGAAGAGGAGCGTTTGCACAGGGAAGAGATGACACTAAAAGGGTTACTTGAAGACAGGGTGTACCCCTAAGCATTAACCCAAGATGGAGGGGCGCGGACCATGGAGTTTTCTACATCTAAGTCATTACGTTTCCTAAAGAGGTCATGTGTGGGGCTCTGAAAATCTGAATGGTGGTGTCGAAGGGGGGGCAGGTTCCTTAGGTGATGTGACCTGAGGTGGGACTAGAGCAGGGCTCCTCAGAGAGGCCCACACCTGGGCTGCCCTTTGCTGGGAGGGAAGTTAAAGCCACTGTCCTTTTCCCTGTCACCTGGCAGTGGAAAGTTACCCTTGGTGGCAGCCAGCACTTCCGCATACTCTTCGGAACTGCCCATTCCCTTGAGTTTTCCAGCTAATGTCACCTTTAATGTTTAGTTATTCGCCTAAACGGGATGTCTTGCGTTTAAGGAATTAATGCCACCCGGTGAGACTTTTTTTGGAGGGGTAAGGCGTTTTACCTTCCTGGGGCATTTTTAAATTCTGCCGATTCATCCAGAGTCATAGTAGTTTGACATTACCTTGAGATTCTTCAGCCAGTAATTCAACTCTAACACAGTTGATCTAGTTGACTTCTCTCTGAAAGGATTTTGTTCAAACTCAGGGTTGTGAACTTTTGTTTAGAAGCAAGTCTCAATGGGCCTGATAGGTTTTTCTTAAAGGAGAAGTTGCTTTGGGGAAAAAAATCAAGAAAATGAATGGCTTTAAAATGTATGAACATTATGAAAGTTATGACTTTTGTTTTCTCGAAGGAAAAAGAAATGGGCATCTGTGAAATGTTTCTCTTAAATTGTATAGTGAGAAATGAAGCATTACTGGGGATGGTAATTTATTTCTATGCAGTTTACCTGGGTAAGGCTCTTTCTGATGCTGGATATTGAGTACAAATGTTAAATCATTTTGGGGAAGAAAGATGAGTTTTCTTTTAGGTTTTGTGATGCTCCATTATTTGCCTATTAAAAGGATTTGATGAAGATTTAAATATAAGTAGCTGAATTACATAGCATTCTGTGTGAAGGGATGGTGCCTTTTAATTCTGGAATCAGTGCATCCATTTACCTGTTATTTGCCCTGCTGGCCTGTGCCACCTTCCTTTATGTTTCTGATAAATTTTAACGAATTTGAAATCTTTGTTCCTAGCGCTTAGAAGGAGAACATTGAGAGCACCAGTTACTCGGGCTGACAAAATGCATTTTAGACTTCAGACGGTTAGATTGCTTTGAGTTTTTACTTACGGAGGGGTGGGAGTGAGGGTGCATGGACAGCTCCTTTTCTGAGGCGGGCACAAGGCATTCATTCCTTCAGGTGTAACCGACGACTTACGAGCTGGCCTGCCTGCACTTGCTGGCCGTCATTGCCTGGTGCCCGGAGCTGGCAGGCACCAAGGCCAAGGGCACTGTTTTCCATATGGGGGGACCTTGGTTCAGTGGGGGTGGGAGTCGGAGGGACTCCCTGTCTACTGTGACCTTGCCCCGTCCCTTCCCCTCTCCTCTCCTTCCCTCAAGTAAGTTACTGTAAATCCCTGCCTCCTCCAGCAGCAGAAGGACTTTGAACTTGAACTCTGTTAGGGAGCGCAGGCCCCGCCTCAACCAGGCAGAGAGTTTGGAATCTCATCTCCTTTTTAAAAACCTCTCCAGGGGATTTCATAACTTTCCTGAGGGTCATTTTCTGGTGACTAACGACGTTGGTTCTGGGGAGCCCTTCCTTTGCCAAAGGTGCATCTCCCAAAATGATTCTGAAAATGATGCCTGTCTGTACACACCGTTGGGACCCGGGCTGTGGGAAAGGAACTGCTCCTTCTGCCCCAGAGAAAATACGGGAGGGGAGAAACCCTTTTGAGAACTGCTCTGCAGGTTTCCGTCCTCCTGGCCCACCTGTTCTCTTCCTGTTTCTTTCTTCACAGTTTGTCCAGGCTCCATTGTTTTTGCCCATATATTTTGATGGGTTTTTTTTGCATTATGGTTTGTTGCAGGAGGTCAGGAGGGAGTTGCGGTCATTCAAAATGTAAATTTCTGGCACGGTGCCCAATGAGGGTCGCTAAATATGAAGGTTTCTGTGTGTGAAAATACAGAAATCACCATAGCATGGTCATTTACGGGATGGTTGTGAAAGGGAAGGCTGTAGACTGGTGACGGGACTCAGGTGTGTGTGTGTGTGTGTGTGTGTGTGTAGGTGGGGGGGGGCCGCCTGCACTAGGCTGGTTAGTATTTTGAGTCATATTGGACTCATAGGGTCAACTGTTAATAGTAATGGAGTTGACTCTGGGGTTAGAGAGCAGAGAGGGTGGAATGGGGGTCCATGGTCACAAGCGATTCCTAGACTGATGGTGACCAGGGCTGCCTGCGTGTTGATGCGTCAGCACAGGAAGAGAATGAGATCCTTCAGTAGGCGGGGGGAGGGGAGGAGGTCGATTCAAATATATTATTTATATATATATGGTGAAGTTGAGTATCAAATCATCTATACCATAGGATAGAAGGAATCGGCAAGATTCGGTAAACGTGGGATGACATAAAAAGAAACTGTTGTGGCACAAAGTGCTTCTACCTCCTCATGAAAACAGTTTAATTTCTCATTTTGAAAGTAAAATAAATGCTCTTTGGAGAAATAAAGAAAAGATAAACAGAACAACTCAGGCATGATGGAGAATTACACTCAAAGTGAAACAGTCACTTTTTCTGCCGTGCCAGAGGAACCGTTGGAAATGTTTTGGCGTCTGTTCTCTCCCACAGAGTGATTCTTGGTAAGAGTCATTGGGAAGCTTCGCGGCGTCAGGACAGAGGGAGGAGGTGAGCGCTGAGGATCTGTTCACTTTTGGGTTAGATCCCAGCTCCTCTTCTCGGCATTGCTGGCTCAGAGAGAGACACAGGGCTGGGATGCGGGAGGAGGGCTTAGGGTTGCAGGTGCAGGTCTGGGGTCCCCGCATTTAGAAATTTTGTTGGCGCTTCTCACACGTTTCTGTCCAAGTTTTCCCTGGGAGAGGGGACTAAGCTTGTCCCCGCAAATGGGAGATCTTAAAAACGGGTGCAAATTGCCCATTTTGCTGCATGATGCTTTGTTTAATATAATGTTCTTTCGCAAACTTTATTGCACTTCAGGATCAGCTGGGAGCTTGTAAACACAGATCACTGGAGCCCAGCCCCAGAGATTCTGGTTCTGGGGTGTTGGGTGGGGCCTGAGAACCAGCATTTCCACCAAGGTGCCAGGTGATGCTGTTGCTGATAGTTGGGGGTCCACACTCTGAGAACCACTGTCCTATTCATCAAGACTTCCAGAAAAATTGGTACTCCAAGAAGATGCTCCATGCCGGCCCTGTGGGTTCCTGGCACCTCTTCCTGCATAGACTCTTGCAGGGAAGTAGCACCGGTCCAGTGTGGGAAATGCACGAATTCCATGGTTGTGAACGGCCACTTGAAGGGTGGGTGGCTGATGCTCTCTGCATCCTCAGGGCTTTGGGAGAGGGGAGGTGGAATGAGCTGGTCCAGGCTGTGGAAGGGATCTGGCTCAAAGGCTCCTTGGAGTGGACCCGTTATATCTCATGAGCTTTATCATCCTCTGGATGGATGGTTGGTTCCTGTCTTTCTACAGTCTCTCACTTGATCATAATTTTAAAAACTTTAAAATCACGCTTATAAACATAACAGGCTCTTTATAGATGGTCCTGAAGGACAGCAGAGGCCTTGTGAAAGGTATAAAACGTGTCGCTGCAGGGGAGGAGATCGCACTTGGAAGCGGGAAGAGGTTGACGTGGCGTCGCCTAGGCTGGCATTTTGGTAGATTCAAAGAAGAAGCAAGTTGGTAAAACTTTGTGAAATATTGACTGTCAAAACCAAGTGCAGGGCTTCCCTGGTGGCTCAGTGGTTGAGAGTCTGCCTGCCAGTGTAGGGCACATGAGTTCGAGCCCTGGTCCGGGAAGATCCCACATGCCGCAGTGCAACTAAGCCCGTGCTCCACAACTACTGAGCCTGCGCTCTAGAGCCCGTGAGCTGCAACTACTGAGCCTGCAAACCACAGCTACTGAAGCCTGTGCACCTGGAGCCCGTGGTCCGCAACGAGAGAAGCCACCGCAATGAGAAGCACGCGCACTGCAAGTAAGAGTAGCCCCCACTCGCTGCAACTAGAGAAAGCCCGCGCTCAGCAACGATGACCCAGTGCAGCCGAAAAAAGAAAAAATTAAACATGAATTTCAAAATATAGAAAGAAATAGCATCGGATAGAAATTGATCAATAAAATGAATGCAGTATTCAATAGAAAACTCTTAGGAAGTAAGAAATGGACATGAGACGTGGGCCTTAAAAAAGGCCCTAAGTCCAAGAAAAAAATTCCCTAAAATGAAAACACTGTACACAGGTGGCCCTCACCTTGCCCGATTCTGTGGTAGCTAAACTCAGTTCTGTGCAGAGCGAAGCCTGCCTCTGAACTCTGTTTCAGAGAGCAAGGACTGGGGGGCGCAGAGGAAGATAGGGGATTGTGTGCCGTAACCACAAGGGGCCTAACCAGGTGATGATCACAGCTCTAACTCTGTATACCCGCTGAGTCCCAGCCCCCATCTGGAACCGGGAAGCTGCAAACAGTTTGCCAAATGTTCAGAAGCTGCTGCCAGTGCAACACCCAAATATTATTCATGATACCCAGTTATCCATCACATATTGATGAGGGCCTCCTATGTTTCAGATGCTGTTCAGATACAGGGAGTTGTGTGTGTGTACATTTGTAGGTGGAAAAAACAATGAAAGCAGTTTTGAAGGGATTACTTCCTTTTGGAATTTCTCCCCTCCTATATTATGTGAAATCCATATTAGGACCATTCGAAAGTAATCAAAACGTCATAAAATATTACTGTGAAAGGAATAAATATTTTAAAATGTATTTCACATGGTCTTTCAGAGAACTCGCTCCGTAACACCATCTAGCCTCCTGCAGCTGTCTGAAAAAAATTTCCTGAACCTTCTTGTTTTCTTTTTCCTCCGAAGGTCTTTTTGGAAGTAACACATTTGTAATTTTAGTTCTGGTGTTACTTCACTATACCTCTCTTTGGAAGCAGCACACACCCACGTAGTAGATGAGATTATTTTGTAGTTTAAAAAAGGGCTAGAAAACTTGATTTTGATAGTTTTAAATAAAAAAAAGTCAAAGCACTGATTTTAAAATTATCTTATGTAGTTTTAGGAAGAAACTGGAAAAAAAATAATTTAGCACAATTCTGATGAATTAGGAAATAGAATTTTTGAGTCACTATCTCATTAATGAGTTGCTGATATGAGTTATGTCTTTGTAATAAAGTGGCATTGCTGGGTAATGAGGCTCGGCTGAAATATGAAATCTGATAACACACATTTGCACATTTTAAGGAAGTACAGTTATTAGAAACAGTGGTTCTGCCTGACATGAGATTATTACAGCCAGTATGCTTGTCTCCTTTTCAACGTGAAGCCAGTGACCCTGAAGGTTTTGCCTCGGGTGTCCAGATACCTGGTAGATAAGCTACAGGTGAGCATCACTCACGGTGTACTGCTGGCTTTCAGCCACAGACGATGGTAGAAGGGGAGTGAGGAGGGAGGGATGGGGTCGAAGTAAGGGTTGCTATCTGGGCCTCTGGTCCCATTATCCTTGTCCCCCCGCCCCCGCCAGGATCCGCTGTCCTGTTGTTGATGCCTGCAGCTCTCCTAGGTTTGTGGCACCGGGTGCCGTGGCTTCTTGAAGTTCTGATGGGCCACCTCCGTTCTGTTGGCAGCTTCTCCCTGGGTGAGATTTATCTTGACTCTCCCCTTGCAGTTGAGGCTTGTGCTCCTCCGTGGTGTTTGAGTTTAGCTCTTCCTGCAGCATTCAAGCTAACTTCAGCCACTCCTTGAATCAGTGACCTCCTGCCCTCTTACCTAGTCCTTCCCTTGTGTTAACTCTTGAAATGATTCTAAGACCAGCCCATTGTAGAAGCGTTGCCATTCTTCATAAAGGGATTTTAAACATCACATATAGAGCCAGTCAGCCACCGTAAATCCTTTATCGAATAAGAACAACAAAGAAACCAAAAAAAATACTGTTTACAAATGCTCTTAGTTCATTTCTAAATGGTTATTTCATTCGTGATGTTTTGAAAGTGGCTGAGAGTCAGGAAGCATCCTGATTTATAAATAGTCTTGTGTTTCAGTGTGTGGTGGATGGGGGTTGTGATTCTTACTCCTTTGTTTTGTCTTAGAGAAGTTACACGTATCCATTCTGCTGGCGGGGTGTGATCTCGCATAAATTTCAGACGAGTTCTTCATCCCCGCCCCCACGTGCCTGTCTTCTAAAATCGCGGCATCTCAGAGTTGGGAAGGGGCGCCAGGGACCATTTGCTTCATTTTCTTCCTCCCTGGTGATACTCCTGGCAGGTGCTGATCTTTTCTCTCTCTCTGGGGCTAACCGGCCATCTCTCTGCCTCGGGAGGCCACCTCCTCCGTGTTTGACCAGGGTTAACAGCTGGAAGTTCCTTCCCTCAGTGAGGCGCATCTGCCTTCCTGCAGCTTTCACTCCCGGGGTTGGGGTTTGTCCTCCGCGGCCTCATAAGAGAAGATGACTTGGTTTCTGCCAACCCACCCACTTCCTGCAGAAAGAATCTGCTCGTAGAAATGTGTTTAACCCGTTTTTCTTTTTTTTTTTAGTCTTCCAGTGATGTTTGTTTATTAACTATCCTGGCTACTTAAAAACAATATTTTTGAGTTGTTAATACGTGTAAATGGTTTTAATTAAAAGCATAAAAAAGGCCATACAGTGATATATGTGTGTGCTTGTCTTCCTCTCTCATACCTGTCCCTAACCAACTAATTTCTGTCCTCAGCATCAGCCAGTGGTACCAGTTTCTGATGTCCTTGCAAAGTTTACTTTATGACACGCAAACACCTAATCCGTGTGTATCCACGTACACACGTGTCCGTCCATCTTTTTATGTAAAGGATGGCGTTAACCCCACATCTCCACCTAGCTGTTTCATGTGACAGTACATCTTGGATTTTCAAATCTGTCCGTAGAGAACATCCTCATTCTTATGGTTGCTTAGTGTTCTATTATATAGATTTTGTCCTATTTACTTAAAAAATCAAAGCAAAACGACCACCTCCCTCCCTCTTGGGAGTCATGCCTCTTGGGTTTGCACATAATGCTGGTCCAGAGCACAGTGTGACGATGTTCCCTGCTCTGGACTGGGAATAATTATACTGTCACAGAGTTGAGTCATATTGCACCAAAGATGAAATAAAACCCCAAGAATTCCACCCCCCCTTCCGCTTTTGATGCTCTCCCATTCTGTTTCTTCCGTCCCTCGGCATTGACTCAGGCAGCTAAGCACACACAGCGCTCACCACTATAAAACTCCATCCTATGAGATTTGGCCCATCACCCATTCTGATGAAATCTTGTTGGATTCTGATCCAGTTATCTGACATTTTATCTGGTTGTATGTATCAACTACAAATTGGTTTAGCCTGCCATCAATAACCCCCTCCAGATTTTCCTGGCTCACAATGTGGCCCAGGATGGAGCTAATCATGGAGCTCCATGACATGAGCCCTGTGACAGAACCCCCGGAGGACCCCTGGAGTTTTCTAATGATTAGGCTTTGGATAAGAGTGAGCAGCTGGGTGCAGCTAAGCCCCACCTCACTTTAGCATCACTTCACCTTCACATCATCATCTTGTCTAGAAGAATACAGTGTGTTTTGGTTGTAAGCTGGCCAGGGTCCACGTCCTGCAACATGCCCTTGAACTTTTCACCTTCTCAGAAAAGGGAATAAGTGTGCATGTCTTTTATTCTTAGCAAACCTTTGCTGGAGATTTTGCTTTTCTAAATGTTCATAACACATTTAGTGATTCACTCTAGAACATTGCTTTGGATGAATATCATTTATTCATTCCCCCTGAAACATGGGGTGCCCAGCTCTTTGCTAGATTCTAGGAGAACAGTCCTGAGCAAGGGGAGTGGTTGCCTTGTGTCTCTCTGGCGTTGGGCGGCTGCCCATGGACCATTCTTGTCAGTTCCCGAGATATGTCTAGCCTCTGCCCTCCGAGAGCTTCGTCTTTGGCCATGATAGCTAATTTAAAAAGCCAGTGACCAAAAAGGGTGAGAGGAGAAATACAGGGTCCTATGGGAGCTTATTGCAGGAGAACTTAACGAATCTAGGAGCCCTGGATAGACATTTTCAGAAAACATGATACTTAAACTGACACCTAAAGACAAGTAAGGAAGAGATCTAAGCAAAAACAGCCAACTGGTGGTGCTGGTGGAGGGATGAACTGCCATAAGCCCCGTCCGTATAATTTACAACGGGATTCGTAACTTCTTTCAACGCTGGGACCTTTGCCCATCTCTTGATATTTGTCTGTAATTTCTCTGAGATGACTGGCAATTTCTCTCAGCCATGGGGAATTCACCTGGGGAATGTCTTCTTGGGGACCCTTGGGAGTCCCTGCCTCCTGAAACTCAGACCTCTTACAGTTCCTTCTGGCCAAACTACACACTCCCCCCAGAAACCTAGATTTCACTTTATTGCGAGAGGTCAGAGTTATGACTGCCATGAAAAATACAGAATTTTAGGACCCTGGCGGACCAGTGGTTAGGACTCCGCACTCTTACTGCCGAGGGCCTGGGTTCGATCCCTGGTTGGGGAACTAAAATCCTGCAAGTGGCATGGCCAAAAAAAAAAAATATATATATATGTAATTTTAGATTTGGAGCTATGATTTTTGGCTTTCAACAAAGTGCAGCTGTTTATTATCAGTTTTAGAACTAGAAACACAAGATAATTCTTGTCTTAGCCATCTCAAAGGAATTTAAAAATGTTTCCTGTCTTATGATTAGGTTTGGAACAAAAAGACCATTGATAAATGGATTCTTTGAAGACCTTTTACATGGAGTTTTACCAACTCTTACTGTACGAAGAGAATTTTGAATTAGTGGAGGAGAGTGACGATGTCCTGGAAGCTGGGACTCTTGCCAGCACAGCCGTCTCGTGGACATCGTTCACTGGTACCCTCCCCGCCCCTCCCCATTGTCACTGAATTGCTATGGATTCTTGGCATTTGAGGATTTAACATTTCTAATTGAGAGCCAGTCTAAAAACCTATCCATACGTGGAAGAATCTGCATTCTTGCCGAGGTGTATGTTTGAGTCATGTTAGGTGTGAGGCCTGTGGAAATGCAGGCGCCACTTAGCCTGTGACTGACCTTGGCCATCACCCATTGCTAACTCCTCAGCCTACCGCTGACCCCTAAGCCCACCTGCTCCTCCATCGCTTTTTCAGGGATGTATTTCCAGGTGAAAGGATATAGACTAGTGATAACCGCAAAGGACTCGTAGTGACCGCTGGGAATGCCATGGTTCTGTTCTATTTGAGTCAGAAACAGAGGCATCCAGGGCTGTCACCAAAAGAAAGAAATGTAATGCCAGCACTTTTCAGGCGAAACAGTCAACACAGTATTTGGTCGGAGGGGTGGAAAGGAGAGTATGAGACAGACCTGCGTGGTTCGGGGCAAGCCATGCAGAGCTGGCATTAGAAGTGACGGAAATTGTATGGATGCTCGAATGTGATTCTCGTGGAATTTGTCTTCTGTGACAGCCGTGCTTTTCTGGAGCAGGTGGACATGGTCGCAGCCAGTCTGCCCAGATAGAGCTGTTCCATCCCATGCGCTTGCGGTCTCCTCCTGCGGGTCATCCTGTGGGCCTGGTCTGGCTTCCCTCTGGGTAGTTTTCTAGGTCATCGGCCACCCCCGCTCCTTCAGCTGTTTTCAGTTCCACCAGCCCTTTGCCTCTATTGTCCAGGAGATCCATAGTTCTCTTAAAGGGACCAAGAATCCCTGTTGGAATTTTACCTCTTTTCTTTCCTCCTGAATGCTTTTTCTGTGAATATTTTGCAGGACTTAGCAACCTTGTTAGGATACTGGCCTCATCAGTGAAAACTCCCAGATCTTTATCACACTCGCTATGAAGTCACCATCTCTGCAATTCTCCTATGTATAGAACGATTTTGTAAATGTCTAGACGCAGGGAGACCATGCTGTACTGCATAGTATTTGCTTTATTAGTCTTCTCAGCTCTTAATCTATAGGTACATAATTTGCATATGCTGGTCTTTAATCTTTGAGAAGAAATCTTGATCCTAGAACATGTGATTACCATAACGCCTGTCTCATTTCCAGATCACTGTGTTCCATAGTTTAACTCCTCTGCACTGTTCTAAGTTATAATTGGGGTCCTTTCCTTCCTCCTGCCCTTCTTTCCAATCTTCCCTCTCACGAGACATAATTCAAAACCTGCTACCTTCCTGCATTGAGTTGGTGCCCTTAGAGCAGCACCGTCCAGTAGAACTTTCTGTGATTATGGAAATGTTCTCTGTGTTGTCCAGTGTAGTAGCCATTAGGCATATGAGGCTGTCGAACACTTAAAAGTGTGACTGATGTTACCAAGGAACTGAATTTTAATTGATTTTAATTAAATTTAAATAGCTTCTTGTAGGCAGTGGCTACCATATTGGACCATGTAACCGTGGGGTTTAGTTGAGAAAATAAGACTTACCTAACAACAACAAAAAAAAGAACGACAGTGATTTATGACTTAAGTACCAGAATAAATGGCCAGTCTGAAGGCAGGCTCAGAGGCAGGGCCTCCCACACTGGGGGTCCACTTCTGACCTCTGGACTGAGCTCTGGTTTCTGACCTCTGACAGCCTCTTGGAGATCTCTACCTGCACGCTGGGAAGATAACCCCAGATCGAGAAACCCAAGTCCTTTTATTTGTCTGAGCCTCAGACCCGCTCTTCTTCCTTTGTTTTCTGTCATCTGACTGCATCTTCCCCCACTAGCACCGAAACTGGAAACCTGACTTGATGCCGTCTCCTTGTCTTGCAAAGCCAGTCTGTCACCAATCCGTGCTGCTCCCCCAGCAATAGCTTTGGAACCAGTCCCGTATCCTCCATCCAGGGCCACTGTGCTGCTCACCTGTCAGACAGTGTAGCAGCCCATGTCATTGCTTTCCCTGTCCTTCTCTCTGGACCCACCTCCCTTCATTCTGTCCTCTGCTTGTCACCTGGCGAACCTGTCCCTCACCTTCTAACCGTGTTTGCCTTGCACAGCACAGAGGATGAAACCAGGCCGGGACAACTCTTCCCTTCCCCCATAGCCCTGCTCACTAACCTTCTTTCCGTCTGGAGGTGCCCTCATGCTTCTCTCATTGTCTGAAAGGATGCTTTTCCCTTCTCCTCATTCTTACTCATCTGGGGCTTTACTCAGCCTTCTAGTCTACTTCCCTCTCCCCACCCGTCACATGAACAGTAACTTCTTTCTCCTCTGAGTTCCTGCAGAATACCATCCACTGCTTTTATTAAACTTACCGTGTCATCTTGTAATTACATGTGTATGTTGTTCTCCTGATACATAGACAGTGAATTTCTGTGGGTGTGAACTGTCTTATTGATTCCTTATTCCTTGTACTTTTTTCACGACAGAGTAAGCACTTTTGGTTGAACAACCATGTGGACCTGAGCAGACCATGGGGTGTGAATAGGTGCTGTCTGGGCAGGTGCAGAGGGGAGGGCAGTTAGGTTCCCATGAAGAGCACAGGTAGGTTGGGGATAGAGCAGGTTGTGGTGACCCTTCAGGGAGGAGTTTTAATTGGGTCCATTTGCCCATGGGGAGGTCCCACTGGAGCAAGGAGAACAGACATTTTAGAAAGATTGCGCTGGTGAGGTGGCAGGTGAATTAGGACGAGAGAAGCTGCCACACATCAACAGCAAGGACATAGAGCAGGGCACATAACAGGCACCCAGTAACTATTAGAAGAAGGAACAGTTGAGGCTATGTTAGTTGGTTGACGGACCATCCCGCTGTTAGTGATAACTCAAATTGAGGCTGCCGAATGAAGAAAACGGGATGAATTTAAATGAGTGTTGTTTTTTTGTGGTACGCGGGCCTCTCACTGTTGTGGCCTCTCCCGTTGTGGAGCACAGGCTCTGGACGCGCAGGCTCAGCGGCCATGGCTCACGGGCCCAGCCGCTCCGCGGCATGTGGGATTTTCCCAGACCGGGGCACGAACCCGTGTCCCCTGCCTCAGCAGGCAGACTCTCGACCACTGCGCCACCAGGGAAGCCCTGAGTGTTGGTTTTTAAAGACAAATGTAAGTTTCACAGCGACACTCATGTTATCACCATTCTTTCTGGAATTTTTGTTTTTAATGTCATACTTATGATCATATATCTGAAATTTTCTGGAGTTGTCCCAGTTTCAGATTTTGACTGTACTAACAGGGCATGGGGGTTCCATACTACTTAAAATAATATAGCTGATGAGCTTATATTGAGCAAGTCAACCAAATTCTGTTAATCCTGCCTTAAAAATGTCACTGCTTGTTACGTGATAGAAAATACAGGCAATGGTCTTTCTTCTCACTGGTGTTTTTTTCCTTGTATTGAAACATTGTCCTAATGCACAGGAAAATCTCAATTTAGCAAAGAGAGAAATCAGGCTCCCATTAATTATTGCATGGGATTCTCCACGTGCGTTAGTTCTTTATTGCCGTGTAACAGATTATCCCTAAACTCAGCAGCTTAAAACAAGCGTGTGTTATCTCACAGTTTCTGTGCGTCAAGAGATCAAAAATGACTTAGCTGGGTGGCTCTGATTCATGCCTTGGTGGCACATAGCATGCAAAGATCTGTCATGAGGTTGAAGTATGATGTCAGCCGGGAATGCTGTCATCAGAAGGCTTAATTGAGGCTGGAGGACCCACTTCCAAGACGGTTCACTCACATGGCTGTTGGCAGGAGGCCTCAGTTCCTCGCTACATGGACCTTTCTTCTCATCGGGCTGCCTGAGCGTCCTCACAACATGGCAGCATCTGGTCCCCGCCAGAGTGAGTGATCTGAGAGGGGGAGTGAGACACAACGCTTTGCTTTTTATGACCCAGTCTTCAAAGTTACACACCGTCACTTCCTCCACAGTCTGTTAGAAGTCACCAAATCCACCCCCAGCAAGGGAGAGAAATTAAGCCCTGCCTCTTGAAGAACGGAATTTCAAGAATTCATGGACCTACTTTAAAGCCGCACAACATCATTTCGGAAAGTCCGTCACCTTGTGCATTAAAATTGACTCTGCTCTGGAGGGTCATCCTTTCCCTTCTTCCCGTTCGTTAGCGTTTCCATTTGACACGAAGAATGGTTGTCATCTAGTAGAGGTTAAGAAATTTAGTTTGCACAGAATCCTATGTTTCTGTAGCTTTTTCCGGAACTGATATCCTTGGGACTTCCACTAGTTTCAGATGTTGTGTGTTGGGCTGACAGTGGTAACAGCTACTGTGGACGGTCCTGTAGGTACGGGCTGTTTGCTGTCATTGGTGTTATCTGAGCTTGAGCTGGATGTGTAGCCTTGGTGTTGGGCTGCTCTCATTTTCCATCCTCTATCTTTGTTCTCCCCACACGTATCTCACACCTCTGTTTCACCCCGTATTATAGGCATATTTCAGGTGTGTGTGTACTAACCTCTGTAGCTGACTGTAAGGCCCCGAGGGGCAGAGAAGAATGCATCTTGTTCAGTTTTGAGCTCCTCCTTTCTGCTAGCAAAAATTCCTTGAACATAAATCACTCAACACATTTTTTTTGGTTGAATGTGTCATTAGGTCAAAGTGGAGAACACACAGAGAGAGGGAGAGAGAGAGAGAGAGAGAGAGAGAGAGAAAAGTTACCAGCAGTGTAAGGTTGGGAAACCCCTCAAGAGAGTGAAGAGGGGAAAAGGTTTAGGGGGCAGGAATTGGGGTAGAAAAGGCAGAAAGAAGATAAAGAGGACAGGATATAACAAGAGTTGGAGATGACAGGAATGTGGGATGATTTGGGGAAGATGGGTCGATGTAGGAAACTTTAAAAAATGTATGGCCCAGGATCTTGTCTCCTAGTTAGGGCGAGAGCCAGGTAGGAATGGGGAGATTAACAGTATCTCTTGGGTAGCAGGCACTATGTGGACACTTCCCATATGTTGTTTTATTTTTTAAAGCAACTAAAATTAGTTGACTTATATAGAACTTAGATATTTCAGTGGTACAAAAAAATATCAATTATCTCTCTTAATCTAGAGAGTGGTTACTGCAAGTGTCATGGGTAATAACTAGAACTATAAATATACTGTAGAATTGGGAAGGTAAAGACATAAATTAATTTAGGGGAGAATAATCAAGATGTAAGTCCCTGGATTAGGACTTCCTCATCCACAGGGACAGCTGGTGTGTGTGTGATACATGGGGTCACAGTGGATCCCTATGGAGTAACAACACTAGTTCCCAGCCCAGATATCAACTTTCTTTTTTTGGGGTGGGGGGAATCTGCCGTTGTTAAGAATAGGGAATCAAATATCAATATAAAAGTTATCTTCTCAAAAAAAAAAAAGTTAATCTTCTCAAGGCAGATTCACAGGAGACAGGGTAAATTCTAGTGCCTTGTGTTGAGTTGCACTTGAGATTTATTTTACCATAGGAACGATTTTGACAGATTATGTATTTAATATGTTTTGTGGGTGGGCATGGGAATCTGGTAACCACTTACACACAGTTTATGTGAGCAGGCTGCCGAGTTGCAAACAACTGACTTACAAAATGAGCCTTTGGAATACCACCCGGCTTACGGACTTCCTCTGTGCCACTCATTTATGGTTTGAGCACCGTATCTTGTTTAATGTCTTGATGAAGAATTAGAAAATTAAGTGGGAAAGAAAAACACCTGTCAAGTGCAGAGAATCCTCCCTGTTACACAATAACAATGCAGGGCAGTTGATGACTAGAATGGGAGGAGCCCCTCAAAGTCATGGGAAAGCCTGTGGCTATCTGGCCTCACCTCTTCTCTGCCTTGCTTTCTCTGCCTCATACAGTCCATTGCCAAACAATATTTTCACTGTCATAAGCCACCTTAGTTAAATATTTAATTCTACAGAGTCATAGCCAGGGACCAAAATGTCACACATAGATTTTAGGAAAGTAATAAAATGCTCCAGAGAGTACAGTTGCACGGCGTGGGGCCCGTTGCATCTGATAAATGAGTCACATACCTGGTCAGGTGTTTCCTCACAGTGACGATGGCTGCTTATCTGTGTGCAGCCTTGTTATTTGGAGGAAACAAAGATAAGAAGTTTTTGCTGTATGTCTGAAACCCACGTGTAAAAAACTATTTTTATAGAGTAGCCTTCTCTTTCCTGCTGTCCTGCGCCTAAATATTGGAGCAAAGCGAAATTTCCTGCAACAGCTGCTTGTAAATAGTAAGCGCTCAATAAAGGCCCTCTCTACCTTTTATCTCCCAGCCGTTGCCTCCATATTACATGCGAGGACCCTTTTCACATCCTCCAAATAGACAGCTCTATACCTTTGTGAGTTGGCTAAAATACAACATGTAGCTGTGTTTTCTTATGACAGAAAAGGTTTATTCATTTTAGAAATATGGAAGTCTGTTTGCCTAAGCCTGTGATTTTAAATTTTTCCTTCTTTTCTTATGTATTTCCTGAAGTTTCTACAAAAATGTAGTTTCCAAACAAAAATATTTAATGTTTCAAAAGGAAAATAATGCAAATATGCAGAAAGATGTTATCCATTATCCAGAGGTAATCACTATTATCATCATCCTTTCTAGGGCTTTTCCTGTACATATATGTAATTGATATTTATTTATTTTTATTTTTTTTACATCTTTATTAGAGTATAATTGCTTTACAGTGGTGTGTTAGTTTCTGCTCTATAACAAAGTGAATCAGTTATATATATACATATGTTCCCATATCTTCCCTCTTGCGTCTCCCTCCCTCCCACCCTCCCTATCCAACCCCTCCAGGTAGTCAAAAAGCACCGAGCAGATGTATTTTAAAATGAGACTGTATCGTATGCGAGGGCAGGCTAACTGCTAAAGCAACCTTCAGTTTTCAGTGGGAATAAACTGTACCAGTCTATTTCCGCTTCACTGTCTGGGAAGGGGCAGTAGGTGGTGGTGGACAGGGCAGGGTGAGGCAGGGGATGCTCTATTCCACTCCCCTCCTTTCATGGAGTTCCCCCTTCTTGGCCTTCAGGATTTTCTCCATTGAGCGGGGGGGACAGGGAAGAGAATGGAGGTGGGTGAGTGGGGGGACCTTGTCTGGAAAATGTGTCCATCATTTTTGTCCACATCTCATTGGCCAGAAGTTGGTCACATGACTGCAGTTTATGCTGGGAAACGTAATCTAGTTGCAGGTCTGAGTCAAAAAGGGAAACAGTCTGTTGAACCACGAGCTGCTCTCTAACTCAGTTGTGTAAACCGTTTTGAAACTTTCAAAAGAAACCAAATCGTTTATTTCGAACATGCTTTTGTGTGCAAAATCTGGTTCCCTCTCCATCTCTACCCTATGTGAAGCCCCACCGTCTCTTGCCAGATCTTCTTATAATTGGTCTTCCTGCTTCTGTTCTTGTTCCCCTGTAGTCGCTGACCCCCAACAACTGAAGGGGTCTTTTAAAAACTGAAGTCAAATTTTATCACTCGCCTGCTTGAAACTTTCCAAAGATGGTTGCATTAATGCCCACCCTCTAATGAGGCTGGCGCCTCGGCTCTCTGACCCCACCGGCCATGCTGCTCTCCCTCCCTCTGCTGGCCCTCTGGCCTCTCCTCTTGGACTTGCCCTCTGCAGGCGGTGGGACTTGCCAGCGTCCCTGAGTGAAACTCCCCCCACCCCATCACCCGTCAGCTTCAGTGTCACCTCTCCAACCACCAGTCCTAGATAGCCTCCCCTCTCGCTCTACTTAGTTACTTCTATTTAACTGTCATGTTGTTGTCAAGGCACTCAACCACCATCAGAAATCATCTGGCTTGTTTGTTTGTATATGCTTGTAATCCATCTTTCTGTTTTCTAGATTGTGGGTTCCTTGAGGCGGGAGGAACTCCATCTTGCTCCCATCTGTGCCCCCAGATAATGAGTCCTGCACGCGGTGGCTACTTAGTACATACTTGTGGGATGAATGAAGGTCTTGACAGATTCTCACGTTTTTTTTTTTTTTTCCCCAAGGACCTCTGCTTCATTTTTTAAAAAATTTTTATTATTTTTTTATACAAGTTCTTATTAGTCACCAATTTTATACACATCAGTGTATACATGTCAGTCCCAATCGCCCAATTCAGCATACCACCCCCCCACCCCCACGCGGTTTTCCCCCCTTGGTGTCCTTACGTTTGTTCTCTACATCTGTGTCTCAACTTCTGCCCTGCAAACAGGTTCATCTGTACCATTTTTCTAGGTTCCACATACATGCGTTAATATACGATATTTGTTTTTCTCTTTCTGACTTACTTCACTCTGTATGGCAGTCTCTAGATCCATCCACATCTCAACAAATGACTCAATTTTGTTCCGTTTTATGGCTGAGTAATATTCCGCTGTATATATGTATCACATCTTCTTTATCCATTCATCTGTCAATGGACACTTAGGTTGCTTCCATGTGCTGGCTATTGTAAATAGAGCTGCAATGAACATTGGGGTGCATGTGTCTTTTTGAATTATGGTTTTCTGTGGGTTTATACCCAGTAGTGGGATTGCTGGATCATATGGTAATTCTAGTTTTAGTTTTTTAAAGAACCTCCATACTGTTCTCCATAGTGGCTGTATCAATTTACATTCCCACCAACAGTGCAGGAGGGTTCCCTTTTCTCCACATCCTCTCCAGCATTTGTTGTTTGTAGATTTTCTAATGATGCTCATTCTAACTGGTGTGAGGTGATACCTCATTGTAGTTTTGATTTGCATTTCTCTAATAATTAGTGATGTTGAGTATCTCTTCATGTGCTTCTTGGCCATCTGTATGTCTTCTTTGGAGAAATGTCTGTTTAGGTCTTCTGCCCATTTTTGGATTGCGTTGTTTGTTTCTTTAATATTGAGCTGCATGAGCTGTTTATATATTTTGGAGATTAATCCTTTGTCCGTTGACTCATTTGCAAATATTTTCTCCCATTCTGAGGGTTGTCTTTTCGTCTTGTTTATGGTTTCTCACGTATTTTTAATGACAGTGTTATAGCCCATTGCATGGAATTGCTGTGAATATTTAACTGTCTACTTTTGTGGCTTTTTATTTATTTTTTAAATTTATTTATTTGGCTGCATTGGGTCTTCGTTGCTGAGCACAGGCTTTCTCTAGTTGCGGCGAGCGGGGGCTACTCTTCCTTGCAGTGTGCGGGCTTCTCACTGCGGTGGCTTCTCTTGTTGCGGAGCATGGGCTCTAGGCATGTGGGCTTCAGTAGCTGTGGCTCACGGGCTCTAGAGCACAGGCTCAGTAGTTGTGGTGCATGGGCTCAGTTGCTCCGTGGCATGTGGGATCTTCCTGGCCCAGGGCTTGAACCCATGTACCCTGCATTGGCAGGCAGATTCTTAACCACTGCACCACCAGGGAAGCCCCTACATTTTTAAATTAAAAAAATGTTTTGATGACTCCGTTTAGCTAGTTTTGGGGGATTTTTATGGATTTTTTATTTTCTTAGGATTGATTCCTAGGTGAGAATTTGTTTACTGAATGGGTGTATGTACAAAATATTAAGGTGTTTAGACCCTCCTGGTTTGTTTCCCCATGTAGTTGAGGGGTCTGGTATAGCACACTCTCAATAATACTGGAAGGTGGGCTAGGGGGGGGTAGGGGGTGGGAGTTTTGTCTGTCTTCATTGCTGTATCCCTAGATCTTAGAACAGATGTTCATGTTTACTAAACGAATAAATCAGTTTCCATAAAAAATTCTAGGTATCCCTTCATTTAAATTTATTTTTATTCATTTATTTGTATAAATGTTCCCTGACTTTTAAAATGTATGCTTTTGCAGAGTAGGTCTGTCCAATGTAAGAACACGCACCCAGCGTTAAACCTAAGGGAACTGGGTGTTAGCTGGGCTCACCCTATTCCTTAGAATCCAGACAAGGTCCCTCTGAGCCCCCTCTGGAGTTGGTGGAAAGTCCAGGATTCTGCCCAGGATTTCCGAGAATCCCAAGGGCTGTGAGACAAAGAGACCATTTCTAACCAGAATTCTTGTCTTCTTCTCCGTGACTTGTGATTGACTGTAGTTTGGTGTTCATCACACCGTCCCTTCTTTATTGCTCCCACATCAGTCACAAGCGCAAGACTAGGTGTGTTGCTCTGAGTTGGTCATTGGAAGAGTTACTGCTTTGTAGACCCTCCATCCTCCTCCGCAAAGGTCCTTTCACCCTTCTGTCGCCAGATCACACATCTGCTTCAGCCAGCATCAAGGACGGGCCTGGAGATGTAGCGCTTTCCTTTAACAGTATCCACCCTCCGGGGGTTGCAGCCGTTGTCCCCCTTCTGCACGGTGGTGTCTGGGAGAATTGCTGATTTCCAATGTTTGTCATTGGTGAGCGGGGCAGAGAGTTGGGATGGGGGAGGCAGGGAGACAATAAAAAGTAAGTTCCCCTCCAGCTGTTCCTTTTCCTCATTTCTTCTTCTGAATGATTCCTTATTCCCCCAAGTAAAGTCTTAACCTCTTCGCCTTGCACATGAGGATTTCATTTTAACCCATGGTTCTCAATTGGTATGCTACGGGCACTAGTGGGTCATAAGCTCTTCCCAGGTGTGCTAGGAACTGTCCACAGGTGTGTTGCCGAATTTTGATCCACGTGTAAAGATGCTTCAACTGTGGCATTCCTTGAGCTGAGTAGGCCATAGGAGCTGTCACATGATGGCTGTGGGGTGCAGCCTGCTATGAGAAACAGAAAAGAGCCTTAGCCTAGATAAGGTGCCAAGAAAGAATCCCTGGTGACGGGTGGTGAGCTGAGTGTGTAAGAGCAAGGGGAAGGCACTCAGCACCTGCTTAAAGGACCAAGGGAAGAGCATGTAACCCTGGGAGCTTTGGTAAACCGTGTCGTAGGGTCCTGTTTTAGGTCCTGTTTAGTAGGGTCTCTGGCTTGGCTGAATCCTTTCATGAAGGTTGCCAAACATATTAAATCCTGCCAGACTTGAATGCGGGCCTCCTTTGAAAGGGAATTATAAACACACACGTGTTTGTGTCCCTTGTTGTGTTTGCATGTGGGCAGCCTTGTGTCAGGGGTGGATGGTTGGAAGGATGAAGGATCCTGGAAAGTAAAGGTTCTCAAACATGGGTTCCGATTGCCTGTATGTGTGCTTGATCTGGGCGGCTAATTGATAAGGTTCAGCACCCTTTTCACTCCATGTTTTATTTCACCCTGCCTTTATCTCCTTTGACAGGACGTAACCTACAAATCATTTAGGGTTTTTTCCCCTCACCTATGTCTTGCCTAAACACATTGGGTAGATGAATTTCCTAGTACTTCTCTCTTGCCCCTCAGCACTTGGGTCCCCAAGGGCTCCATCCCTAGCCGTTTTTTCTTCTCACTCGTCTTGGATAACTTCTCACAGATCTTGAACTCTACCTACCACCTGTCAGGTCTACACTGATAACTCCCAAGTCTCTGGCCCAGACTAGATCTCTCTCCCATTTATCCCATTTTTTTTCCCACCTGGTTGTTTCACAGGGCACCTTGAATTCAACTGGATCCTCTGTTTCAATTGATGTTAAGACTTGGCCCAAACTGGAAATCTGAGAGTTATCCTGGACTTCTGCCTGCCCTTCCCCCTAAGCCATCTCATCTCTCCTGAATGTCTTAGCCCTTAGACTAGACTTCTCCTGGCATGGTACCATCACAGGGTCCTGTGCTATCGTCTGCCCATCACTCTCTGTAGACTGTCAGCATATTCATGTCTATATTTCACGTCCAAGCTCAATGCCCATAGGAGCGGCTTAGAAAATATTGGAATGGATAAATAAGCAGGTGGATGGGATGAATGAATGAATGTTTTCTGAGATGTTTTGGGGTGATTTCCGTTTAGGGTGATGCTTTTTATTTCTTTTTACTGGAATGAGACATTTTTTTTGTTTGCCAGCACCAACATTTTGAAACCGTAATTTTGAGGAAATATTTTACCATGTGAAATTCCTCTCTCAGGCCACACACACAAATATATTAACTTCAAAGGAGGAATTATTTATGAAATTTATGGTATGTTATTGCACTTGGTCATTTATCTAGGTGGTTTCATGTGTGCGGTTGTGTTCTTGGTACAGCTGGGAAATATTTACTGTCTGTGGCAGGAATCGTTGATCTGCATGACCTAGTTTGAATTAAACTTGAGCTTAATTAACTTGGATGCTCTAAATGTCTAGGGTTGTAGGATTTCAGAGCTGGAATGTTGCTTTTTGAACTTCAGCGTAAGGAAGGATCGCCTATGCGTAAAGAGTAATCATTGACTTTGCATGTTGGCTGAGAGAACGATCGATTGAAAGTCCATTTTGTAAACTACTTTTTTTCCCTCTCCAACAGGGAGAGTCCCGTATCCTCAGAGTGAAGGTTGTTTCTGGAATTGATCTCGCCAAAAAGGACATCTTCGGAGCCAGGTATGTTTGCTTTGTTATCTGGTAGGCTTCTGAAGAGAGTTTAAGCAAGCGCTTTTCAAGTT
>NW_020174135.1:15781250-15916879 GCF_003031525.2 Neophocaena asiaeorientalis asiaeorientalis | reverse complement strand
TCTCCTTAAAGCAGAGATTGCTGGGCCCTGCCTCCCGAGTTTCTGATTGAGTAGGTGATGCTCACGCTGCAGCTGGTTCAGGGACCACGTTCTTGCAGGGGTGTAGACCTTGTGTAACAGCGGCAGTTAGCGGGCTTGGCCTTCCTGCGGGTTGATTTCATGAGGAAATTAGATTCAGATGTTTCTGTTTTTCCACAGTAGAAAAATAAGTTTGAGAACATGTCTGTGTTCATTTTAATATATTCCTGTTTTTTGGTTTTTTTAAAAAAAAAAACAACCCTAGCTGAGGGAAACAAAGTATTGTTTTGCTCCTGGGAGAAGTGGATATTTTTTGGCATGTGTAATTTTGGAATTAAGAGACTTGGTGATTTCTGTGGCATTTACGGAAGCACTCACAGCCTAATCATTCTGGCTGTTGTAGCTTTTTTATTTTGCGTGTAGCACCTGGTATCCCTGTATCTTTCAGTCAGCCCTACTGGCTGTTGACAGTGTTGCCTTAAGTTGCTGGACTGGTAGCAGAGTGAGGATTAGAGCTACTTGGAACTAGGATTTGAACCAGATTTCGGAGAAGAAAGCCCTTTTGAACTTTTGACCTAAAGGATATATTAGAGATGATGTAGTCCAACTTCCCTGTCGAATGGAAACAGGAAAGGTTACTATTTAAATCCAGTCACTTATGAGGCCCCTGGTCCCTGCTCAGCACCCTCTTCCAGTTGGGTACCTGATGGGGTTGAACCAGAGGGCCGTGCTGGCCGCTAGAGTCACCACATTGGAACACTGGGTCATCCCGTGAGTCTCCGGGACCATTGCCCGTAGGGACGCTCGGGTTCAGGGCCTCAGCCTGACACTGGAGACCCTGAGTGATGAGGCCTCGTTCTGTCCAGCTAACCTCGTCCTCCCAACACCGCGCAGAAGCCCTTGTCTGCCGTTGGTCGGCACACCTCTTTTATGTTCTGTCCTGTTACCATGCCCATTTTGAGTTTTGTCTAGCAAAGAAATCAGTTAAGCTACTAATGTGATTTGCGTTAACGAGCAAAAAAAAATTCAGGCATGTCTCACTTTGTTGCGCTTCCCAGGTACTGTTTCTTAACAAATGGAGGGTTTGTGGCAATCCTGTGTTGTCAGACGACGGTTGACATTTTTTAGCAAGAAAGTATTTCTAAGTTAAGGTATTTACACTTTTAAAAAAAGACATAATGCTATTGCACATCTAATAGACTACAGTACAGCGTAAACATAACTTATGCACTGGGAACCCAAAATTCGTGTGACTCGTTTTATGGTGATACTCGATTTATTGCGGGGCTCTGGAACTGAGCCTGCAGTATCTCCGAGGTCTGTCTGTAAATAAGTAAAATTGATGGACGTTCAATATCAGGGAAATATTTTTTTAAATTTCTGATGCTTACGTGTGCCCCAGATGACGAACTGAGGGTTAGCTTTCTGAGTTATGTCACTGGGAAACCGCATGCTTTGGGGCACTGCCATCAGCCTGAGCTGCAGGTGATAGGGTGGGGAGGGGCAGGGGAGGCACATCCCACCTGCAGGCTCTTTCTCATTTGACTGTGAAGCCGCCCTGAGCGGTTTACCATGCGCCTGCGCTAATGCTCTAGCATTTCACTTGCCTCTTACTAAATTAGACGTTTACTGGAGACAGAGACATCTTACTTTTTAGCATCTTTCTTCTACTGCTTAACATACAGAGCACCACGAACAGGACTGGGTCAGTTGGTTTTTAAATTTCAGTGTTTGCACGCTGGCCAGTAGACTGTGCTCTTATGTCAGAAATGCCTGTTGCTCTCACTGGCTCTTTGCATCAAATGTTAGAGTTTGGAAGGAAGAAGTTGGATTTGGAATATTACAGTCACTTTTCTTTCGATTCATTTTTGTTTTGTTTTGTCCAAAACTCTTCATTAAAAAAATGCAATTGATTCAGATTGTGTTTTTTAGCCTCTTCAGAAGCTCTGAGGTTAAGATTGGTAGCGGAATTGGGCTCCAAATCGTAAAAGAGCCGAGCAGATCTGAATTGTTACCATTTATATGAAAAGAGGAAGAGTCACTTCTTTGGGGCAGGGCTGAGAGGAATTATAGATAATGCCTCAGGATGTTCAGTGGAAAGAGAAATAGTGTTGTGGCTTCATGGACCGAGTGCCAGAAAATGAGCCAGAAGCTCTGAATCTGCGTTCTGCCCTTCACTGTCTTAGCTTAATAAATTCAACACACACACCCCTGCCTGCCTGCCTCCCTCCTTCCCTCTCCCCCTGTCTCAGGGGCCAGAGTGCTTAAAGCACCCGTTTGCCGGTGAGTGGGTGCCAGTCGGAGGGTCAGGTGACCATGCAGCGTCCCGCCGCACTGGCATCTCCCTGGAGAGTGGCGCCGGTTCTTGCCTCGTTATTTTGCCTAGTGACCCGCGGTCTCTTCCAAGTTGTCTCATGCACATCCTTGCAACCCACCTCTGTCACAGTACGTTAGCAGAAAGCAAGGAGAGCAGTTTTCTTGTCACCGGTGGGCGGGGTCAGGGAGAACTCCCAAGATGACTCTGGTTGGCTGGCAGCGCTCACGTGTCCTGGGGGAGTAGCCGTGAGTGCGGCAGGTGTTGTAATGTCTTCGCGCTGTCCCCTGGAGTGAGACCCTCTTCTCCGTGTCTTTCCGAACCACAGGCCGGCAGACCCCCCTTCTCCCCCAGCCTGTCACTGAATCTTCCCTCCACCTCCGTGTCTTCCAGGACCCTGATTCTCCCTTCACAGAAGGAGGGCTGGGTAGGCACTGGGAGCCCTGATGGATGGAGGAGGAAGGACAGTCTTCCTCAGCAGCAGCGTCAGGCACTTGGAAATGGTAGAAATCAGATAGAGGCTTGGATGTGTTGGAAGAGGGATTTACAGTCTCTGGAGTCAAAGGAGGCTGCCTGGGTCACGTGGCCTGAGGGTGGGGGAGGGCCGGCGAGTTGGTCGGAGTAGGCGATGCTGGAGGGTAGAGCAGTGCCCTCCTGGGTGGGCTCCTTGCCCCGCAGAGGCTGCCTGAGGCTCCAGCGCTGAGGACTGTCATGGGGGGGGGCGGGGCCCTGGCCTCTAGGCCTACCTCTCAGCTTGGTCTCATGAAGACCACCCTTTTCCAAAACAGAAGCGGGTGCCTTCTGTATGCAGTGTTTGTAACATGGTATTACTTCCCTTTTGACGTGTTATTGGCGTTTTGCACATGGCCTACCTTTTTAAAGAGTCTGACTTTCTTTGGCCCAAGCTTTTAAAAACAAAAGAAACTTTCCACTCACCGTGCACCTGAAATGCCCTTCTCCTTACCTGCTCTCTCTGTCCCAATCCAGTGCTGAGGACACAGGATCATTTTCCAGCTCCCATCCAGCAAAGTCTCACTTTATTAAAAGAGTCTTTATTGTTGGGAATGTCCTGGCGGAGTCCCATGGTTAGCACTTGGCGCTTTCACTGCCGGGGCCTGGGTTCGATCCCTGGTCGGGGAACTAGGACCCCACAAGCCTCGCAGTGCAGCTATTTTAAAAAAAAAAAAGAGCCTTTATTGGAAGAAGATTTGATAATTGAGCTGTTGCTCCCCTGGAACTTCTCAGCAGTTGGTCTGTGTGGAGAATTGCGGCAGTAGGGAAAGATGTTTATCTTTTGGATCCTACCTTCAGGTGGAGAAGGGCAATCCTATAATCTGTCATCTAAACAAGGGACACTTTTGTTTGCAAGACATGCTGAATCAAATGGGATGTCAGGACATGGGATATAGTTGGAGACGGTGGTCACCTTGGGTCAGAGGCACCCAACTGTTAAGATCCATACTGTGAAAAAAAATGCTGCGCAAGGGTTTTGAGCGTTTGTTGTTGTTGTTGTCTTAAGCTTGGCCCAAAGAAAATCAGACTCTTTCAAAGAGTAAAACGCCAATAACACATCAAAAGGGAAGTAAAATCATGCTGGAAACACCACATACAAGAGGGTACCCATTTCTATTTTGGAAACAGGTTGTCTTCGTGAGACAAAGTGCAGCGTCAGGGGATCAAGTTGACACCGCCACCTGGGAGGTCCCTTGGATGCTGTGCTGGTGGACGGTTTGTCGCTACTCGCTTTCTGATGACCCACCGACATGTCCACACCTCCCACCCTCAAGCCTGCTGCAGAGCGTTTGAGCTGAGGCGCAGACCTAGCCAGATGAATCCCCTCATCCCCTCCTTGCTTTGTTTGATCTGCATTTGCCTGTGGGCTGAAATCCCAGTTTCCTGTTAAGGTGGAGGTTTCACATCCCTTTGTAACGCAGTGTGCCACGCCCTCTCTGGTTGGTTTGCCTCCCCCTCTGGTCCCACCCTGGCCGCTGCCTGCTTCACAACCCGCCCCCCCATCCCTACACACAGCACACTCTGCCTTTGCTCCCTCCGCCCCTCTGCACCCCTGGCTTCACCCTCACCTGCCAGGCAGCTCTGCCGGTCATCTCCTCTGCTGGTCCCTCCCAGTTCCCCAGCAGATCACTTCCTGTCTTTCATATGCCCTACAACCCGGAAGTATTATGTGTCCCTCTGTTGTTGTTTTATGATTATAACTATTTCTTTCTCCTAGACTACATTTTTAGCTTCTGACAGCTAGGGTTTATTTTATTTATTTTTTACTCTCCCTGCCTTACACGATACCGGCACATAGTGGATTCTCAAGAAATATTTACGGAAAGAGTGAACGAGGACCTCATCTCTTCCCCCCTTCCCTCCTTTTCCTGCCCCTTCACTGAAAGCTCACCTTCCTCTAAGTGCACCGCGGAATGTGCTGCTTCTTGCCTTTGCGGGTGTTTCCCCCTCTGCCTGGAGTCTGCTTACATCCTTTCTGGCACTGCTCGCCCGGCTCTCCAGGTCCAGTTCATGTAGCAGCACCTCTGCTGGGCCCCCCAGCCCAAGAGGAGAAAGCAACTCTTGTGCCTAGGCTGTCCTGGTTCCACAAGTTTCCCCCTCCCTCCAGCCCCGGTCTCAGCTCGGAGGCTGTAGCTCTTGTTCCTGTTTGTAAGCCCAGAGAGATCCGGGCACATGGCATCCTGCTTGAGTTGACTTCAATAGTAGAATCTAGTAATAGAACCTAAGCTCTGGTGCAGGGTCGCCAGCCTGGAGGAAGGGTCACTTTTTTCTAATCCTCAGAGGTGCCCTTAGCTCATCAGGCATCTCCCTCACCCCCACCCTGCCATCCAGGGCAGGTGCTTTTTGTAATTCTCACAAAGAGTCTGTGTAGACCAGTAGAAGAGGCCCGCCTAGGACTCTGATAAAAGGTGAGCGTGGAGGAGGGATTGAGGGAAGCGAGCACGAAGGCTGGTGTCAGAAAAGCATCTCAGGGAGCCAGCGGGATGGCAGGCAGGAAGGGTCTCCGTTTCATGCTGATGTCTTTGCAGAATCACTGCTTCAAAGCCCACAGAAGGGAACCCATTTGCTTGTGGTGGTGGATATAGAAACTTCTACTTGGGGGGCAGGAGGCTGAGCTGGGGCTGCCATAGAAGGTCAAGACCCTGCAGCAACCACTTAGTCTTAGGGTCAGGATGGAGCCATTGGCACGAGTCATGGGTTGGGGAGCACATGGCTGTCATTCCTGACAGGAGAGGTAGAGGCAGTGGGCCGGGCTCTTCACGGGCAGTTACAGGTGGGGTCGGTGGGACCACTCTCAGTTCCCAGGGAGGCTTTTAGGTACTTTCTGATGTGGCAGGGATGAGTCCTGCTGTTTGGCCACAACGATGTGTGCAGTTTGGGGTCCATGAGTCATGCTTTCCTAAAATGGGGTATAAGGAAGGAGGGGAGCGAGTCACGATAGCCTGTTTATTGAGTGCATCCTACGTGCCAGGCGTGGCCTGCCCTATCTACACAGGAGCTCGTTTGATTCTCCCCAAAGCCCTTATGCCGCAGGCCCTATTCTTCTGTCCATTTTGCAGACAAGGAAAACACGGCAAGAAAGAGAAGTTGCAAAGTCTATATACCACTAGTAAGTTTTAGAGCTGTGAGCTGACTGAGAGCCTAGGCTGCAAGGTCTATATTACCACTAGTAAGGTTTAGAGCTGTGAGCTGACTGAGAGCCTAGGCTGCAAAGTCTATATTCCACTAGTAAGGTTTAGAGCTGTGAGCTAAGCTGACTGAGAGCCTAGGCTCTCAAGTTCTTTACAGACTCCTTTGAGTGCTTCCAGGTTGGCTGGCCCAGTGCATGGAACGTGCTCTGAAGTCATCAGAATCTGCCTTTATGAAGAGGGAATAATTATCTCCATTTTTAGGTGAGGAAGTTGAGGTTCAGAGGGATTGTCACCAGCCCAGGATGAAACCGCTCTGTAGTGAGTGGTGGGACCAGCGGAGTCCAGATTTATCTGACTTCAGAGCTCGTTCCCATGGTGCGTTAATACTCATCTTGAACGGCCAAGGGTCAGCCATTGGATGGGCCGTTGGCCTAGGTGACTGTTAGATTGGATGACTAGGCATTTTTTAAAAAGCAGATTTAAAGAACTAGCCAGTGTGTGTGGTGGCAGCTAATCAAGTGCCTAGAATTGTGAGTGAATATCATCAAGTGTTAGATTTCGAATAGATAAGTAAGATCTGTTTTTTTTTAAAACTTAAAATACCTTTTCGCGTTTCAAACTGTATTCTTTTTCAGGTAAGCTCGTATCTTAAGACATCTAACCTTTTGTCATAGGCTGAAGTGGTAACCGAATAGGATCATTTTAGTGCAAGTTTTAGATCTACCCTCCCCCCTTTTCCTCCTTAATTATGATCAGAGTCTTTATTCGAGGTTACAGCGGGTGGAATGCTTTTGAGACTATATAAAGCTGCTCCTTAAAATTGAGCAATGCTGGCAAAGACAGACCAAGTCCAGAATTTGATGCGTTCGTGCAGAAAGTTTCAGGACCCACATTTCACAGTTGCTTCTTTATTGTGTGGGTTGAGCCTCAAGTTAGACCTGTTTGGGTTGCTCTCATTTTTTCTTTTGGCAGCTGGTGATTTAAAATTTAAAACACATACGACTCGGGCATTGGAGGGATGTGGCAAAAAAAAATCCTTCTGTCTTCCAGTAATTGAGACTGATGGGGACTTAATGCCACCTAATGATAGCTCTGTGGCACCAGCTTACTCCAGTCCCCACCGTCTACATTTAAGTTGTTAACATTTTGCCACAGTGGCTGCATCTATCTTTTTTTTCCTGAAGTATTCAAAAGTGATAATTCAGACCTCATGACACTTAGCCCCTAAATACTTCAGCCTGTGTCTCTAGGAGAAAAAAACAAAAACCCTCTTCCTTCCTAACCATCATGCAGTTTTCACAAAATTACCGATAATTGCCCGCTGGACTCTATTACCTAGTCCATTATCTGAATTCCCCCAACCGGCCCTGAAATGCCTTTTACAAGTGGGCTGCTTAAACCAGAATTCAGTTGAGAATCATGTATTGCAGTTAGCTGTGAGGTCTCTTAAGACCCTGTTAATCTAGAGCAGTCTTCGCTCCCCTTTTTGAATGACCTTGAGGGGTCAGTAGGTCGTCTCTCTGACCACATTTGATTGTTTCCTGTGGTATCATATAATGTGTTCTTCTTTCTCCTGGGTTTCCTGTACCTTAGGAGTTGGATCTAAAAGGTTGATCAAATTCAGTTGAAACTTGTAAGACAGGAATGGGGGATGCTGTTTGATCAGGAGGGACCCAACATCTGGTTGTCCCGTAACTGATGATGCTAAAATTCATCCCTGGGTTAAAGTCTGTTCCCTCCACTGTTAAATTACATTTTCCCCCAGGGGACCAGCAAGAAATGGGCGAGGTGATAGTTTGGCACTAGATACATGTAAATTTTAAACACTAATTTGCTTTTTCTCCCGAAGGATTAGAAATTGTTTTTTCTTTTGCCCCTTTTGGAAAACAGCGCACAAAAGAACTCTCCTCCTTTTACAGATTGAGAAACGTTGAGGCCATAAGTACCTTGAGGGTCCCCTTGCTAACTGTCAGCACTTCTAGGACACGATGAGGCCAGGGTTTGTATAGTGTCAGGGTTTGTATAGTGTGGGTTCTAGACTGAACCCACAGGTGTGTCTCTTTGGCCCGTGGAACACTAAAACAAAGAAATAAAAAATTTGAGCCAACGTTTGGGAGACTTTGTATTAAAAAACCAGATTCCTAGGTTTCTGGAGAATCTCGACGACCTAGACATCCTGGCCCGTGTTCCTGTGAGGCCGCGTGGCTGGAGCTGTGTGCTGGTAGCGCCCTTTGGGTAGGGCCGTGCCCTTGGGGTCACCATGGACCCCACACCTCCTGCTGTGTTGTGTGTGGCTGGTATCCCCCACTGACCTGGCCCTGAGGTCCCTGGAGGGACCGCCTGCGTTGGGTGCTGACCCTGCCCTGGGCGGTCTTCGGCGTGTAGAGCTGGCCTCCCTGAGGCACACCTGGCCCCTTACGCTCTGCTGACACTGTGTCTGTGACCTGCCAGCTCTGCGCAAAGCTCCCTCTCCCTCTGGAGGCCTGTTGGAGCGCCTTAGCTGTCTAGGGCATTGCTGAGAATCAGAACACAACACTAACGGCCTCTGGGCATACTTCAAGACAAAAGTATCTGTCTTAAATCCTTGTACCTAAGAGCTCTTACAGTTAGTCATGCCGGAGCACAGAGCACCCAGCTCTCAGACTCTTTATTCTCATTGTTCTCCCCGACCCCCAGACCCTGAAATGACGTTGAAACGTATTGACCCTTTCCTCCCAAATAAAGGCCTCTTCTGATTCTGCAGCAGGCGCACGGCTTTTTATATATTTGTGCTTATCTCCTGGTCTTTGAACGGATGAACACATGCAACCTCCTTTTTATAAAAAAAATGGAAGCGCGGAGTCCTAACCACTGGACCGCCAGGGAAGTCCCTGCAACATCCTCTTAAAATATGTCGATCACCGTTTGCACACTGTTCAGGCCACCAGGTTTCCCAGACAGAAACGTGAGGAGTGGCAGATGGGTCAGTGCGCAGGGCAAGCACGTCTCCATCCTGCCTTAAGCCCCAGGCTTGCTGTCCTAGAGCCAGTGCTGTAAGAATGGATGTTTAGAATGACCTGGATTCCCTGAAGAGGCCATGCTGGAGTATGCACTGATTCAGAATTCAGGGACTATCTGATCAGTTTTAAACTATACCCATATAGACTGGCCTTTGTGTCTTTCCAGTTTTGGTAAATAAGGGCGTGAAGTAGACGGGCCACATTTATGTACCATTCCCTGCTGTTATGTTAATGAGAACCCCTTGTTCAGAATCCCCCTCTTTGCCTCAACTCTTGACACATGAATGTGTTGGCATCTGTCACCTAAAGGGCCTCGGCTCTGCCACCTGCTTTAACACAGAGAGGAGGGAAAATTGCAGGATGTCTCACCCTTACCTTCATCAGTGATGGACGATGCTCTGGTCCCTGAGTCTCTAGGGCAGGGAATTTGATGCGTTTTAGGAAGATGAGGGCGCCCCGCATGTAGCAGTTGCTTGATAAATTTTGTTCATCTGGTCACAGTGGAGCCTGAGAAAATGGAAAAGTTAAAAAGCAGCTGAAGAGCCGTGGGCAGTATTTTAATCCACTAACATAACGAATTACAGAGGGCACCAGTGGGGGGTGGAAGTCTGAGGATGCCTCTGGGGAGTGGTGAGGTTGGACCCTCTGCCTGACATCGCTGTGTCCCGGGGCCCCAGCATCCTTCCTCTGCCTCTCGCCCCGTCTACCCACCCAACCCCGGCCAGGCTGCCTCCCTCCCCTCCTTCCTTCCTTCCTCTCTTTCATTCCTCAGCTGCCTGCGTCCCCCCAGCTCACCCTTGCTTGATCCTAAAGTTTATTCTCTATTTGTCTCCCAGAAGTTCCCCTTTTGGTGATGGGAAAGGATGTAAGGAGCCTAAAGTATTATAAGGAAGGGAATGTTGCCAACTTGAGATGAGTCAGAAGTGAAAGTGTTTTGGGATGTGTAAGACAATGAAGATAATATTTATTTCACAGAAATGGAGCCTTCAGGAGCACAGCCAGTAGGTATTGCATGGAGAGAGGTCTGACGTTCAGATGGCGGAGGGTGTATGCTATAGTTTCACCACTAAAGGAATAAGGGAGACGTTCCTCTGTCTGTTAACGGTTCCCCAGTGTTTTAGGTGAGGGCTGACTCTCCAGCTCATTCTCAGTGGTGAAGCCTGGAGGCGGCCTTGAGGGTGGGCTCGCTGTGCACCTGCACTGACAAAAACGGCACCACTGAAGGTGAAAAAATCGTTACACCTAAAAAGAAATTTGCATTTCAAAATTTTCAACATTGCATTTCCCATTTGCTTTTCAAAATGCACACTCCACCATCCATTTTGGTTTGCAAGGCGGAAACAGAGACACAGATGTAGAGAACAAACGTATGGACACCAAGGGGGGAAAGCGGGGGTGGGATGAACTGGGAGATTGGGATTGACATATATACACTAATATGTATAAAACAGATAACTAATAAGAACCTGCTGTATAGCACAGGGAACTCCACTTCGCTGTACAGTAGAAACTAACACATTGTAAAACAACAACTATACCCCAATTTTTAAAAAAAAAAATCCATTTTAGATGTATCTCTCTGGAACCCCAAAATATTATTTTTCAGATCCAAATCTTGTATGTTGGATTACTGCATCTTCTAAGAAACATTCATAAAATTATTTCTATTTAATGTTTATATTTAGGACAGGAACCTGGTTTTTCAGACTGCCTTAGAAGTTTAACCAAGCTGGCAGGTTCTCCAGTGGTAAAGACAACCTTTTCTAAGTGCTGCTTGCAGGCAGTCTGAATCGGGGCCAGCAAACCTTTTCCGTAAAGGGCCAGAGTAAATAGTTGAGGCTTTGCAGGACTTACAGTCTCTCAAGATAGTACTAAAGCAGCCAGGACAGTATCTAAATGAATGGGCTTGGCTATATACCAGCGGCTTGTGGGCCACAGAGTGTGCCCGCCCCTGAGAGTATAAGCTGTTGATTCTCTATAACATATGTATTTAGAACTGGGGGTGCCAGTATTATTTGGTCATGATTTCCAGATTAACTATTTCATTGAGCTGTTGGTTGGTCAGTGACAGACAGGAATTTAGCCAGTATTGACTTTTTGGGCATGAGGGAGTAGGGTTCCTAGATGCAGCAGTAGCTTTTAATTTTTTTTTCCTTTGCTCTCCAAGGGCTGCATGCTTACAATACAGCTTATGAAACGTTTTACATAGGCACTGCGGATCTTAAAGTCTGCAAATGAATACAACTGAAAAATGTTTTTGTCTTAGAGAAAATGATTTCTCAGTGCTTTGTATATAACTACATAAGAAATAAAGTTGAATTTATATGCATCCCAGCAGATGCAGACCCATCGTTTAACTTAGGGTGTGGCCATTAAAATATTGCCTCTTTTCTCTACCAAATATTTCTTAAACTTATGACCTTACTGCCAGTAATGTTTAATAAGGAATCTGCAATGTGTAACTCCTCAGTAAATTATTAAAAGAACTGGCATTCCTACTGTATAATATCAACACAAGTGATGCAAAGTATGCCTTGCCCCAGTGGGTATGTGCTAACATTCCTTCTGGCTTGCGCAGAGGGATGGGGAATAAATAAACTGCAAGGTTTGTTTCCAGGTCTGTCTTTGGTTGTTACAGGTATGTTGTTGTGCTTCCCCTTTTGAAGAACTGATTATTGTTTCAAAGTCTCTGCTATTTTTAGATGCTCGAAATTAGGCATTCAAGATTGGAAGGTAGAGAAGCAGTTGAAAGAAATACTGTGTTTCAAGTTTGAGGGCAACTGGTTGTGAAATCAAAATGGATGAATCATGACTTTATCGCAGTTTCTTTTTCTTTTCGCTAGTGAGAAAATGATAGTGTCGGTTATATAGCCGCTCTCTCTCACTCTCACTTGTAAACCCTTGGGAGTTCCTTGCACACAGTGGCTTTAATTTTGTTGAAGTGATTTTCAATGTTATCTGCAGTTTGGACAGCAGAAGAAAACATGCAGATTCCTTTCTTCCAAGATGGATTACTGGCTCCCTGCAGTGTGATTTCATTTCCTCTCTGTTATTAAGTATGTAGTCGGTGTGCTAGAAATGAGATTTGAGTGACTATATACCTCAGTCGGGCTCTTTTGTCTGCAAAAACAACAACAAAACCAGTCTCTTGGCCTGAAATGTCAAAATATTTGGTCTTTCTCTGGACTAATCTTTCCCAGCCGGTGACTCCACCGTCTGTCTGGGCATCCAGGTTAGGGACCCGGGAGTTGTCCTCGGCTGTCTCATCCCTCCAGCTCTGCCTGGTCTCCGTGTCTGTGCCGAGGGCTTCCTGAGCGGGGGTCACACCTTCACGTCTGTCTTCTGCATACAGAGAATGCTCCCTCTCAAACAGACCGTATTCCGCTCCTGGCCGACCCTCCAGCGGCCACTCGTTGCGGTGGATCAAGGTCCCGGCTCCTTAGCCCCGACTCCACCGCCCTCCTGGGCAGCCGTTGGCCTCCGCCTCCCCCAGCAGCCGTGCTCAGTCCGTGCCTCCCAGTGAGATCTCCTGCAGGCAGCTTTCCCTGTCTCTGCGCCCACCTCGCCCCGGTGTGCAGCCTCAGCTTCGTTTGCACATCACTGTTCCGTGGTCACACTGCACGGTGTTGGGACTTTGCTAGACCATCATCTCCGCACCCCGCTGTGGTCCCACACTCCCACCCCTTTTAACGCACCTGGCAAACTATGGTGCACGCGCATTCCTCACGGCCTAGTTGGTTCTCAGAGCCCTCCCTGCCACTAGGCTGAATTTATTTTTCCTGCTTTTGTACCCTCCCAGTGACTTGTACATGCCCCTATTTTCCTTACCCTCTCATCTCATAATTTTTAATTTTATTTTTCTGTATGCATTGTTAAGCCCCTCATTCTTTGCAATACTCAGGTTATTACATTTTAATAATATAAAAAGTCTCTACCAGCACATACCACATTACTTTTAGCTCCTTCCTACTTTGAAGTTACCACAATTGCCTTTAACTTTAAGGAGTGTCTCACCCTTAACCCCTCTGTCCATGTAAAGTTCACTGGAGGAGAGGAATTGTGAAGCGTCCCTAACCATCAAGGCTTCTGAAGGGCTCTTTCTTGTGTTAAGTGTCCACTGGGGTGTATGGGGGATTATAGCTCCCTCTGGTGGCCAGATCATCAGGTGCATTTTTTTCTGGACTTTTAAAATGGTATTCAAATCTCATAATTCTTTGGAGTTCTTTTTTAATTTTAAAAATAATTCAAATCTTGTTTGTTTTGGCAGGTATTTAAATCATTCTCAAGTAGTGACACTTATACAGAGGAATGAATAATTTTACTTTAAGCATCCCGTACTTTTTACACAGTTGGGTTTTAAAGTAGACAGTGCATACCATTTAAACTTTATTTCCCCCCTTTTTCCTTCCCTTCCCCTGCCAAATAATTTCCTAAACTTGTAGAATCATCAAAATAAAACGCCACGAACTACAAAGGAATAATTTACTAATATTGGGAAGAAATGAAATTCTTCCAGTGAGGGTCCAGTATGGGCCCAAAGACAAAATGAATTTAATGCATTTTTAGTTTCACGTCTTAATGGATCAGAGCTTCAAAACACATTTCGTTTTCTTTATGAAAGGAACTTCCAGGCTGACATTCTTAATATAGAAAAATATTATAAAGAGTTAGCTATATCCACGCTAATATGGGAAACAGGTATGGATGGTCTCAAAAATAATTGTATTTGGCTTTGGAAATTTAAAAATATCCTTTAATATGGTTCTGTCTGAGGTTGTGGGAGTTTTTAGCATTACAGAGAAGCTAATGAAAGCAATCCATGACATGAAAAACAGAGCCAGGGAAGACTAGAGAGGTTTTACCATTTTTCTCTTGTCATCTCTTCTGTGTAGCTAAATTTTTAAAGATGCATGTAGACAGCAGTGCTTCTCAGATTGATGACAGTGACCCTCAAAGAACAATAGTAGCAGCAATTTAAATTGTTTTAAATGCAAGATTGGCTAATTTTCTCTCAGGTATGCTTGGGGTTTTTTGAATAAAATCCTGTTGGGAGCAGGGGAAGGGGTCATGAGTCTTCATGGGCAGCCTGCCTGAGTGAGTAGGTTACAGTCAAGGGCTTATTTAAACAGCAGGGAGTGGCTCAGACACCCCCAGAGGAAAACAGCACGGGTCATTTCTCTACTCATTTTGCAATAATGTTCTTTTCTCCCTTTGCCATTTCTCCATGTCTGCAAATACTGACAAAACACCATGAGGGCTTTCAGTGGGACAGAAAAATTGGGGAGGTACTAGGGAGAAAAAAGTGTGTGTCAGTTTGCGACGGTGTTAAAATAGTTTAATTTCTTTTCAGTTGAAGACATTTGGATTTATTAGGGCTGTCAGGAGGGTTCTCATGAGATGATGTTCTCATGTGACAGCTCGTGAGTGCTGAGACATGAGACAAATACAAGGTCTATTGTGTGACATCTCCCCCTGAAAAAAGCCAGCCTCCAAAGCGAAGAGGTGAATCAACAACAACAACGAAAAATCCTAGAATCATCTCAGCTGAGGAGAAGATGCTGCTTAAGTGGAATGGTCCTTCTTTTCGGTTCAGAAGCGTGAGAGATAGATGTGATGCGAGCTCCACGGGCTGCAGAGAGAGGTTCAGCCGTCCGGAGGGCGTTAACCGTTATCACAGGAGACGTTTTTTGGTCACCATGGGTCCCAGCCTCACTCAGCTTTGCCTGCCTTTTGCCCGCCTCTGGCTTCATTTTATCCTCCTGGGCATTTGTGGTGGATCGGAGGCTTTCTCTGTGGAGTGGACTAAGTAGAGTGTCCCTCCTAACAGTGAGGATGGGAAAGTAAACATCGCCGCGCCTGAGAGGCTGGTACGTCCTGTAAGCAGGGCCTAAAGTTGGGTTGAAATGATAAGAATGTACAGATTAAAGAAAAGTGTGGCAGTCCATTGGAGAGAGATGGATCAATTCTGTTCCATCTTTTTTTTTTTTTCCAAAAAAGAAAAATCCCACAGTGCCAATGGGCAGCACAAGATCAATAGTTTTCCAGTTTGATAACGAGAAAGGCAGATGGGGGGGTATTTACATATTGACGTGATATAGAAAACGGTGTGTATTTATTGTGGAAATCTCAGTAGACACGTGAGAGAGGAAATTAAAAGCCCCTCTCCGCCTTCTGCCCCAGGCTTGCTTACCCTTTGACCCTTTGAGCATAGCCTCCCCGTCCCCCCATCTTGGTGTGTGTGATGGGGGAGGGAGGGCATGAGAGTCCCACTGTACGATCCTATTAACTTGTTTTTAACTCCCCAGTGCACTGTGGGAATGTTTCCGGGTCACCATAAGTATCTCTGTCTTAGCCAAGTAGAGTCTGAGAATGCTGCAGAGCCAGTCAGTTGAAGGGCAGGTCACCATCTCTTCAGGTCCAGAGCAGCCAGGACTTGGCTTGGCAATGGCCTCCTAGTTCATTTGGCCAGAAGTGATAGCAGCGGCCCTTACTGTTGTTGTAGCTGGACTCTTGTAGTTCGTACCTTGATTTTCCAGGTATTTTTTTGAGTGCCTCCAACGTTCCACGTACTGGGAAAGGCACTGGGTAGGAGGAGAACTTAGGGTCCCTGCCCGCTCAGAGCTTAAATTCCACACTCCCTTCATCATCGAAGTCTTTGGCCAACTGCAGAGGAAGCCACCGTGAAAGATGCCCCCACCTCCCCACCTTCACCCCTGGACCCCTTGCCACTGGGAGTCCTGGCTGGAGGACTCTCATTCCTGGTAACCTGGTTGTTACTGGTGCTACATGATGCTCCAGATGGAGGTTGCCTGTTAGGCATCCTTCACCCTTGGTGTGAACACTTGCCCAGACAGGTGTGCTTATGTTAGGACTTAGTGAATCCTTAGCTGGGAGTCCCCGGCGGTGCCATCCTCCAGCAAGCTCTCTAGGTAGGATGAACGCCATCACCTGTACCCTGAGCCACAGCTTCTCACCCCGCTGTGGCCACTCCTTGCTGAGAGCTCTTTCTGGAGCATCCGTTTTGGCTGATTGAGTTGAGTATTCCCTTTAAAGCTCTTTACCGCACTCATGGGCCTGTTAGCTACTGCTGACTATTTTTTACCCTTGTGGGTATTATTTAAGCTTGCTTCTTCAAATGTGAATAACCTACGTTTTACTTTGGCTCACTCTGAGTTTGCAAAAACCTTTTTTAACCTAAGAACTTCCTTTCAAAAAAAAAGTTTGCTTCTACCCTCTTCCCTTTTCACCGTCTGTTTTAGTCATTTCAACTTTGGATGTCAGAGGAATTCCGGGTTCATTTACCGAAAGAAACAATGAGTTATACGAGAGTTATAAAAGGAGAAACCACAACC
Organism: Neophocaena asiaeorientalis asiaeorientalis; assembly: GCF_003031525.2. Lineage (NCBI taxonomy): Eukaryota > Metazoa > Chordata > Mammalia > Artiodactyla > Phocoenidae > Neophocaena > Neophocaena asiaeorientalis. The sequence goes on along the minus strand of NW_020174135.1, from coordinate 15,900,552 downwards.
GAAGGGAAGGAGGCTTGTGCTTTGCGGCCCTCAGGATTGAGTATGTTGGTAGTAGACTGTTGGACTTTTAGCGGAGGGGGTAGGTGTGCCTGGCCTTGGTGTCACCATCTCTGAGGACCTGCCGTGTTGCAGAGTTGCCTCTTGTGGGAGAAGGTTCTGGGGTCGGGTGTGGGTTTCCCTCTCACAGGGCTTCCTCGCTCTTGATTTCCCAGCCAGCAGTCTCCTGGGTGGTTTTGAACGTGGAGCTGAGGCTTCGCTGGGGATGCTGCCCGGACCATCTCGGAGGCCTTGTGGGGCACGTGGGACGGTGGCTCACAGTTTTCTAGAGGAGCAGGGTCAATCTTTAAAGTTTCTCTCAAGGATTAGCACGTGTCTTCCAGAAGTGTTTTTCAGAGTCTGGTTTTTTGGGTCCAAGAAGGTGTCCTTTTTTAAAGCCCTGCTCACCCATCTCCCGCAACAGGAAATCAGCCCTGAGTAGTGGTCGCTAATCAGTGATGCTAATTAATGATGGTCCTCGGTCTCAAGGCACCTGTGTTAGAGGGCAGTACGTGTGTGCACCTGAGCGAGGAGCACAGGTTCATGCTGGCGCCACGGGAGTGATGGGGAGGCCTGTTGTGAGAGGACCCTGGGGTGAGGTTACTCCAGTCTGTGGCCCAAATGTGACTCACTTCCCTGGAAGTTTCTGCTCTGGGCCTTGGAGTTAGGAAGAGTTGCTGGGACCAGATTTCAAAAGGAATGATCCGTTTCCCATAATATACGCTTTAAAGCTAACAGTATCCACAAATCTTAAGATTTTTTTTTTTTTCAAAAGAGGCTCAAAGTGGTTTCATGTCAGTGACAACAAAAAATTAGAGAAGCTATGAACGACCAGACTGAACTATGTCTAGAGTATGCATGGCCAAAAATACGCCAGAAAGATTCAAGAAAGATTAACTGGGGATAATACTGCCAGTTTCTAAGAACAGAGAAAGAGCCAATTTGCTTAATATAAAATGACAACCTACAAACCAGTATAAAGACCTACAACCTAATTGAAAAATGATCATCAGAGAGTACAAATAGAGAGAGAAGAGGGGATACCAGTGACAAACGTAGTTAACTTCACTTACAATAAAAGAAATGGCAATTCAAGCTCTAATGAAAAACCTTTTTCAGCTCTCATGTTGTCAAAAAGTAAAATTTTTAATTGCAATATGTTGATATGAGTGTGAGGAAATGGCTCCCCTTTGACCTGTTACTGGAGGGTGTTGAAGTGGGTACAACCTCTAGCAATTTGGAAATGCTGATCAAAGTGACAAGTGCCGTAGAGCCAGCACTCCCAGTTCTGCCAGTTTATCCAAAAGATACACTTGCACATGTGTGAAGTGATCGGGATACAAGAATGCACATTCCCTTGTTGATACAATCAGAAAAGATTAGAAATAACTGAAGTGTCTGTTAAAAAACAGCTGGTTCCTGTGTTCCAGCCTCAGCCTCAGCTGTGCTTTCCCACCCTCCTCTTCTTCTTTTTTTTTTTTTTGCTGGTTTTATTCTCAGCAAGGTTTCCTCTCTTTGATGGAAGCTCTGGGCTCACATTCGCAGCAGAGAGAGGGTGGCCCCGGCAAAGTTTAGGACTTGCCTTTTATTGGGTCACCCCCGACCTGTGAGCTGTTGAGTGGAATGTTCTTTAAAGTGACCTGTTGTGGAGTAAATCACTCCTTTATATTAAAGAAAAAATCCAGCCCAGTGAGTCACACGCCCTCCTGTCTTCATTTCCTCTTCGTGTTCCTGGGTCTCTCTGTCCCTTGTTGTTATCATTTACAGATGAAGCAACAGAGTCCGAGACGTACTGTATTTTGAGACATTGTGGTTTTATGCATTATAATTAAATTGTTATCATCACGTCAACCGTAGGAGGTGGAAACTATTCTTTGCGGTTTCCAGATGAGAAAAATCGAGGATCAGAAAGGTTAAGCAACTTGCCTAAAGCAAGGAAGTGGCAGAGCTGGGTTCCACCCCAGTTTGCACAGACTCTGTTCTCATCCTCACTGCCTGTATAGCACCTGGGGCACCCTGGCCTGGCTCCCAGACAGTCTGATGCAGCTGGTCTGAGGGGAGGCCTGGGCATTGGTGTGTACAGCCCCCAGGGGATTGGAATGAGCTGGGTACCACTGGTCTGCGCCACGAGCAAAGGATGAAGGTCCCTGATGGTCTTCACGTGGCAAAGGACTCAGACCCCTTGTTCTCTGCTTCCAGGCAGAAAGCTCTTGTTCACACTCTCAGGCCTGTCTTCATGCAAGAAAGTAGAATCTGAGGCAGGAGGGACTGGGCATAGTGCCCAGTGCTGTGAGGGTTCTAGAAAAAACTCTCTTCCCTGTGTGTGTGGCTGGCGGCCTTCGCTGGTCAGCCGTTGTCAGTTTCACGTGAGGTGGCTCCAGGTGGCCTGGGGAACCTGGAGGAACTTTTTTTTTTTTTTTGCGGTACGCAGGCATCTCACTGTTGTGGCCTCTCCCGTTGCGGAGCACAGGCTCTGGACGCGCAGGCTCAGCGGTCATGGCGCACAGGCCCAGCTGCTCTGCGGCATGTGGGATCCTCCCGGACCAGGGCTCGAACCCGTGTCTCCTGTGTTGGCAGGCGGATTCTTTTTAATTTTTGCGGTATGCGGGCCTCTCACTGTCGTGGCCTCTCCCGTTGCGGAGCACAGGCTCTGGACGCGCAGGCTCAGCGGTCATGGCTCACAGGCCCAGCTGCTCTGCGGCATGTGGGATCCTCCCGGACCGGGGTACGAACCCGCGTCCCCTGCATCGGCAGGCAGACTCTCAACTGCTGCGCCACCAGGGAAGCCCAACCCGGAGGAACTTTGTGACGTCCTCATGTTTGTCCTCTTCTGGGCATTACATTTCTGCACTCATTCCTGGAAAAGTTACTCAACCACATTGGCGGGTGGCGGACAGGAAACTGGGAGAGAAGTACAGCTTCTGGATGGAAAATCAGACACACGGGGTGAGGACTGGGGGAAGGGTTAGGAAAAAGTCTTTTCTTGGGGTTCTTGTTGTCAGTTGAAAAAAAATGCACAACATGAGAGCTGTGAGTTTCAGTTTTTTGGGGGGCCTTACTGAGGACCATAGCCTTGGAGATAGCCTCTCAGATAGGTCTGCAGCCCAGCCCACATCTGGGTAGAAGGTTGTCACGGTGAGCAGGTGTCTCCATGAATGATTTTAGTGCTTTTCTGGGTAGGAGAAGATGCAAGAAATTGGGTTCATAAAATCTTCTCCTGAAAATATCTATCTAAAGGCCTGTTTGGCCAGATTTCCCAGAGCACAGAGTGTCCTGTCCTGAGCTCCTTTCAGGGAGTGTGAAGGTCAGGGATGGCAGAGGCTACTGACTTCATTCCTGGAGGACCAGATTGCGCGCGACATTCTTTTAGTTGTCACTGTAAACCAGAAGAGGAATAAAGCGGACATTTAGAAAACTACATGATTAGGATTTAAGTTGAATGAGCTTCATGACGTACAAACGTTGTACTTAATACTTTCCGTAGGTGGATGCTCACAGAGGCTGTGTGGTCCAGTCAAAGCCAGGACCTACATCCGATGAGTAGCATTTTCTCCTCTTTTCAGACAGGGCTTCACTAACCCTACTGGGGAAAAAGAGATGTAAGTCAAAATACACGTATAGAAGTTTAGAGTTGAAAGAGACCTTAGAACCAGGGGTTCTTCAGCCTGGCTGTACCTTAGAGGAGCTCCAAAAATATATTGGTGTCAGGGATCACTGGAGACATTCATTCAGTTGGCCTGGAATTGCAGGTAGAGGCAGGATGAGGGCTTGGGCCTCCTGACTGTGCCCAGTCTGTATTCCAGTGACCACAGCAGGCATAGCGTCCAGCCCCAGGGCCCTCTCCAGGTCTGTGTCGCTCAAGTCCCACAGTCCCTGCTCTTGACCTTCCAAACGGCATCACACTCCTGGGCAGGTGTGTGCGCAAGCCTACCATCCTCTCACACCTACTCTTGAATGGTGGAAATTGAGTAAAGGCACACTTAGACCTGTACTGAGGAGAAGACGGTCTCTCTTCACAAGTAATCAGGATGTGTTAGTCTTGCAAGCGGGTTCATTCATTCATTGTCTTTCTAATGAAAATGGTTGCACAGCCTAATATTCTTCCAGTCGGTCTGTGTGGCAAGATAGAAGCAGGGTGTTAGTTCTTTCTCTGAACTGCTCTCCAGTATCAGAGACCGAACCCTGATCTTCCCTCCCAGGCTCCTTTGTTACGCAGCAGGGCTGGGATAAAAGACTTTTCTTTCAGCTGTCCAGGGTGCCAGACAGAGGAAACTGGACCAGGGCTTTGTACACCCCCAGTGACTCAGAGAGCCTTTATCCTCCTCTGATGTTTACTCAACACCCGATACCTCCTGGGAATCTTTAAAATTGTCGCGGAAAGAAACCATCCTGCCTCGGGTGCCTATTTTTAGACTGTATATAAAGCCCACGTTGGATTTCTGCTCCCTTTCTCTCTCTCTCCGCTAAGCCTGCTGTTTGAATGGCAACGGGATCTTTTGTCTTTAAAAGTTCAGCACCTCTGGCTAGTTCCCCATCTGAACCCCAAAGCCCTGGAATGCTCTGGGGTATCTTTTCTTTCTTCATTCTGACCAAAACCGAAACCACAGGTGATGACCTTTACACCAGAGCAGTTGAAATAATACAACTGAGGGGAAGGAAGCTACTTCAAAACAATGAACCTTGAGTTAAAATGAGTATGAGTTGGTCTGTCTTGATCAGCCCCGGCTGTATTGAACCTGTTCAGTGAGACTGGTTTGAGCTTTGGGCTCTTCGGTGGGCTGTCCAAGTTCAGGACAGGTCCATCCGATGGTTATGAGCTGAAGGAGTGTTGCCCGCCATATCAGTAAACAAAGGATGTTGTGACCATCGAGCCCTGGGCCACTGCAGCCGCCCTGACTGTGCACCCTGAGGGGATTCAGGATGGAGAAAAGCAGGATACTGGCCCTAAATAGTTAAGGTGCATGTCAAGGAATGATTTCAGTGAGTCCAGACTCTTGTATCTTCCCATACGTAAACATCTCAAGTTAAATTCACTAACTTTTTTCTTTAATTAACAGTAATCTTTTGATGTCCTCTGTGGTTTTTGTTGCAAAAACTCTTATATATATCCCAGCTCCCCCCTTACCTCTTCGGAGCAGTCCCTCAAGAGTCATGTGAGAGGCTGCCCCTCGGGCTTTTGTCCTCAGCAAAGTCCACCGAATAAAAAACATAATTCTCAACTTTTAGGCTGTGCATTATTTTTTAGTGGAGTTCGGTGATAAACTATATACAAAACAGGATTAAGGTGTTGAGGGGGATCTTGATCGCATTCTCATCAGCCTGGGGTGATTTCCTCCTTGGCCAGGGGTTTTGGCTTTCTTTTTACGTGAAGGTCACTGTGTGACTTTCAAGGCAGTGATGATTCAGAGTGAAGCCCGCTACCCAAGGGCAGTGGTGGGGGCAGTTTTACATCCTCTCTCCTCTTTTTGCCTTTTCTTCCATTTTTTCCACCTCTTCCCCGTCCTTGCTTCCTTCTTCCCCATCTCCATAGGGGGCCATACAGGAGAACTCAATATCTTTTGTATTTCCTATTGAATACAAATTTTATGATTCACGTTACTAAGTTTAAAGTAGACGAATTGAATATTTTATATGGAATTCTCTCTAAAAAAATCAAAACTTCAGTAAAACCAAACTGAGTGTTCCTTTAGGCAAAAAAAAAAAATTTAATTGTTTTTAAAAAAGGATATACGCATAGACATAGAAAAGACTGGAAAGGGTGCATAACAAAATCCCAACACCGTATCAAGGTGGTTAAGATTATCTGTTATTTTTGCTTTTTTCATTTCCTAAATTTTCTTCTATAAAAATATTAATGTTATCAAATACAGAGAAAGAAAAATGTGTGGGCCTGATGATCTAACTCACATACTTGAACTCATCCTGAGAGAATACTGAAGAATTTGTTATATCCTTATAGAGTTGAAGGATGTATGTTTATATATATCCTCTTATATATCCAGAGGTTTAGCTATAAGGATGAAGCATTGTTTGTCATAATGAAAGAGTTAAAGCAACCTAAATTAATTATGGTAAATGTCTAAAATGGAATAGTATGAAGCCATTAAAAGTGATGTTGCCTGGAAATATTTACTCATATGGAAACATTTTATAACATTGAGTGGAAAAGTAAGTTGGATTGGTTTGTATCATTTGATTCCATCTCTTTTGTAAGAGATCTTACAGATATGCTCTACACATACGTAGAAATATAGAAGATCTAAAATATAAAAGATCTGTTAATAGTGTTCAGAGAACGGGATTCCTCTGTGTTTATTTTATTCCTTTGCGTGTGTGTGTGTAATTTTTCTGTAAAGAATCAATATAACTGTCATGAAAATTGGGAAAGTTAATTTCAGTTTTAGAAAATTGCCTCTTTACCTGAGTGAGAACCTGTGGTTTAAACTCATAGTCAACCTTTTACCCCCATTGTTAAATCCATCTTCTTCTACCTTCAAGAGAATTAAAGCAGTGAGCTTAAATGGCAGATGGATTCCCGAATGGATTATTGATAATTATAATGGCTGAGATTTTTAATTGCCATTTGTATCAATGAGTAGTTTTTTTTCTTTTCTGTTGCGTTTGGGATTGTACAGGAGAGACAACAGTTCTGTTTATCAAACCTTACTGCACATTAGAAGCTTCATCGTAAATAATGAAGCTTGTTCAGAATGGTGTTACAATAAGTGAAGCTCTGAGCCCACGGGCCTGGCCATGGTACCTGTGATTTCAGAATTCAGAAGCTAGTTCTGTGTTTGTTGAGGTTTTGCAGTTTAGTTGCCTGGGCCAAGGCTGTCTCCAAGAAGGCTGGCTCCAAAGTAATTGGTAAATTACTGAAGAAGACATTGGCCGTGCTCCGTAGCAGCTTAAAATTTTACTGGTGCCGTGAGCTCATTACAAAACAATTGCAGTAAGCTTGAGCTTCGTGCGTAAGCAGTGGAAAAGCTGTGCACAGGTGACATTTATTTCAGAAAAATAAGACCTGGATGGGCAGTGAGAGGCCGTCTGCAAGAAGCCCTTCCACCCTGGAAACCCCAGAGCCAGCACGGTACTCGGCACACGGTAGGAGCTTGAAAAATTCTTGCCAAGTGAACTGCTGACTTGGCTTTTCAAACCTGGGCTCCTGTGTACATAAGCCCGGATCATGTAACTGCAGGATGAGAAGGTGTTCCTTACATACAAGCATTTTGAGACTAAGATTAAATGAATGGTCCAGGATCACAGATGACTCCCGATTCTCTACACTGCTGACTGCGCGTCAGGTGCACCATTGATTCAGTACCAAGAGGAGAAAGTGGCAGGCACGTTCCTTGATGACTTTCCGGTCAGAGGCTTGCTGACTTGGGAAAGGTTAAGATGTTGAGTTGCCTTAAATAGAGCAGAGAAGGTCGTCAGTAGCATCACTAGGGCCGATTCTCAGGTCTCCTGACTCCCCCAGTTCAGTTTAATGATTCCGGTTAGTCCTCTGACAGTTGACCACCCGCTGTGCTGTCTATTTTTTTTTTTTTTTCCTAGGCTGCCTTGATGGGCTTTGAAGTGTCCACCTGGGTCCTTTGTCCCCTGCCTGGCCCGATGCAAACCTCAGTGCTTTCTGCTCAGTTGGTTTGTGGGGATACAGCCCACAGGTGCTTGTATCTGTCTTTCACTGGAGTTCTGCCACCGTCTTTTCGTGCTGAAAGGTGCTGTGCTGGCAGCAGGAGAACACAGCAGCTTGGACCTCCAGAAACTAACCATCAGTTACTAATTTGAGCTCAGCCTGGCCCTTGAACGTGGGCCATAGATTTCTAGATTGGGGGTCGGGGCCAGGGAGATCCTTTAGGCTATAGAGTTGTCTTTCTGCCTGCTTGCCTAATTTCTGATTGTTTCAAGGAATTGGCATCCAAGTCGGATATTGTCATGTTTCACTACGACATACCAGCCTGTGTGGCCTTGGCGGTGTGCTTGAGTTGTTTGCAGAGGTTTTTAAAGTAAAGGACCTAAGAAGAGAGCAAGGCCAGTGTGTGGGGTAGAGGGGGTTGGGCGCTCCCGTGTGGCCTGTATTTTTTTGATACAAGCTATTTCATGTATGAGCCACTTCACATACGAAAGTGTACATCTGATGGAAAGACAGAATGTACTAAACCTTACCGCTTTAAAAAATAAAATGTACCTCTTGAATGAGTCTAGTGTAAAACTGAACTAAATAGCAATCAGACACTTAATTTTATGGTCGTTGCAAATATCATCTTGGGGTAATATGGGTGAAGAGGGCAGGACGTTTTATGTAGGATAAAGTCCTGAAATTTCGTATGTTCTTTTGTTACTGAAAGAGGCATCTTCTTCTCTTATATGCCAAGCAGATGCTGCCACTACATGGAGAAAGATTTGCCAGCTGTGGTACAGCTGGTCACTCAGGCCTTTTCACAGCTGCCTGTAAAACCCACGTGTGTTGTCTTCCCCCTCAGTACTTGCTTAGAAATCGCTAGCAGCGTTGTAGAGCGTATCCCAGTGACGCCGCTTACCTGTGAACTTTCCCGTTTCTTCTGTCTCCGTGACCTTCACTTCCTCTGGCAAATTCTTCCCAAGGTTGTTTGCTGCTCTCGGGGCCCCCTGGACTTAGATGTATTTGCCCAAGATGGATGAAGGTTTTGGAGGCGTGAAGTGGTTAAGAGCATTTCATGGCAGTGTCACCTGCTTGGTAGCTCTTTGTGTGTGACCTGATTTCCAGCATGTTCTGTCCTCCAGCTGCAGAGATCCTCTTCCCGGAACCCACCCACGTCTCGCTCACCGGTCAGGGCCATCTCTTCTTTGATCTGTCCTGGATCTTCAACTGGTCTGTTCACTTTGGTAGTAGAGGTGCCTTCCTCCTAATTTGTCATGAGAATTGGCTCTTGGCTGTTATGTTCTGGGGACACACTGGTGTTTTGCTTCTCTTTTTTCCACCTGAATCACTGGGTGTTGGATGCGGGAATGAGGTGGTAGTGAATGAGGAAGGTTGGGAAGATGATTCGGGTTGGCAAGAACAAAGGTGGTCCTAGAGCGGCCAAAGCAGCTGGGATTCAGATGGGCTGCCTCTTGGAGAATGGACTGGGGACGTGTGCGTCTCACAACTGCAGTGTGTACGAGCCACCACCAGAGGGTGATGGCGGCTTTTTGGCCCAGCGGGGCTCTGCACTCCCCCTCCCCCAAGGTCTCTGAAAGCATAGCCTTGAACAGGTGCTTCTGCCATTGTCTGTCGCTCAGATTAAAGAGTGGTCTTATAAGGAACCTGGGGGTTCCGTTTTGAGAAATAATTGCCTTTTTAAAGGGAACGTTAAAGAAAAAAAAGACCTTTGGGCTCAGTTAAGAGCCTATTCTTTTCCTAAATACTCTTTGCTCTCAAACGTGGGCATGCTCTTGGCCTTGAAGTGGGAAGTTAGAGGGAACTGGGGACAGAAACCTGCTCTAATGTGGGCTGCAACTTGGTGTCCCTGGCAGGATTGGGGCTGGGGGCCTGTATGACCTATCTTTGACTGTTGCATGCAAAAGTGATTTTAAGATTGGCCCCCCTAACCTATTGGAGACATCGGTTTAAAATAGTAGGAGAAACATCATTTGCTGTTGGCCGTGCATTGGATCGGTTTTTCAACGCAGGGAAGGTGACGGGGTGTCTGGTTGATTTAGGACAGCCTTTTAGAACCTCTGCTGCTGAGGGCTGATCAGATACCTCACAGATCCAGGAAGGACATTTCAAGGCTCCATTTCTATAGATGAGGAAGCCAGAGGTGCGTTAGGCCAGGAACTTGCCCAGTGTCCCCCAGCCAGTAAGGTGGTAGAGGTGGAATCCAAAGTTAGTTTTGTCTGATGAAAACATATGCTCATTCCGTATATATAATGACAGTGGAGCCATTATTTAAACAGTAGTAACCAGAGGGGTTTCTTCTCTCCTGGAATGCCCTTCCTTTCAACATTGGCATGAACATTTGGGGCGGGGAGGAAATGCCATTAATTTTCAGGAAGGGACATTCTGTGTGCCTTGGGGTTCCAGAGGTTCCAGGGTCACCTGTGAGTTGGCTCTTAAAGTTCCTGTTTTGCTGCGGGGGCAGCGTTGTAGGGTGCGGCTTGAATTGTTTCTGGCATTGCTCAAACCCACCAAGTTCCCCCTCTAGTCTCTACTTCTGCTGCCTCGGATGAGCCGCTTCTATCTCCCCCGCATCTGAATCTGCTGCCCATTTGAGCGAGGCGGCGGTCGCGGCAGCTCCCAGACCAGACCGGCTGCAGCACGGCACTGGCACCGACCGGTACAGCTCTGGGGCGTCTGGGGTGGGCGGCTCTCAGCAGGGCCCTACCTGGGCGGTAGTTGCCGCAGAGCCGTCCCCTCGCCCCTCCCTCAGACGCGGCACCTCCTGTTCCAGGCTGTTGATCACCTGTCGACAGGGGGACCGGGCTGAGTCCAGGATTTCTCCTCGCTGCTGCTGTTGTCAGGGGAAACCAACAGCCATCTGCATCTAGACCAGCCTCGCTCTATCCCTCTCCCCTTTAAAGTGAGGTCATCCTGCCTGGCATCTGGTAAGTGCCACAAAGGATTCTGTTTTCCTTGGTTAACATCAAGAAAATGTTCTCTTATAATAGATCCATTAGCTTTAATCTAAGTGTGCCAGGATTTGGGGAATTGTTTGATCCTTCTTTCCTTGTCTCTCTCTCTCTCTCTCTCTCTCTCTCTCTTCCTCCCTTCCTCCCTCCCTCCCTCCCTTCCTTCTTTTTCTCTCTCTTTCTGTTTCTTTCACTCTTTTTCTCTTTCCCACTCTCTCTTTCTCTGTTTCTTTTTCTTTCACTCTTTTTCTCTTTCTCTCTCTGTCTCTCATGTCCATTAAACATTTTTCTGCATGATTCAGAAATCAAAATATAGAGAGTGAAAAATTATTTATGTTTAACCTGTGTCATCTTGTTTGAAACCTATTTTCTTTTCAGTGCGCTGAAAAATTATTATACAGCTACTGCGCTGGTGCCTCCCTCCCCCGTCACCCCTTTATGAATAACTTACTGCGTTTGTCATCACTGTGTTCCTGAAATGTCAAAAATAGACGCAGTGGAAGGGATCTGTCAAGCAGAGTTTGGAAATTTGGTACAAAACCCCAGGTGAAATGAGGACAGATCTTTTATTTAAAAACATTTTTTTAGACTTCATTGTGTATCAAGTTCAATTTAAAGCATAGCGAATGCAGTCAGCGAGGTCGAGGTAGGACAGGTGTCCGCCTCTTTATTGGTTTAGATTTACCTCCTGGGATACAGTCACCTTCCTTGTTTGTTTTATAACCTTCACAGGAAGTGCTTGAGGATGTCACATGACTCCTAACTTTAGTTTTCACTTGTGTTCAGAGATTACATGCTTTTGCTCTTATATGGATACTCCATTATGAACTTTAAAAAATTGTAGATGAGGTGCTTGACGATTAGATCCTTGTTCATTGTCTTTTCCCCACGTTCCTCAACCTCCAGGCATAGAAACTTGTATTCCCTTTAAGAGAAAAGAAAAGCAGCCCTTACATTTTCTAGGCTCTGAGTTAAAGAGTACTCGGGTTTAACGTCATTAAAAGAAATGAATCTCCGGGAACCTATTGTCTTTCCATTTGAGGTTAATCTCACTAACAGGAATTAGTGTGGTTATACATTTTTACACTTCAGTCACAAATAAGGCTCTGCGGCGAACACGTAATTGCATTATGTAATACCAGAATGGAAAACCAGAGCAGTGGTTGCTCTTTTAGGGTGAGTCCATCCATAAACGACGAGAAACTTGGGCTGCCTCAGACAAAGGATGAGCGAGGAGCTGGTGCTGATTGTTGAGTCATGAAAGGAGGAAGGAGCACGTACAGAAGCTTGAGGCATGTCGGAAAGAACACTTGTCAGAAATCTGCACTTGAACTTCTGACCCTGTTTGTTTGATGGTAACTTCTTGTTGTACCTGAGAGTTGAGTGGCATTGGGTCCCTGGATGTGGGAGAGGCAGCACAGCCACTCTAATCGAGAGGGACCTGCCATCCTTTTGATGTGGGACTGGCAACTCTAGAGTCAAAACCATCACCTTAAAAGGAGATGTTTCCCTGGAGAAATGGGAAATCACAGACACAGACCCCGCAGACTTCACCTGTTTATACTTCCTCACCTGTACTCTCCCTTGAATGTGAGGGGACAGTTGCACCTCATGAGGGGTAAGAAAACAGGAAGTAAACCCTAGAGAATGAGCTGCGGCTCTGGATGGAGAACAGTGGCGGAAGAAAAGCAAGAAATGCCCCCCTCCCTCCTGAGACGCCCCCGTTTGTCTCTGCCCCTCCCGTGCTATCGCGGTACCCTTCTGAAATGACCCAAACCGGGTGTTTGACAACAAGAGGCTGTAACTTTATCTAAATGAATTTTTGCAACTTGTGTGAACTCTCATCCCTGCCAAGGGGCCCGGGCGCCTGGTTAATGATCTTTAATGTGAATGATTCTGTGCCATGATTAGCATTTAGCTTGGTTAGTGCCCCACGGGCTGAACTCTGTGGTCGTTCTGTGTGACTGAGTCTCTGCCCGCCGTCTGCCCACCTGGGGGAGCTGGGCACAGCCGGTTCTCCCTTGATGTGTGCTCTTTCCATGGGGGTGGGGACTTGGTGGGAGCCAGAAGAGGTGGGACCAAAGATCTTCAGCAGAAGGATCAGCTGCAGAGCGCCCTGCCTGACAGAGGACTCCCGGCTGGCTCTCAGGCTCTGGGATCCAGAGCTGACCTTGTGAGCCTTTCCAAGGAGCCTGCTTTAGGGACTTGTGTCCAGGTGGTGGTGATGTTGGGTGATCAGCATCTCCCAGCCGCAGATGTTGACTGCCTGGGTCCCTTTAAAGTCACCTTGGCAACCATCTGTGCTTCCCAGCTTCTTTCTGTTAAGACACCCGTTGGCATCCTTCCATGAAGGAAGGAGGCATTTGAATGCAGTTTACAGGGTGGATAGAGTTAGCCCTTTTCTTCTGACCTAAATAGGTTGTGGAGGTGACTTCTACATGGTCACACTGATACCTACAGAAAGAGAAGAAATCAGCTTTCATAATCACAAAAATGAGAAATGACCTTTTTTATTATAAGAAACAACTTTTAAAACCAGTTATTATAAATCCAGTGACAGCAACCCGCAATCTCTCAGGTTTCCCTTAAGAACTTACTCATCCAGTTCCACTGTTGCTTATAAAATATTCCTCTCCAGCCCACCCCTAAATTAAGCAGTGACATAAAAAAAAAACCTCGACACTTTTGCTGAAAGCATTTATAAGGAAAGCACCTACTCCCATTAGATCTTTCTTCTCTCCCTGGCCTTAATTTTCTTCTAGGGAGTAGGGTGTGTTCTAATTGCTGGTGGCAAAATGATCCTTGGGCAGCGTGTCGCCGTGGTCCTCGGAGGCAGAATGTGGGTGGGTTGGGTGGCGCCCAGTGGTCATGAGTTGTCCTTTTTGGCCTCTTTCCGAGACCAACTTCTGCCTTGTGCTTGGCTGGTCTGGCTGCTGGTTGTAGAATCTGATGTTTACTTTAGAATCCTGGGATGGAGAGGGTGAAGAATGATCTCTAACCCTTGTTTCTAGGGAATTATCAAATCCTTTTGTTTTTTTTTTTTTTTTGGTTTTAAAAATACTAACTCGTAACAGTTGAGGGGAAAAAACATAATTTTGCCTCTTTGGTCATCCATAGTGATAATATTTTCTGAGACAAATACTGGTTTATATGGTCTAATAAAAGATTTTTTAGAAGCCATTTAATCCACATTGAAGTCTTACATTGCTATTGAAATAATATTACATTTATTTATTTATATGTATCATGAATTGCTTCAAGGCACTGCTTCTCAACCAGGGTTGATTTGGCCTCCTCCCACCCAGGGGACATTGGGTGGGCACGAACCCGTGTCCCCTGCATCGGCAGGCGGACTCTCAACCACTGCGCCACCAGGGAAGCCCTGGAGACATTTTTGACTGTCCTTGAATGAGGACAGGCCAGGGATGCTGCTCAGCCTTCTGCAGTGCACAGGACAGCCCTTTACTACAAACAGGTATCCAGCCAGCCTCAGTAGTGGCAAGGCTGTCCAACCTTGCTTTAAGGAATGGGCAAAATGAGAAATGCCATGGAAAATCTGAGAGCTCTGAGGAGCCTTATTCATAAAGAGTAAACGTTTGATTTTTGCGAAAAGTGCTCAGTTGGGCCAGGTTGAATTAACAAATTAGTGGAGCATGTGGATTATATAACATAGCAGTGATGTAGTACATTTCTTTCAAGTTCAGATTATTGGCCCAGTGTCTTATTTTAACATAATTTATTTAGTAGTTGCTTGGTAGTTTGCTAATATGAATGACCTGAATGGAGGGTTAGTTTTCATTGTCAGGCAGGAAAAGCGCTCTCCATTTGTGGTGGAAATCACTCCATGGCAGCTGGTGGGAGGACCCTGTTGTGGTCATGTTGTCTGAGTCCCTCTGTGGCCAGAGATGGTATAGGGATATCCCTGGCATTAACCTCGCTGTAGAGACTGAAATAAGAAAGGATTGTGGAATTTTAGATACAGAAGGGGATCTTAAGAGTCAGTTTAGTCTAACACCTTGTATTTCGAGATAAACTCTAGCCCAGAAAGATTAACTTCCCTTTTCGAATCACTCTGATGTGGTTTCTCCCTCAATTCAGTTCTTGGGGAAAATTTTGCCTGTTTATTGAATTCACTTTCCATTAGTCATGTGTTCATTTTCGGCACCTTTTGTTGTCATCCTGCCTTTGCTCTTTGAAAACTTCAAGGTTAACTTTTTATGTGTTTACTTCTTGATGCCTTAATTAGATTAAACTAACCTTAGGAATGGGACAATGGCTTACTCACTCAGGGAAGTGTTTTGTAAGTTTCAGTCCCCAAGAAGCTATTTGTTGTCCTGAGTTATATGACACCCAGCTTAGCGCAACTGAACCAGTCTTAGTACCTAGAACTCACTTTCAGGTTGGTGTTTTTCATATAACAACTCACTTTTCATACATGGAAGCTCATTATGTATTTGATGAATGTAGGTTCTCTTAAGATGGTGGTTACTGTAGCTATAGATCAGGATTGGTCTGTCGAAGAGCTGAGTCTTGATGGTGATTTCATCCAATATTTGCATTTTTCTTGGGCTTAGCATGCCTTGAGAAGCATCATTTTAGTCTTTTATGCTTGTATTTATTATATTTGCTTAACTAGCCTTCCTATGGTTGAATTTTAAATTGAAAGAAAACCAAAATTGCATCCTGGAACAGGAAAAGGACATTAGGGAAAAACAGGACATTATGGAATAAAGTATGGACTTTCATGATGATATATTAACCTTGATTCATTAATTATGACAGATGTACCAGGCTAATGTAACCTGTTAATAATGGGAGAAACCAGATATGGGATATGTGGGAACTCTGTGTACTATCTTCGCAATAATTCTGTAAGTCTAAAACATTCTAAGGTTAAAAGTTTGTCTTTAAAAAAATTGCTGTCATTTTATTAAAGGATAAAGTAGTAAATTTTATTGTTTCATTTTCCTTTGGGATAGACTGCTGCTACAAAGTTGAATTCCTTGTTTGCCTCTTAGCTTTTTGCTTAGGATAGCCATGAAGTGCCCCTTTCCAAAATGTGCCCACATCAGTTTGAGCAACTTTTCAAACCATATCATGTGATTTTAATTTGCCGGCCGTTGCACTGACTCATTTCTAGGTGGTATATTTAAAAGACTAGACAGAATTTTCAGGTTAAAAAATTGCATCAACAGAAAGTGTATTTGTAGGTGCCAATTGAATTACTATTGGCTGGGAATGCTACCAGCAATGTGCTTTAGTTGGACAGTGGGACGTGTCCTCTTTTTTTTTGCTGGGCCTCCAAAGGCATCTGGGTGACAGATGTCCCTGTCTCATTGCAGCCTCGTGGAACTCAATGCCTCTAAAACTGGAATAAGGAATCATGGGTTCATCAAGCCATTAAATATATATGTGGGTCTATTGTAGTTGATAAGTCACTAAAAATGTTATTTTCGTGTTAAAACCAACATGGGTATATTGTGGAGTAAATAAAAATTAGAATGAATTTTTAAAGTTCTGCCTGAAATTGGTGGCAGCGTCCTCAGGCGCTGGTGGTAGCCACCACCCCACTGCTCTGTTGTGTGGGTGCTGGGGACAGTCCAGAAAGCACTGGATGTGGAGATAGACGGACTTGACTTTGAATCGGTTTGAGGCGATTGCTCAGCTATAAGTGGGCATAATTGTCATCCTGCAGTTTTGTTGTGAAAACAGAATGAGACAAGATACATTTGCATGAAGTAAGATCTGTACAGATGCTGGATTTGTTACTTTATACAACAGTAAGAGGCAGCCTCCCTCTGCACTTGTAGGTAGAGGTCATATTAAGAACGTTGGCATTCACTTCGGTGGACAAAGGTTGGCTTTGGTGCCAGCCCGTGCTCTCTCTCGTTCTTGTTTGGTGTGCATGTGTTAATAATGTTGGATAAAGAAGGTTACTTAGAAGGTTGATTTTTAAAAGATTATTCAAACATATACAATAATGGAGAAAATTACATGATGGCAAACAGCATAATGAAATCCCATCACCCAACTTCAACAGTTATTAGCACTTTGCCATTTTTATTGCTATGGAATGCAGTTTAATATTTCTTTGCAATTCTTTTAACCTTAGCATTATATCCCATTAGGGATGTAAGATTAAAAACATGTTTCAAAGGCAAGTAAAATAATATTTCTCTGTATGATTGCACCACCAACTTGATACATTGTTGGTTTTATATGTTCCGCTTTGTTTTTTTCTAAGTTTAATTTTCTTTTCTAATTGACTGAGTCATAACTATAATATTAGTTGTATTAAGTCAGCCTTCCATCCCTATCCCCCTACAGGTAACCATTTTTTGTTAGATTTGGGGTTGTCCCTCCATTGTCCTTTTTGCAAATGTAAGCAAATGTATGAGTATATTTTGTATTCCTTATTACTCAGAAAGTAGCAGAATATATATACTGTTCTGAACCCGAATTATTTATTTTTTAACTTAGAACTGTATCCTAGAGCTCACTCAGTATATAGAGAACTTCCTGTGTTTTTCCCAGCTGTGTTAGTAACGCCCTCATATGGATATACCAGAGCTTATTCAGTCAGTCCCCTACTGATGGACATTCGGGTTGTTCCTAGACTTGTCCATTGTTTTGCAATAAATAGCCTTGTGTGCACGTCATTTTGTATTTTTGTCTACACATTCCAGTAGGGACAAGGGGATAAGACGAAAGAGGCAAGTACATCAATTCCTTCTCTTGTCTTGTAGAAGGATAGCTCCTCAATAGCCCTCCATTCCCTCCAGCTCTGGCCTCCCCTTTGATACCAGATTTAACAGGTGAAGCTCTTCAGGCTATAAACCTCCCTTCCTGCTCCAAGTTTTTGAAGCTAGAAAGAGACCTTGGGGACGGGCCCATCTTCCTTGTGTTAACAGATGAAGAACCAGAGACCCAGAAAGCAAGGGGAGAGCTTTGAGCCCAGTTCTCCTGTGCCCCCCTCTCCTCCTCTCTGCCCTCCATTGGCCAGGCTGTCCTTGAAGGCAGTGTTACTCAAAGCTTGGTCCACGGACCGGCAGCATCACTGGGGAGCTTGCTAGAGATGCAGAATCTCGGGCCTTGCCCCAGATGTACTGAATCAGAGTCTACTTTTAATGGGATTCCCAGATGACTAACAGTCAAGTTTGAGAATGCTGATGTGGTAGCTGCCTTCAGACACAGCTGTGGTTTATCAACAGGGATGGTACAGGTCATTTCCAACAAGTAGACTCACCCCCTCCTCCTGATGCACCCCTCCCGTCTGCCTGTCCCTGCCCTACACTGACCCCCGCCCCCCGCCCGCCCCCTATAAGGGGTTCAGCATTGATCTCTTCAGGGGCGGGGTCTTTTCTGGTTCTTCAGCTTCCATTTCCCCTTCACATGCAACCTTTGTTCTGGATTTACCTCTGTTCTCTCAGCTCCTCATGTCAGGAAACTGCTCTTTTGTTTCAGGACTCTGTTCATGCTAGTTTGTGTATTTATTGAGTTTCGTGTACATCTGCTCACCACTGCTGTTAAGGGCTTTAAAATGCTTGCTGTTGTGTAAGAGTTCCATTATTTGTACTGTTATTGTCACCATTATTAGTTCCATTTCTTCACTTTACTACTGCTGTGGGGTGTGTGTATCTATATCCATACCTATAACTATAACTGATACTTGGCCTCAATGCATACTTGATACACTTAATTGGAAATTACTCCTTAAATCATCCACAAACTGAGTTGGCAGCTACAGTGACTACAAGTGGTGAAATCATTGTCTGAATAAAAACAAGATCCTCCTACTGTGGGATTCACTATTTCCAGTCTCTCTTACGTTTGAGTTTTGGAAGGTCAGTTTTTGGAAAGTGGAAGTAATAATTTATCTAGATTCAGTGCTGAGGTTTAGTACACCGGAGGAAAGATTTTAGTATAATAATACGCAGTGTTGGTAAATGTACAAGAATAAGTAATTTTTTTTTAAAGGCAGCTTTTTATACTAAGAAACAGATGATCTTTTTTTCTAAACTATGTCAGCTGCACTCAAATTAGTAAATGTTAAAATAACTATGACTGGTAAAAACATTTTTCAAATTCTTTTTACTTTTTATATAATCAAATGAAATTCTCCATTTAGTAGTTGATCTCTCAGATAAATTAAGTCTTGCCAGACTGTCTGAGGAGATAGTGAATCAGACCCTAAAATCTTGTAGCATTTGAAAAATAACAACCATGTACTGCAGTTTATAAGGGCATAATTCAAGAAAATTTTTCAGTATTTTAAAATTTGTACTAGTAAATTGGATCCTGGTTTAGGTGAATCCAGTTCAAGTCAGCTGCTGTGAAAAAAAAGTCGTTGCTTCTAGTCACAGATGATAACCAGTGTCAAAGAATGACTTTTAATTTTTAAAAAAATTTCACCTTTTTTGAATTCAAAGGCCTAGGTGACCTTATTAACATCTGCACTCCACTTTTTAGGTACTAGTACATTTATGAAATAGTTCAGGATGATTCATTTTTTTCACAAGCGTTTTTTTGCTTTTGGTGTGACAGGTGATTATCTGGAATACAAAGAGGATTAAGTCCTTTGACTTCTAGATACTTAGACTAATAGAAACCTTAAAATCTTCACTGGGCAAGGTATCTTGGGATCACTCCAGCCAAGTAAATGAATAGGCATCTAAATAGATGAAAGTTACTCTTGTTACAATATTTGACATTATGTTGACTGACAGGTTGTGATGTATGAGAATTGCATGTTTCTGAGCTTTAGCTAGTGTTTTGAAAATTAGGTTAAGAATTTCCATAATGTTGATAGCATTAAACATTCATCACATAAAAGATTTCGTGAGTATTGTACATCTTTGTGAGAGTCAGTTATGTAAAATTTGAAGAAGGTACTAAAACACTGGAAAGGAGATCAAATTCAAATAGTTTGTGAGATGAAATGAAACTCTCCAACTGTAAACTCTGACAGAGTACAATGAAGAAAGAAAAGAAAAAATAGATTAAAAGATAAAAACTAGGAAAGAGAGGAACTCAACATTATATCAAGTAGAGTGTGTATCAGATGCAAATATCCAATAGCCTGTGAGCTCTTCGATATGTTTGGGTTGAGAGTTAAACTATTTGAATACGTATTATCTTATGAGTAATCTCAAGATATTCTAAGATGATCTAAGATCCAGTATAGTGAGTAATGTAGACTCAATGGTAGGTATCCTCATTCACTACGACCCATTTGTGCTTTCTGCTAGTTAGATCATTAGTCCTCTTTAATTGCTGGTGAACTAAGGTGGTTTTATGGCCACCAGCATCTAGCTAGTACTTAAAACACTGAGCTAACTAACCCTTCTGGTAATCTGTTATGTTCACAAATGGCCAGAGGAATAACAGAGATTAAAGAAAGATAAATACAGTCATCTGGCAAAGATATTTGGCCTTTCTCAAAATGATGGAAGTCATATGTAGGAGAAGTGTTTTGGGGAAAAATATTTGAAAGTTTGTTTTATCGTCATAAGTAGCTTTGGGTTATTTTGCCTAGAAGGAGGGGTGTGTGTAAGAGAGGAACGGGGAGAGAAGGAAAGGAGCAGCTGCTACAGGCACTGTGGCATTTGTCAGCTGGGAGAAGGAAACGAGATGATTAAGTTAATTGGTGTCGAATAAGAATAGAAAACAACGTGGGAAGTAAAATGTTGAAATTTCAGGGCTTTGCATTAGTCATTAGTTGAAGACTTAGAAGAAAATAATGGAAACCACCAGTAATTAAGAAAAGAAAGAAAATTATTGCAAAAAAAGGTCCCATATCCTTTTCCTGGTGTTCAGGTAGAATGTAGTTCTGGTCCAGCCCAATTCCCCTCTCACCTCTTTTCCACTCTGTCCTTGGCAGGTTGAACAGCCTGCGTTCCCTGTGTACGTCCTGAGTTTCTTTTCCTCTGTGCCATTCTTCAGGCTACGCCCCAGGTCCTCCCGCTCCCGTGTGTCTGAGCCCAGCTCACCTGGTGAGCCCCAGTTCCTATATCAACTTCTTCTGTATGAAGAATTATGAGGAATTCTCTTCATTACTCATAATTGAAATAGGGCGATTCTCACAGGAATCAGTGATGCTCCCCTATGCACTGAGTATGGGATTCCTTGAAACTTGGAGCATAAGCGTGGTTAGTTGAGTTTGGTGAAATCAGTTTAAAGGTTACACCAAGTTTTCCACTTGGACAGACCCTCCTGTCTTCAGACCTCAGTCCTTAGAGGAGGGGATGAATCTATCTCTGCCTGACGGAGTAATTCGAGAGTAGAGAGCTGGTGCTACGGTTTAAGATTTGTGGGAGAAATAATACCAAAAAGTGGAGAGAGGACAGTGAGAGCAGAGGCAAGGGGACAGGCTATACCACTGAGGTGACAGCAGAACTGCTGGCTAGTCTGGAGGCATTACGGGTGTATATGTTTGTGGGGAGGCCTGGGGGTGGGGGGGTCCATCTCTCCTTGGCCTCATTAGGCACGCAGAGCAGCACTAACAGGCCTGCAGGAAGCAATCACGTTCCCACCTGGGCACCTCGCACATCATCACCGCCGTCCCCATTGATGGGATGGGAGGATGGGGCGACCCTCAAATACAGTCCTCCCACCCCTCCCTGCCCAAGAAAAAGCCCCTCCAAGTGCCTTGCTTCCCTCTTGCCCTCTGCCCTATGAAAATACACTCTAGTTCTGCTGTCTCCTCTCTTCTTTTTAAGCCTTAGCATGTAATTGTTTGCTAAGAATAGAAACAGGAGTATTTCCGCCAGAAAGTGAATTTTAAGTACTTCAAAAGATAATACGAGAATATCTGGAAATTCCAACACGCTCAGTCAGATTATTCCTTGACCATGACAAGGAGCTGGTTGCCATTGAACTTGGCAAACACAGATTACTCCATTTCCTTTTGACCCATGGAAACCAGAATGCCGTGCAGAAAAGAGCCGGCCAACCAAAGACCTCATTTTAAAGATTTTTTTCTGGAGAACTGAAGACAATTGCTTGTTTATAGCCAGTACTGGGCCTTAAATATGAACCTATGACTGATAGCTCTGGAGTAGTATCCCCTCCTGAAGGATGGGTTAAGGCAGGCAGGGTTATGTGCACACAGGACAGGTATGTAGACTTGATAGTTTAGGGCCCCCAAGACCTCCTGCACTTTTTTTTTTTTTTTTTTTTGCGGTACGCGGGCCTCTCACTGTTGTGGCCTCTCCCGTTGTGGAGCACAGGCTCCGGACGCGCAGGCTCAGAAGCCATGGCTCACGGGCCCAGCCGCTCCGCGGCATGTGGGATCCTCCCGGACCAGGGCACGAACCCGTGTCCCCTGCATCGGCAGGCGGACTCTCAACCACTGTGCCACCAGGGAAGCCCTCCTGCACTTTTTATTTATTTGTTTGTTTGTTTATGGCTGTGTCGGGTCTTCATTGCTGTGCATGGGCTTTCTCTAGTTGTGGCGAGTGAGCTTCTCATTGTGGTGGCTTCTCTTGTTGTGGAGCACAGGCTCTAGGCACACGGGCTTCAGTAGTTGTGGCACGTGGGCTCAGCAGGTGCGGCTCGCGGGCTCTAGAGCGCAGGCTCAGTAGTTGTGGTGCACGGGCTTAGTTGCTCTGCGACAAGTGGGATCTTCCCAGACCAGGGATCGAACCCGTGTGCCCTGCATTGGCAGGGGGATTCTTAACCACTGCGCCACCAGGGAAGTCCCTACTGCACCTTTTTAACACATCTGAGACTTAGTAGCAGGGGTTCCCATGCCAACCCCCCTGTAATATTCTCAGGGACCCAGGCACACCCTTGCCTTTGCCTCTGTACTCATACAGGCACTGGTGTCTCGACATCTGGCTGTTGATCAGGATATGCAGATCGCTTAGACAGGTTGTTGTATGAGGTGAAATTGTGGTCCGTTCCCCGAAAGCAGTGCATAGGGAAGGGATGTATTATTTCCTCACTGGTTTCAGAGACCCTGGGGAACATTAAATGGTTCCTATTATCAAAGAGTTCCTGTTATAATGGGGTTTTAATAGTAGCGTTTTATTTACTGGGATTCACTGGGGAAAACATCTAGGAACAAAGAAAAAAATTAAACAGAGAACATGTTAAAAATTTCTTTTGGGTTTTGGTCCTTACCAGGACTTAGGGGTAGCAACCCAAATAGAAGTATTTGCTTTAACCAACAGATAAATTATTAGCACATTGGTCGTTGACACGAGTCAGAGCTTCTAAAATTTGTTCCCATAAGTAGGTTGAGCCTTCTTCTCTGCCTGTTGTCCTAGGGTCTAAAAATGGAAACATGAGTCCAGACTCTTTCCAGAACATAAAAATAATTTTGAATTAGTAGAGCATAAATGAATGTGGTTTTATTTGAGTGTCATCTTCAAGTTCCCCCAGCCATGTTGGGACCTTGTAAGTCTTCTAAAGTTCCCTGTAGTGACGATTAAGGAAATGGTAGCTGCTTTGCTTCTGGCCTCAGACAGTTTTCTAATTAGGTCAGAGCCGCTCACCCTGGGATAAGCAGACACTTTTTCTGTCCCTTCGGCATTGATTTTTAAGAGTTGCTGTCTGAAGCAGTCACGCAGACAGTTTGCTTCTTACATTGCTGAACCTGGGCACAGAGTGGGTTCTGAATAATTAGTTCTGATCACCTGAGAGTTTTGTATCAACCTGTCCTGAAGATGCAGCTCAAATGTGTTAGGCCGCATTCTTGCATTACTTAAGTTCACTATCATGACAGATCTTTGTTGCTTCAGGATCTTGTGGTGCCCTAGATTTGGAACATTGTTCTGACTACAGATAGAAGTTTTAGTATTAGGCTAAATGTATACTGACTGAAACGTTTATTCTGGTCGTAATTTTTTTTTAAAAAACCTGTATATGAATCAAATCACTTTCCCCAAAATGTGAAATGCAGGGTGAAAACCTGCCAGTAAGGGAGATGATAGAATTTTGTTTAAGCTTTGCCTCTGTTAAGGAAATGGTGATGACGCTTCCTCCTCCTTCACTGGTTTATTAACCCTCTGCTCGTCAGATGTCAGCGAGTGGATTAATTCCATTGCCTGCTTGTATTGTGGCTCCTAAAATTTTCATCTTAGCTATTTTTATTTCTTGTTCTTCATGAATGGTCTAAATATTGTAGGAACATATCACCTAGAAAGGGAAAGCTACCTTCATTATTAAAGAAGATGAAAAATAAAAGAATATGCATCATAGGAAATTTGGGGGGAAAAAAATCCCAACTAAAAAAACAAAAATGAAGAACTAGGAAGGGAGAATTAAGAGGTGACAAAGATAAAAGTTAGAATTAATAAAAGAGAAGAGAAGATTTTAAAGGATAAGTAAATCCAGTAGCTGCTTATTTGAAAGGACCAATACACTAAACTCCCATCATCCTAACTGAGGTAAAGGGAAGGCAAAAATAGCTAACAGACATGAGAAGGGAGACACAGGAGGGATTAATTAACTGTGCAGGAAAATGCTACATGTAGCCCTCTGGAAACACATTTGAAAACGTCGAGTTGACTTCTCAGTAAAATACAAATTACCAGAATTGATTCAAGAAGCATGGAAAATGTGAAAAGACCAATTAATAAAGAAGAGGTAGGAAACGTGGTTAAAATTACTATTGAAAAAGGCACTAGGATTCCATGGGTTTCGAGCTGAGTTTTATTTGACCTTTAAAAAATAGAAAATGTTACAGACCAATATTTATGAAAGCAAATGCAAAAATTCAAAGTAACTTATTAACAAATAGACTCAATAGTTTATTCCAATAATGCTAGTGTGATTAAGTGTTAAGGACGCTTATCACCATCATCCACTTCTGTACCCCAGCATTTTAAAGGAGAGAGTTTATGACCAGGTCAGTAGAGGCTGAAGAGCCATTTGATAATTTAAGCAGCCATTCCTAATATATTATAACCTAAAAAACCAATAGGAAGGGCTTCCCTGGTGGCACAGTGGTTAAGAATCCGCCTGCCAATGCAGGGGACATGGGTTCGAGCCCTGGTCCGGGAAAATCCAAAATGCTGCGGAGCAACTAAGCCCGTGCATAGCAACGAAGACCCAACGCAGCCAAAAATAAACAAACAAATAAATAAAACCAATAGGAATAAAAATAAATTACTTGAAGGCTATTTATTACCCCCCCCAAAACCAACCAACAATAAATATTTTCTAAAAGGCAAAAAGCACTGTTTCAATTAAAATTAGGAATTATAAAAGGATGTCTGCTTTTACAATTATTTGACATTGTCTTAGAGGTTCTAGTAAATGTTGTAAGACAGTGAAATGTTTGCATGTCTAGAAAATGCAAGAGCCTATGGTGGGAAAAAAATCTAAAGTCAATTGGAAAAATTGTCATGGTAGCTGGATAAAAACAAGTCTCTAAAATTGATCGTTTCTCTGTTTTGAAAACAAGCACCTGGAAATGGAAGTTAAACCTCTCTTTTCTCAATAGCAGCAAATAACCTAGGAAGAAGTTGACCAAGAATGGTGCCTATATCCTTTTCAGTGAAGGATTTGAAATAAAAATATATACCATATATACATCAGTTATCCCCAAATTAATACATTTATTGCCATTCCCTTTAGAGTTTCCAAAGCAGTAAGTTTTTCCTGTTTGTTTTCTTTTTTTTTTAACTAAATGAAATAATCCTAAAGTGTATGTAGAAAAATAAATGCATAATACCTGTGAAGAGCACATTCAAATATGGAAAATAAAACCATTGAAGGGGGGGCAAACTTAGTTGACAAGTGACCACAATATGCTAATAAGAGAGTCTGTGATCAGATCAGTGTGTTATTGATACAGGATTACATAAATGGTCCAGTGGGACAGAGCAGAGGATCCAGGACTGTGTATCTGTAAGCAAGAGAAGTTAATCTATAATAAGATAGACAGTTCAATACTGTTGAGGAAAGAATGCACGAGTTATTCAGTGGTGTTGGCACAGTCATCTCTTTATGGAGTGGGGGGAGATGGGCCTCTATCTTATAGTATAATCAGACATAAGTTACGGAATCTTCAAAACCTTAAATGTAAACAAGCAATTCAAATTTACAAGGAAATATAAGAGACGACTTGTATGATCTTGGAATGAGGAAGAACTTCTTAAGCAAGACAGTACCTGCAAGCTAGACAGTTGGGGAGGGGAATGTATAACATGTATGACAGGCAAGGGGTTACTGTCTGTAACTCTTGAGAAATGGCAAGACAAACACGACTCGGGGAAAATGGACAAACAGTATAAACATGGCGATTCCCAGAGAGCAAATGCAGACAGCCAGGAAGCCCGTGAAAAGCAATCCATATTTGCTAGGGATTTGCAGATTAAAACAACAGTGAGAAGTTACTCTAAACTCATCAGACTGGTTAAAAAAAAAAAGAGAAGAAACACTTCTTGCTAGCAAGGATAGTAGAAGTGGTATTCTCATAATAGTGACAGAAATGTGAATGATCATGCTTTATTTGGAAAGTCAAGTGGTAAAATGCATATTAAAATCAAACATTAATTTAGCAGCCTTTCTGCTGGATACCTGTCTTCTAAAAATGGAAGTGTCTAGGGACTTCCCTGGTGGCACAGTGGTTGAGACTCCGAGCTTCCAGTGCAGGGGGCCCGGGTTCTATCCCTGGTCAGGGAACTAGATCCCACATGCATGCTGCAACTAAGAGTTTACATGCTTCAACTAAGGAGCCCACCAGCCGCAACTAACACCCAGCACAACCAAATAAATAAAATATTAAAAAAAAAGTGTCTGTACACAAAGGCATATGTAAAAGGCTGTTTATTGTACCATCATAGTGGCAAGATTTGAAAACACAAGTGCCCGTTGCTTGAAAAATGGCTAGCTTTATGGAATATTTGTACAATGTCATATTATGCGGCTATTGAATGGGAAGCCGTTGAAAGCACTCCTTCTCCAAGTCAAGAGGGGCTGAGTGGAGGCTGGTGTGGATGACGGTGGGTTGGGAGGAAGCGGGGGGAAAAATCCCACCTGCGGTTAAGTGTTAACCACATTTCATATTTTTCCTTGTGGAGCAAGCTGAACCGTACTGCGGTCTGAAGTTAAAAATCCTGGTTCCTTCTCTTAGACCTCTAATTCTTTTTCTTTCTCATACCAGCCTGTGTTGGTTTTCATGCCCTGGTGCCCTGTTGGATTTTGTGAGGATATTAATTATGCATCTTTAAAATTCTTCTTTTTCCGACTCTGTTTGCGTGCTCCCTATGCAAGCTCGTGCCCCTGGTGTTTCATGGCCTGGTTTTCTTCACGTGTTTGACGATTCTGGGTTGTCTGTTGGTCTTGGCATTTGTGAGTCCTGTTGGCCCCGTTTGCATCTGAGGAGCCTGGCACTGGTGTGTGTCAGGTTGAGGCCCTGGGTAGGACTTGGTGGACGGGCAGCAGGTGGCCTCTTAAGTATGGCTGCTTCCTGGCCCTCTTTAGCTACCTGCACTTTCCAGACTTAGGACCACTGTCCTGTTTTCACCTGCATAAGAAGGCAGTGACCATAGAAGCTTAGAGGAAGTGGAGTTTCCTGATTAATCACCCTGATTGTTGCCCAGGGTCTCTCCAGTCCCTTGTATGAATTGACTACTGAATTTCTGGCACCCAGAAATATTTCCACCAGTTTGGCTCTCTCCTGCGCACTCGATGGCTCTGGTTTTGTTTTTCTGTGCATTCAACCCATCCCATTTATGTTCAACTGATGATAGTCTTTCTGGGGGAATTCCCTGGTGGTCCAGTGATCAGGACTCTGCGCTTCCACTGCAGGGGGCCTGGGTTCCATACCTGGTCGGGGAACTAAGATATCCTGCAAGCCACGTGGTGCGGAAAAAAAAAAAAAAATAGTGATGGCAGTCTTTCCTCCTTCCCCAGAACGTTTGTGGATGTGGTATTTAGTCTGGATGGAAGAGGGGGAGGTAGGAATGTGTGGTCAGAGGGCCATCTGAATACTAACTTCTATTTAATCTCTCTAAGCCTTAGTTTTCTCCTCTGTAGAGCAGGGATAATACCAGTACCTATCTCCAAAGGTTATTGTTACGATTAAAATAAGTGATGCTCGGGCTTCCCTGGTGGCGCAGTGGTTGAGAATCTGCCTGCCAATGCAGGGGACACGGGTTCGAGCCCTGGTCTGGGAAGATCCCACATGCCGCGGAGCAGCTGGGCCCGTGAGCCACAATTACTGAGCCTGCGCGTCTGGAGCCTGTGCTCCGCAACAAGAGGCCGCGATAGTGAGAGGCCCACGCACCGCGATGAAGAGTGGCCTCCACTTGCCGCAAGTAGAGGAAGCCCTCGCACGGAAACGAAGACCCAACACAGCCATAAGTAAATAAATAAAGCAAACTGTCAACAAGTAAAAATAAATAAACACTATTAAATTAAAAAAAAAATAAGTGATGCTCTTAAAGGGCTTAAAGCAGTTCCTGTCCTGTAGGAACAATTCTGTCAAAGTTAGCTGCTGCTATTTTCAAAAAATGGGATCATGATAGAGATACCAGATTTCAGTATGTTTTTTTCTTCCCAGTTAATATATCCATGATGCCATCCAACACCATGTTTTAAAAGCTCTGTGGTGTCTATTGATGTATCTATGTGTGCGTGTTTCTGTAAATAAATCCCTACAGTTGAATTTCTGGACGAAAGGACATGAACATATACAGTATGATGTTCAACGATATTGAGGAATTGCCCTCCGAAGTATTATACTAGTTTCCCTGGCTCCATTAGTTGATGAGAGTAGCAGTTTTTCCCATCCTCAGTGTTACTCCATTTTATCAATCATTTAATCTTTGCCAATATGGAAGGTAGAAATATTTTATGTCTTTAATCAGTGAGGTTGAGTATCTCTTCATATGTTTGTATTTCCTCTTTTATTCAGTGCTAATTTGCAGTCCTAGTTCATTTTTCCTTAAGGTTGTTAATTTTTCATTGATTTGTAAGAAGTCTTTGAAGAATAGGGGGTTTAACTCCATATCTGTGATACGTTACACATGTTTTTGAAATATTGTATACCTTATATAGAAGCTTTCCATTTTAACATTGTGCTTTTAAATATGCCTTTTCTGTGGTTTCTTGGAAAGCTAACAACTGTTTATATAGCACTATTTCTTTGTTAAAAACAAGGGGTCTTCTCCCTATAATTGTGAAAGTTACGCATACACATTTTTCTCAATCTGAAAAAAGAAATCAGAAGGAAAAAGTTTCCAGCAACAGAAAGAACACCACTCTTAATATTTTGGCATTTTCCTTTTAGTTGTCTTTTAGTAGGGAATGTGTATTTTTACACAGTTAGCATCATAATGTAGGTAGACATTATAGCCTTTGTTTTGGACACTTAACATCCCCATATATGGTATACAGCATTCCAGTTTCTCTCAGTGCAGTATCTTGTTTACTGCACTGAGAGATTTAAATTTAATTTAAATTAAATTTAAACAGTATCCTGTTTAAATTTCTCATTTCTCATATAAGAGAAGAAAGGTGCAGTGAATATCTGTGCAAAAATTCTTAAGTTGGATTAAGTTCTATACCTCCCTGGAAATGGAATTACTGAATCTAAGAATGTTAGGATTTAAGTACTTCGATATGTATTACCAGTTTGCTTTCCCAAAGCGTGGTACCAGTTGATGCTTCTTTCAGCATAAAGACTGTCACTTCACTTTAATCAGAAGATGAGAACCAGCCTGAACACGTAGGGGAAGAGCCTTCAGAAAGAGGCACAGCCAACGTGATGCAAGGCCTCACGTGGAAGTGAGTTTTTTCAGAGATTGAGGAAGAGCATTATGGCCGGTGGGGCTTTGGAGAGGAACGGAGCAGGCGGGAGCCGTGGCTCTTGAGGGCTTTGTGGGCCACTGTGAGGAATTTGCATTTTATGCCTAAGGTTGTGGAAAGCCAGCAAAGAGAGCTGCCAGACAGACAGGGGAGTGGCTTGGTGTGACTGTCTGTTGCAGGTAAGAGTGGCCCTTGAGGCCAGTTTGGAGGCGGTTGCAGTAGCCTGTGTGAGAGAGGATGGCTTGAACACCTGGGTGGTAACTAACACCCAGGATGGAGAGAAGGGGATGTTTGGGGATTTTTTTTGGCCATTGCGTCCTTAGGGCCTGCCAATGGACTGGTGTGTGAGGGACACACAGAGGAACAGAATCAAGGAAACTTTGGCTTGATCAGCTGGCCGGATGGTGGCCACCGAGATGTGAAGGGTTAGCTGGGAACAGATGTGGAGGCTGAATCACAAGCTCATTAGGTCTCTTCGCCCTCCGAGTGGACATGTGAAGGAGATGATGGTAAATGAGAATGGAGCTCAAGAGAGAGATCAGGGTTGCATAGGTTTTTGGGGGGAGTCATTTGCATTTAGATGGTCTTTACAGCAAAGGACCTGGACCGTATCATAAAGGATGAGGTATTTCTTCCATGTGAAAACGTGTTCAGGTTCCTGAGTAACTGCCCTAAAATAATGAACATTAGGAACCACAAGCGCTTCATGAATTGGGCATGTGTGTCTGTAAGCTGTCAGGTTATAAACGCTTGGAGGATACAAATCACTGGGTCCTGGCTAACGCCTTGAGCAGAGTAGATGCAGGATACGATGTTTACTGAGTGATGTTTAAAGATTCAAGAGACCTTTCCCCCTTCTTGATGAGACAGTTTTCTTTTCAGATGTTTTGATAAAGTCACTAGCTACTTGATTGCATGTGTTAATGGTTAATTAATTGTGTGCTTGCTTCTCAGCATTAACCTGTGAAGCATGTAAACCCACATCATCCTCTTTTTGTAAGGCGTTGGAAGAAAAGGCTAATCCAAGTTAGGAGGATTTAAGACCTTGTGAGGAAATTCAAGACTGTGTTTTAATCACCAAACCTTGCCTGTGTTATGTAAAGATTTTTGCCTGTGTCATGTCATCCTTGTTTGGTTCAATTTATTCCTCCCCCTCCAAGTGTCCTAGTTTCTTTTCTAACTGTAGCTGGATTTGAACAAAACAGAAACTTGGTGTTTTTTTTTCTTCCCCAGCATTTGGAGTCTTCATTTGATTACTCATTCTTTATAAATGAGTGATAGTATATTCTTAGCAATTTTTAAATAATTCTTTTTTCCCCTGATTATAAAAGAATTAGACATTGGAAAAGATGAAGTATAAAACAATATCCACCTGTAATCTGAATAGCCCGAGAGAGGTCGTTGGTTACCATCTTGTTTTATTTCCTTCTAGTCCTTTGGCTGTATTTATATGTGCATATGGAAATAGTTTATGTATTTGGAATAATGCTATAGTATTGTTTACAATGAAGCTTTTTAACAAATATTTTACAGTGAACATTTTATAAAAACTTGTATTATTTTTAGAAGCATGCTTTTATTTTTTTGACATCTTTATTGGAGTATAATTGCTTTACATTGTGGTGTTAGTTTCTGCTGTATAACAAAGTGAATCAACTATACGTATACATAAATCCCCGTGTCCCTTCCCTTTTGCGTCTCCCTCCCACTTTCCCTATCCCACCCCTCTAGGTGGTCACAGAGCACCAAGCTGATCTCCCTGTGCTATGTGACTGCTTCTCACTAGCTATCTGTTTTACATTTGGTAGTGTGTATATGTCAGTGCCACTCTCTCACTTTGTCCCAGCTTCCCCTTCCCCCTCCCCGTGTCAAGTCCATTCTCTATGTCTGCATCTTTATTCCTGTCCTGCCCCTAGGTTCTTCAGAACCTTTTTTAAATTTTTTTTTAGATTCCATATATATGTGTTAGCATACAGTATTTGTTTCTCTCTTTCTGACTTACTTCACTCTGTGTGACAGACTCTAGGTCCATCCACCTCAGTACAAATAACTCCGTTTCTTTTTATGGCTGAGTAATATTCAAAGGCTGCAGAGTATGGGTAAATTTATACTGGCTTTTATGGGGAAAAAAAAATCTCTAGATGATCTCAGTAATTGACAAATCCTCCTAAGATTAAAACCAAAAGCAAACAAAGTAGAAACTCTGAAGTTTTTGGAATGCTGCTCTGAAATTCAGGTTTTCTATTCTTAATAAGATCTTGTTTTGAAGGAAGTCAGTCTTTGTACTTTTTAAAAATTCTTTTTGCTTGTGTGAACTTAAAATTTAATTACCTTTTATGTATTTCCTCTCCTTTCCATTGGAACATACTGATCCAAGGTGACCCTTTGCGGTGGTTCATAAAATCCCATCTTACAAACCATCCCAGTCTTCTAAGTGCAGTAAGCGATAGTGAGCAAAATTTGGGGGTAACATATCAGAAGTGCTGGGAGCGATATGAAGGTTATGCATTTAATTGTGTAAGTAATACAGAATTAAAGAATTGCCATGCAGTTTTAACATTATTTCAAATTTTAAATTAAAAAAAAGAAATGCCAAGGGATGGAAGCAGCCTTTCCTCTTGGCAGACTTCTGGTAGACCCACACCTCGTCATTCACAGGTGTGCCTTCCGTGGCCTCTCCTTGTCAGTAAGGACTGTGGGGAATTCTGAGAAAGACTGCTGTCCCTTCCACTCCCTTCGCTAACTGCATCCTGCCAGCACTGTGAAACTCATGTATCTGTCTTAAGATACCAGCACCTACCTGTTCATCAAATCCAGAGAGCCTGATTTGCTCAGCACACTCCCCTTTAACCTTATGTAGCCCTTGACCCTTGTCTTTCTTGGCTGCTGGTTCCCCTCCTTTCCTCTCTGACCACTCCTCCTCTTGCACCACCTTCTCCAAGACCGCAATCCCATTTTCTGGTGATTTTTTGTTAACCTTGGAAATCTCATAATGACTTCTACTGCTTTGGTGGAGACTGACTCAGGTGCTTTAAAAATGTGTTCATGTAAATAAGAACAGTTTCTAAATTGGGCTACGTCATATATAGTTTAATAGCTCACATTTTTAAACATTATACTGTGAATGTTTTCCCATGTCTTAAAATATTCCTTGAGGACGTCAGCATATAGATATCTGTAATTTATTTTCTCTGTGGTTGGACATTAAGGTTGCTTAGTGTTTTTATTTTTGTAGTGAAATTCTTCTTTTTTTTTTTTTTTTGCGGTACGCGGGCCTCTCACTGTTGTGGCCTCTCCCGTTGCGGAGCGCAGGCTCAGCGGCCATGGCTCACGGGCCCAGCCGCTCCGTGGCATGTGGGATCTTCCCCGGACCAGGGCACGAACCCGTGTACCCTGCATCGGCAGGCAGACTCTCAACCACTGTGCCACCAGGGAAGCCCTGTAGTGAACTTCTTGACGCTCAACTCACACCGCTGATTATTTCCTTGGCAAAGATTCCGTGGATTGGAATTAAGTCAAAGGGGAGGAGTTTATTTAGCCCTCTAGATTGTCAGTAGGCTCTTAATTTCTTTTTCAGTGATACTCCATCTTTAGGCTTTCTATTGCAACAGATTCTAGCTGGTTTCCCTGTTTTCAGCTTCAGCTGATGCTGGGTCTGCTCCACTGCTGACCACAGTGACCTTGGAAACTACAGCACATCTGCGGCACTGTGTCCATAACCCTTGAGGAGCTCCAATTACGTTCATCTAGCCAGCCTCCACACCTTCTTTCTGGATCCTCTGACTGCAGTCGGAGCCTTCAGTTTTGTGCCTGCTGGGGCCACTCTGTTTATGGTATTGTCTTCCCTTAGGCATCCTTGCCTCAGCCCCACCTCTGCACCCTTTCTGCTCTCTGGTGGTCCCAGACCTGGATATTACCAACTCAATCTCTAATCCCCTTACCCTCAGCTTATGACCCAGTCTTCTGCTTCTTTGGAAAAAACAAAACAGTAAAACACAAAAAAGACCCTCGTTGGGGAAATACTACACCCTGCCTTCCCTCTTCCTTTTTCCTGGTGTGTCTGCAGCAGCACTTGTCCTTTTATTCCTCCGTATCACCTCAGATGCTACTCCCCCCTGCTTCTTTCTCCAAGGCCACCAGCTCCTTCGCTCTGCACAGGGTTCTGTCCTTTTAAACCAGTGTTTCTCAACTAGGGATGACTTTGCCTCCCAGGACACACTTAGCTATGTCTAGAGGTATTTTTGGCTGTCACACCGGGGAGAGCTTCCATCTAGTGTGTAGAGGCCAGGGATGCTGTTAAACCTCCTACGATGCACAGAACAGCTTCCTGCAGTGGAGAGTTACCCCAAATGTCAGGGGAGCCCAGGTTAAGAAAGCCTGTAGCCTTAGTCTGTGACCTTGGTCATACTCCATCTTGTCATCCAGCGTCTGCATCCTTGTCTGCATCCTCTTTACTACAGCTGCTCCGTGGAGCAGTGGTTTTTCTTTGTGGGGCTGGGGAGATTTGATCATTTCAGGCTGTCCTCAGTGAATAGTGTAGCAGAATGAGGGCTAGTAATGCTGGATTAGGACTGCGCGTCTGGGTTGAATCTGCTTTAGCGTTTATTCCGAGACTGTGGTGCTGCTCTGGCTGGGTCCTCACTTCTTTCTCTAGACAGAAGGACTTGAACTAAAGAGACTTCTAGCATTTCCTTCATTGTTAGCCTTTCCTAATTCAGTGCCAGGATTGTAGTTGCCGAGGTTTGGTTGCGTTGTTAGTGGAGATTGGGCAGAAGCTGATTGTCCGTTGGGGAGTAAGTAAGATGCGGATGGAGACCACTTCGTCGGTGAGCCTGACTGTAAATCGAGGAGGCAGAAGTGGAGTCTGAAGGGCGTGTAGGCTTTTTACCCACTTCGTCCAGAATAGGTTTTTCTATGCACTTTTCAAGGCAGAGCCTCTGTGGACCCGGAGGGAGTACACACACTAAAAGGAGAACGGTCGTTACTCAGAAATCTGAATTCTATCTTCATTTTTTTGTATGAACACTTGGAATGCAATCATCATTTAATTAGGGTATTAGTTTGCTGGGGCTGCCATAACAAAGTGCCACGGACTGAGTGGCTTTAAACAACAGAAATTTATTGTCTCACTGTTCCAGAGGCTGAAAGTCTGAGATCAAGGTGTCAGCAGGGTTGGTTTGCTCTGAGGTCTCTCTCCTTGGCTTGCAGACGACCGCCTTGTCTCTTCCCTGTCCCTTCACATTGTCTTCCTGCTGTACCTATCTGTCCAAGTTTTCTGTTATAAGGACACCAGTCATACTGGGTCAGGACCCATGCTCATGACCTCATTTTAGCTCAGTTAT
Source organism: Neophocaena asiaeorientalis asiaeorientalis (assembly GCF_003031525.2). Taxonomy (NCBI): domain Eukaryota; kingdom Metazoa; phylum Chordata; class Mammalia; order Artiodactyla; family Phocoenidae; genus Neophocaena; species Neophocaena asiaeorientalis. The sequence continues at coordinate 15,865,822 of NW_020174135.1, read as the reverse complement.
CTCTTTAGAGCCTCCAAACATAGTCACATTCTGAGGTACTGGGGCTAGGACTTCTATATAAGAATCTGTGGGTGGACGATTCAGCCTGTAGCAGTTGGGTGATATTTCATGGGAAGTATAGATGCCTTTTATCTTTAAGGCATCAGGAAAATTGTTATTCAGCTTGTTTAGGTATATTTTTGTATACTATATTGTGGTTCTTATTTTTTTTTAACCTCCCAGTCAGTGTGTGAATGTAAAACCTCTTAATTTTATAATTTTAGATACTAATTTTAGTCAAGGAAGGTAGAGTTCCTGCTCTTAAATTACACTGTTTTGCACTTGTGTGTCCTCACCTGCTCAGTACTAAAAACTCAGGGTATTTCTCTCGTTGTTTAGAAAGTTCTACAGAAAATGGTTGGACCTGTCAGCCTGCGTCTCTGAGGGTGTGTTTGGGGACAGGGTTTCTGGATAACCAGGTGTGGACTTTCTCCATCAAGCCTTCAGTGATCCTTCCAGCCACTAGAGGTCACTGGCTCCCCTGGTGACCTGTTCTGTCGTCCCAGCACCTCTGGGAATCCCAGCCTTCCAACACCTGTGGGAACTTGAAAGTCTAGATTATCGTTTCTCAGCTGACATGCCAGGAACGTTTGGGTTCATGTGGAAAGTTAGCTTTTTGCTACAAGTGGGAGCACTTCCTGTCGCAGCTGCACCTGCTGGGGTTGTAGAGTGGGAGTTGACTTGCTTCCAGTAAGAGCCCAGAGGTGTAACTGGTGTGCCGGTCACCAGCCAAGGAAAGAAGACATGTCTTAACTTGGCCTCGGGAGTTCAGTAAAGGGTGGTCAGGTGGCTGAGCTGTACCCCGTAAGGAGGACACGGTGCTGAAGAGTATCCAGGTGAGCTCTGCCGACCTCACTCTGCCCTTGACCTATACCGTAGGGCACCCAATGAGTTCATCTGAAGATGGGCTTGCACACCAGAGATGGTGGATTTACGGAGTGGTGCTGTCTCTCATGACACCAAATGCCCCCAACCTGTCAGTTGTGTTTGCTGTTGTCGTTTGCATCATAGTTACCTTTACTCTGCCCTGCTCCCCCCCCTCCCCCACAAAGACTTTAAGTTCTTGGTGGGCGCGGTAGGGCTGGTAGCAGGTCGTGCTCTCCGCCTGCTTGGTGCGCAGCCTCCCACGCGGGAACTGGAGAGAAGCCGAGTTCACTGTAGAAGGTGAAGGACAGACCTCTACTGCCTGTCTTCCCAGAAAACTCAGAAACAGCATTAAATGAGCAGCTTTAAATAGTCTAGCCCAAGTTACAGTTATCCACGAAACCATGTGCACGCTCGTTATTGCCCGTCCTGCTTGGTAGCCCTGGGCTCCTCTCGCTGCCCGCTGAGAACTGCCACGGGGAGAAGCGGCGCTGCGGGTAACCTCAGGTTAGGGCACCTGGAGGCTGTTTAAGCTAATTGCTGAGCTGCGTGGAGTTACTTAATCCTTACGGTAGGGGTGGAGTTGACTCAACTCCTTTTCCACCAACAAGCATTTCTTTCTAGCTGTCGTTGAAGTGAATCATCATTATAAGTAGCCAGCTCCGGGGCATTCCTCGTCAGTTGTGTTAAAACTTGCTGGTGGTGGTTCCCGAGGATCAGCAGAGGTGTGAGTGGGCAGCCCTTCAAAACCGGGAAGGAAGCTGGGGCTGGGAGCCCAAGGGTCGTGGAGGCAGAGTCCCAACTGTGACTGCAGCACTAGCCCCCCAGACGCTTTCCAGCGGGAGAGATGGCTTGCTTTTCATGAGCCTTGAGGACAGCTATAGGTAAGGATAAAGACTCCACTGTCTGCTTTTATTATATGAATGCACAACGTCTGCTGTTGGCACAGAGTTTGCTTTTGATATACTTTTTGTATCGGTGGCATTATTCTAGCGCAAGATTTCCCTTTGTAAATTACTTCTTTTTGGTGTTCAGAGTTCGCTGTAGTTGATCAGTTTTGCTCTCCGTATACATAGACAGGATGGCAGCAAAAAATGAAACTCGAAAAGAACTGTGGTCTGAATTCTCCTGATTCTCTTCTCTCAGCTTTCTTATCTCTGTCTTGGCTATTTAGAAAAAGGTACACTTTTGATTCCGAAGATGAGAGCACCGTGGATACTCTTGTTTTCTTTTTGGAAATAATGGAAAATGTCGACCACTTAAGTTCTGTGAATGTTGTTCTCTGATTTAGAAATCACTGGTTGGGGAGGAAACAGTTATGTTTTTCTTCCTGTTTTGTTTTGGATCTCTGTTTTCTCTGACTATTTCTGACTTAACAATCTCACTGGAGAAGAGGGAGACACCAGCTGTACTTGGCCTCAGATGAAATAACATCTTAGGTCATGAAATGGTTTGCTTGGAGAATGATTTATGGTTTCTATCTGAAGTTTTGGTTGGTAGTGATAGAAATCTTTAATGTTTGACTTACATGACTTATTCTAAATGCATTTACTATTACTGTTATTGTTATTTTTGATTGGACAGAGCAAAAGTTTAAGCCCAGAACATATTCAGCTGGTTTCCTTTTAGGTTTTCTTATCATTTTCCCACCCTTACTGCTCATACGTATGGATATGCGTTACGATTAACACGTGATTTTTGTTTCTTTACTGTCTCATTTGATGATGATTCAAAAACTGTTAACTAGTTAGTGTATGTCTGTGTGTTGCTAAAATGGATTGGAGTGCGGGTCACACCTTTACATTAACGAGCCAGATTACGTTCAAAAAAGTGTTCCTAATGTCAAATGATGACGAAAAGGTTATCAGCAAGGTGAAATATCCAAGCCTGTGGTCAAATCCGAGTTATTCTTTATTTCACATTGTGAAGTATGTAGTTTACACGTGTTCAAGTTAGATTGTGCCCATCAAAGAAAAAGCAAGCAACTAAACTATAAGACGGAGTTCAAAGGACTTATGTGGTAGTGCCTCCCTCCCCCCACCACCTTTTCTAAATGTTTGTGAGGAAGAGGTGAACTTTCATTCCCATGGGAATTTGGGGAAGATGATGGTGAAATTTTTAAGAAGACAGGAAAAGGAAATGCTTTCTATTTAGACAGGAGAAAAGCAGTGGGAATGATTCTCATGTACAGTTGTTGCAGGTTTTTTTTTTTTAATTTAAAAAGGCTTTTTTTTTGCGTGTGGCGGGAGTCTTGTAGCTCAACTAAATGTTGATTTTAGAAAACACCACATTTAGGACATTCTCTTATCACCGTGGACTGTAACTTAAAGATATCAAATGAAGGCAGGGACAGAATGATGGGAATTTGTTACTTGAGGAATATAAGAGTTTTATTCTGAAGTGGTTTGTTTGGTGGGTATGGGGAGCCCTCTGTACTTACTGACAGCATCTTAGAGGCAGTTGATAAGACTTTGGGGGTTATGACGGTTGCGTTGGGGCGGGAGGGTTGTTCTGACTTTTTGTGGTTCGTTCGAGGTAGTACATCAGCCTGTACTTCTGAGGGCGTTTCCGAGTCGATTTTCAGGAGCTGCCACTCTTCTCACCTTGGCAGAAGTCTGTTCCGCCTTGTGATTTCCCTCCTGTGTGTTTGGAGTTAATGATGATTTAATGCTCTAGCAACGTCGAGGGCTTCTCGTTGTACAGGTAGGCTCGTAGCCTGCCTGCGGCCTCTCCCCTCGGATCCCAGGGGCATCTGAGTTCATTCACCTTCACGGTGATGGCAGAAGCACAGGTTCCCTGGTGTTTTCAAAACCTATCTCAACCATGTTTTCAGTGGCTCAGAATTCCACCGAGGCTCACTTGGCATGCCTTCACCTACAGTCAATATTTGTGTGCCCTCCACCCTTGGCTGGGTTTTCTCTGTATCCAGGTAGACGGGGTCACAGGTAGGCAGCTCCCCATGCCATCCCGCCCGCTGGCCAGGACTTGGAGGTCAGGCCTGGCTGAGACCCCCCAGCTGCCCTCCTGGAGTCAAAGATGGCTGGCTTTGTTCCTGGCTCCTCTAAAGGCCTGAGGTCTAGATCGTAGAGAAAATCCTTCCTGCTTCAGTGTTGTCGCCAAAACAGTGTGAGCCAAAAGAATCACGAGCTCTTTCCAGATAACCACCAGCTGTACCCTCAGCTGTTGACGAGTTGCGAGCTGCTTATTCATCTTAGAAGAGTAGTTACTGGGAAAAAGGTTAACGTTCCAGCTCCCGGTTGACATTATCCCTGAAAACAAAGCGTTGATTCTCCTTCTCCTAGAGGACGGACACGTCCGTGGAAATTTTTGGAACAGCACATGGACACGTGACAGAGCGTCACCTCCCAGAGGCAGTTAGCGGTGTCACGTCACACTAAGTGGGAACTCAGAGATGATAGATTCTGGTGGGGTAAATGGAGTTGAATAGGAACCCATTAAAAAAGCACCACCTGCAATGATGTAAGCTGTCCTGCTCACTGCACTGTTACTCATCCTGCCGCTGCAGGCAACTGGGTCACATGTGATCATAAAGCACCTCTGACTCAGGTCAGTGACTGGAAACCCCGTCACATTGTGGAGGGCATTTGGTCACAGAGTCTGGACCAGAGGCCAAGTGCAGTCCTGCAGCTGTGATCTGTGGGAGCATTTTCCAGTGCAGGGATTTGAACGTGCAACTCAATTAACAGGGATGGCGAGTTGATTTTGGCCGAGATCTGCCATGCTAAGTAGACTAGCCTGAGACTCAAGGAAGTCTCCAGCTTCGTTAAAGGAAATGGTGTGGCGGGCTTTAAGGCATTTTAACATGTCTCACTTTTTCTTCCTTGCCCTGTTGTGTTGAGGTTTCTCAAGGGCATAATTGTATGTGAGGTTAGTGAGTGATATGTCTGAAGGACACTGTCCTGTCTGAGAATAGGGTGTGTGACTATGTTAACTCATCGACAAGGTTATTGAGGACATTTGTAATACTGTGTTCGTTACTTTGAAATAATTCATCTTCTCCTTATTCTTTGAGTCTGTCAGTGACTGAGTATTTATTATCTTTGTGCTAGACATTGAGGGGTACCTGTTTTTCACTTATGCTTGGCAGTTTTTGTGGACCTAAAATTCTTTTAAAAGGTTGATTGCTTCTTCCCCTGTCTCTCACTGTTTTCACTTGATTTTATTTAGATTTTATTTTTGAATACATACTTGAACAGCCCTTAAGCTTGGGGCTGAGTGAGGATGGCAATCAAAGACAATTATGATTTAATTGATAGGTGAGATTAATCAAACTGGCAAAAATATGTCCCCTAATTTCGTTAGCTAGTTAAAAAACTTTTTTCTTTTAAATTTTTTTGTTCATAAACGGGAGGCCACACACTGAAGATGGAGTGATTTTCCCTGCGTGTGTGTGTGTGTGCCAGTGGAACTCTGTTTCCAAAGGAAATAAAGAACTTAATGGCTAGAAGGATTATGTCAGCTGAAAGGTATGCCTGTCAGAGAAAGAGAGAGTGAGTGAGAACGGGAAGACCAAACCAGGGCCCTGTCACTCACCCGGAACTGCAAATCCCGAGAGATGAGGCATCACCCACTGCAGGGCTGTTGCCATGAAAATTAGATTTTGAGCATGACACAGTACAGAGAGCTTTGATGACAAAGCCAGCAATAACCACCAGTTCAAGGCTGAGACCCACAGACTCCCCAGCGAGACTCAGCAGAGCACTTGTGGGTGAGGCACCCCGGCCCTCCCTGGCATCTGCCCTGAGCTGCAGGCCTCCTGCAGTTGCCCCATCCTGGGTATGAACCGCATCATAATTAAATCACCCTTTTGTCATGCTTGTGAACAATCTATATTTGGCTTGGCTGCTTTTTGTGGGGGAGGGGAGAAGTGTGGGCAGAGAACAAAATAAAAAGCAGTTTGTGGGCTTCCCTGTGGCGCAGTGGTTGAGAGTCCGCCTGCCGATGCAGGGGACACGGGTTCGTGCCCCGGTCCGGGAAGATCCCACATGCTGCGGAGCGGCTGGGCCCGTGAGCCGTGGCCGCTGAGCCTGCGCGTCCAGAGCCTGTGCTCCGCAACAGGAGAGGCCACAATAGTGAGAGGCCCGCGTACCGCAAAAAAAACAAAAAAGCAGTTTGTGAGCTCCAGATGAAGAGCACACCAGTAAGGGTCTAAACGGCCTCCTATTCTTGAGGCGAGGCTTGGTTATTTATTCAACAAATGTGCCCTGGAGCCCCTCGGGGGGCCACTTGGGAGCTGGGTGCTGGGGAGGCCAAGTGCCCATCGGTGCCCGGGCCCTTGGGCCGCATAGCATCTGCAGGGAGCTTCAGCCAATAGTAACCAACCAAGCATGGGAATAACAACTGCATGGGTGGACAAGCCTTTTTTCCTTTTCTTTCATATGGTAGATTCTAACATTTTCTAGTATGGCTGTTTTTGGTTAATTTGAAAGTTGTGGCCGACTCTAGGATAGTGGTTAGAAAACCTGCTTTAAAAAACCCTTTAAGGGCTTCCCTGGTGGCGCAGTGGTTGAGAGTCCGCCTGCCGATGCAGGGGATGCGGGTTCGTGCCCCGGTCTGGGAAGATCCCACATGCCGCGGAGCGGCTGGGCCCGTGAGCCATGGCCGCTGAGCCTGCGCGTCTGGAGCCTGTGCTCCGCAACGGGAGAGGCCCACACACCACAAAAAATAAATAAATAAATAAAAGGCCTTTAAAACATCTTTCCCATAGAAAGCTATGCATTATTATACCTAGAAGGGTAAAAATCCACCACTGATCTATTAGAGCAGAATGAAAAGATGTTTCCTGGAAAAAAAAAATTCTGCCCATCAGACATGTTTATCTCATCTCATGCATGTTGGAAGCCAAGCACATGCTCATCTATGGAGTAGCCCAGAATGAACAAATCATTCCGCCTTCTAAGCGGTGTGGCAGCCTAGATACAGAGGCAGAGGGTTGAACTCGGGGCTGTACCGTTGACATGACACAAGTTCTGTCAGCTGTCAAATGGAGTCATGTTGAGTTACGTGACCTCCAACATTGAGCTCTCATTTTTGAAGTCAAAATTTATTTTAGCAACTTATGGATCCAAGCCTTGGAATGGCTTGTTACTATTTTGAAAGTATAGGTGAAATACTGCGAGGGACGGGTGAATGTGAACACGCGCAGAACAGTATATTTATGAGACGCCGTCCATACTTCCCGCACTTAATCCAGCATCCCTGAGAACGAGACATTGTGTTCCGCGTTCCACAAGTTCCCGTGCTGTGCTCGGGGGCAGGGAAGCTGTGGGACGACTGCAGACACCTGCAGCTCACCGAGCACTGAAGTAAAGGGTTGGAGGCCTCCCTTACCATTTGATGAGATTAACTGATAGCCATCATGACATCCGATTATTTCCAGTTTCAGATGGCGGAACTAGAAAGCAAACTTGGTGCGTCTTACTCCAGGGTGCATGCCCTCAGTGACGTTGCTGTGTTACCCTAAATCAAGTAAACCAAGGCAGCCACTAAAGAAGGGGAAAAAATCCTATATTTGTCAAATGTGCAACTGTTAAATTTTTGTGAGCGTCTTCCACTTAATGATTTCTCATTTCCTGCAAGTCATTCAAAAATCGCTGTTTCAGACAGGTCCCGGGACCACCCTAATAAGCTGCAACCAGTGCCCCCTTCCACCTTCCAGTGTCAGTCCCCTTTGCCTGCTGTGTTTCTCTTCTCTTTAGTGTGTGTCATCTGTATGTTTACCACCTGTTTCCCCTTGCGAGCGGGGAAAGTCCACAAAGGTAGGGGGTTCACATGTTTTCTTCCCTGGTGTATCTCAGGGGCCTAGGCCAGTGTCTGTGACGTAGTAGGTGCTTCTGAATGTACTGAGGGAAGGATCCGCAGAGGAAACCAGACACTTGAGCCTTGAGGGGCCGTGAGGGGAGCCACCGGGTGCCCTTGTGGTCCTGACTTGGGTAATCAGGAGGCTGTAATTTCTTCTGAGTCGTCCATACTTTGAGGTGAGTTGTCTGGAGGTGGCCTCGCCCCACCTTTAAGCATTAGTAGAATGGAATTGGCTGGGTGGCTCTCAGGACCCTGAGGGGAAAGTCTCACCGCCAGCCTTTCTTACAGACTTTCTCCACAGGTCAGGGTCGAGCTTCCGTCTTCGGTCACACAGAGAGCTCTGCTCACAGAGGGGACTGGCTCCATGGGGCTCCTTGCAAGCTGTTCCTCGACGTGGCGAGGGTTTTACCCATCGTGGGTTTTCCCTGCCTAATTGCCACTCTGGTTTTCGGCATTCAGCATGCTGTGGTTACATGTTCCACTGTGGTCTTACTTAGCCTTAATCCTTTATTAATTGCCTCTCATTCAGACTCCCTCAGAGCAGATAAGCCTTCACTTTCGGCTTCCGCTCCATTACTATTGGATTTCTTGGTTTCAGCCATGACATGAGAAAAAGAACCAAGAAATTGTGAGTGAGGCTGTTGTATTTCCGTCCGATTTATCCCTCTCTTAGCGGTATTATGCTTGCAAATAATAGAGACGGCCACTGCCCAGCGTGTGAATTCTGGGTGTTCCGTGATTCGTCTAGTGATATTTTCCAGTCTTTGTTTACCACGGAGCTGGAGGTTTACCCACTGCACCACACATCACCACCACCACCACCACCACCCCCCGTGCCTAACCTGCCCTTGGGCCATCACCGTACCCTGTAAAGCAGTTACTTGTGGGAACCTACTGTGTGACCGAATGTCGTGTACGCAAGTGACCGGGCCATGGCCCTGTTCTCAAGGAGCTTCTAGGCCAGTCGCAGTAGCGGACACATAAGTAAACGACGGCTGTACTGGGTGGATTCTGCCAGCGGGCGTGGGGTTTGGCATTAAGAAGCCCTTCTCAGAGACAGTTGAGCTGCTCTTTCAGGTCGAGTGAGGGTCAAGTGCAGACCGGGTGGGATCCGGGCATTTCCAGCAGAGGAGAAAGGTCATGGTGTGATCGGAGAACTAAACAAAGTTCCCCCTTGGCTAAGTGTGGAAGGCACATAGAAGATGACCTCGGAGGGGCAAGCAGAGGCTAGAGCCGGGCAGACCTTGGATGCCACGGTCATCTGGACTCTATCTTTGAGGTTACAAAGAACCAATTCAGAGTGGGTGATTCCCATGTGTTTGGCTTGGGTGATTAGGTTAATACTTGGCTGCATTAAGAAGATGTGGAACAGAGGAGGTGAGGGCTTGCGGCTGGGGTGCATCATCACCGGGTTGGGATCGCCAGAAGGGTCCCTCTTTGCTTTTCTGGTGCTCAAGCTTAGGGTCCTGGCTGGAGTCAACGTGGCTGCCACTTAGCAGTTCATAGTCATGGAAAAGGAGCCGGATGTGAGCCCACCCAGTGAGCATTGTAGCATGAAAAGCAGTCAAAGGCCTTGAGGGGCTTCCCTGGTGGCGCAGTGGTTGAGTCCGCCTGCCGATGCAGGGGACATGGGTTCGTGACCGGGTCCGGGAAGATCCCCTGTGCCGCGGAGCGGCTGGGCCCGGGAGCCATGGCCGCTGAGCCTGCGCGTCTGGAGCCTGTGCTCCGCAACGGGAGAGGCCACAGCAGTGAGAGGCCCGCGTACTGCAAAAAAAAAAAAAAGATAAGGCCTTGGGGAGCACCAACATATAAACTTGTATTTCTCCGGTCTGGACGTCCCAGTCTGCGCTCTTTATGTGAGATCCGTGCACTTTTCCACACCTGCGGTTCTCTCCTGAATGAGCTGTATTCTAATCACCCTTAGAGCCTTGCTACACCCACCTGCAGTATCGCCTGGGAGCTTGTTAGGAATGCAGATTCTCGGGGCTCACCTCACACCTCCTTAATCAGAATGCATTTAAACACAATCCTCAGGTGATTGCTATGCATGGCAAAGTGCTGGAAGCCCTGCTGTAGAACATCTTTCCCAATCACATAAAGTCAGGGGGCTTGTTTCTTCTGTGTTCTCCATAGGAGGACCTAGTTGCCTTTTAAAATTTTCTCAAAATTACAGACTGTCGAATATATAGAGTGTAAATCTCATTGGCAGCTAATAAGCGGCATCTGGCTAGAATGCAGAGCTTTCCCTCTCCATGCTGTTTCTCACATTTTGATCGCTTTGTGTTCATTTATAAGGAGGCTCGTTGCAAACAGGCATGCTACCTGTATGCTCACTTGCTTGGGGTCATCTAACACACTTTCCCCCCAATGACCCAGTGAAGAGAGAGATTGCATCTCACTTTTGTGGTGACACCGGCCACATCCCCAAGAAGCTTATATTTGATGTAATTATGATCACTGTTGGATGGTACCTCCATCCATGTCAGCTGCACAGAAATTATATTCAATATCTTGTAATAACGTATAATGGAAGGGAGTCTGCAAAAGGATATGTATATACATATACATTATATATATAACTGCATCACTTTGCTCTACACCTGAAACTAACACAGTATTGTAAGTCAACTATACTTCAAGGAAAAATTTTGAGGTTAATTACAATGAATGTTTTCTCAATAATGTGCCTTTATTAAGGGCTGTTTAAGAGTTTGTTTGGTGTGTGAAAATTCACATCTACGATGAAGTTTACACATCTTTATTTTGAAAGGAAACCTTTTCAGGCTTGGGGAAAAGATCAGCAACAGACGACAAAAGCATGAAAAAAGACAGTGAGAACTTGTACAGTTGGAATAAAAGTTTATAGTGGTGCATAATGAGCTAGTGATACATTTTTAAAATTTATTTATTTTTCATTAATTTTTATTGGAGTGTAGTTGCTTTACAATGTTGTGTTAGTTCCTACTGTTACAGCAAAGTGAATCAGCTATGTGTATACTTATATCCCCTCTCTTCTGGATTTCCTTCCCATTTAGGTCACCACAGAGCATTGAGTACAGTTCCTGGTGCTGTCCAGTAGATTCTCATTAGTTATCTATTTTATACATAGTATCAATAGTGTATATATGTCAATCCCAATCTCGCAATTCATCCCAGCCCCCTTTCCCCGTTGGTGTCCATATGTTTGTTCTCTGCATCTGTATCTCTATTTCTGCTTTGCAAATAAAATCATCTGTACCACTTTCCTAGATTCCACACATATGCGTTCTCATACGATATTTGCTTTTCTCTTTCTGACTTACTTCACTCTGTATGACAGTCTCTAGGTCCATCCACATCTCTGCAAGTGACCCAATTTCGTTCCTTTTTATGGCTGAGTAATATTCCACTGTATATGTGTATCACATCTTCTTTATCCATTCCTCTGTTGATGGACATTTAGGTTGCTTCCATGTCCTGGCTATTGTAAATAGTGCTGTAGTGAACGTTGGGGTGATGTGTCTTTTTCAAGTATGGTTTTCTCAGGGTATGTGCCCAGTAGTGGTATTGCTAGGTCATATGGTAGTTCTATTTTTAGTTTTTTAAAGAATCTCCATACTGTTCTCCATAGTGGTTGTATCAATTTACATTCCCACCACCAGTGCAAGAGGGATCCCTTTTCTCCACACCCTCTCCAGCATTTATTGTTTGTAGATTTTTTGATGATGGCCATTCTGACCCATGTGAGGTGATACCTCATGGTAGTTTTGATTTGCATTTCTCTAATAATTAGTGATGTTGAGCATCCTTTCATGTGTTTGTTGGCAATCTGTATATCTTCTTTGGAGAAATGTCTATTTAGGTCTTCTGCCCATTTTTGGATTGGGTTGTTTGTTTTTGTTTTGATATTGAGCTGCATGAGCTGTTTGTATATTTTGGAGATTAATCCTTTGTCAATTGCTTCATTTGCAAATATTTTCTCCCATTCTGAGGGTTGTCTTTTCAACTTGTTTATGATATCCTTTGCTGTGCAAAAGCTTTTAATTTTAATTAGGTCCCATTTATTTATTTTTGTTTTTATTTTCATTACTCTAGGAGGTGGGTCAAAAAAGATCTTACTGTGATTTATGTCAAAGAGTGTTCTTCCTATCTTTTCCTCTAAGAGTTTTATAGTGTCTAGCCTGAAATTTAGGTCTTTAATCCATTTTGAGTTTATTTTTGTGTATGGTGATAGGGAGTGTTCTAATTTCATTCTTTCACATGTAGCTGTACAGTTTTCCCAGCACCACTTATTGAAGAGGCCGTCTTTTCTCCATTGTATATTTTTTCCTCCTTTGTCATAGATTAGGTGACCTATTATAGGTGCATGGGTTTATCTCTGGGCTTTCTGTCCTATTCCGTTGATCTATATTTCTGTTTTTGTGCCGGTACCATACTGCCTTGATTACTATACCTTTGTAGTATAGTCTGAAGTCAGGGAGCCTGATTCCTCCAGCTCCGTTTTTCTTTCTCAAGATTGCTTTGGCTATTTGGGGATTTTTGTATTTCCACACAAATCGTAAAATTTTTTGTTCTAGTTCTGTGAAAAATGCCATTGGTAATTTGATAGAGATTGCATTGAACCTGTAGATTGCTTTGGGTAGTATAGTCATTTTCACAATATTGATTCTTCCAATCCAAGAATATGGTATATCTCTCCATCTGTTTGGGTCGTCTTTGGTTTCTTTCATCAGTATCTTATAGTTTTCTGTGTACAGGTCTTTTGCCTCCTTAGGTAGGTTTATTCCTAGGTGTTTTATTCTTCTTGTTGCAATGGTAAATGGGATTGTTTCCTCGATTTCTCTTTGTGATCTTTTGTTGTTAGTGTATAGGAATGCAAGAGATTTCTGTGTATTGATTTTGTATCCTGTGACTTTACTAAATTCATTGATTAGCTCTAGTTGTTTTCTGGTGACGTCTTTAGAATTTGCTATGCATAGTATCATGTCATCTGCAAACAGTGACAGTTTTACTTCTTCTTTTCCAATTTGGATTCCTTTTATTTCTTTTTCTTCTCTGATTGCCATGGCTAGGACTTCCAAAATTATGTTGAATAATAGTGGCGAGAGTGGACATCCTTGTTTTGTTCCTGATCTTAGAGGAAATGCTTTCAGTTTTTCACCATTGAGAATGATGTTTGCTGTGGGTTTGTCATATATGGCCTTTATTATGTTGAGGTAGGTTCCCTCTATGCCCACTTTCTGGAGAGTTTTTATCATAAATGGGTGTTGAATTAATGATACATTTTAAAAGTCTGAACTCCCTTTCCTGTTTCTAAGTGGTTATCAACAGTGTAATCAGGTATCTGGAATTAACTGTTCTGTTATTTTCTCCCTTAGTCCTCAAACATTAATATTTTTTGTGTCCTTTAGATTTGAATATTTAAGTTTCTCACACAAGAGTGTGTGAATTCCATAAGTCATTTGTTAAAAAGTTTTTGCTTTTGTTAATTGTAAGTGACTCATAATGTTAGTTTGGGGTATTACGTAATATTGCTGAAAATGAGGTTCGCTGTGAAGCTTTTTTTTTTTTCATGTTCTTATTTCTTTGCATTTACTTGAGCTCACAACTCAGAACAGTTTAGGAAATGACCCTGTGGCTCCCACCCTGTGGAAAAGTGAAGAAAATGAAGGAAGTGTAAGAAAATGAGCTTTGCACCGAAAATACATTCTGTGTCTAGTTGATCAGTATCAGGTATGTGTTGAGAATTCCATGTTTTGGCAACTCAGGCAAGACGACGGTTCCAAATGTGTGACCCTGGGAAGAAGTTACCCTATCATATGATGAGTGAGAAGTCAAGCAGTGGAGAGATACTTACTCAGGGCGTGTTCTCTGCACAGTTCTATGGAGAAGGCAGACTTGCCCAAGAAGTAGACAGTGGCTGTAAGTGACTTGCAGCTAGTTTAAGAGTATAATATTAAGATTTACACACTTGAAAAAGGACAAACAATACAGAAAGGCACGTGAGTCAGCAGCAGAGGAGTGGCCTCAGTAGTCACGACTTAGGAACGCAGAGCACAGAGAGGCTGGTTATTATAGGGTGGCTTGTTCTGGGAAGATGAGGAGGAGGTGCTGGCTGCCTGGAGCCTGGAAGGATCGAGGATTTCCACAGGAGGAAGAGGAGAGAACAGAAGGGATCTCCGACAAATGAGTGTGCACCAGGGGTGAGTGGGCTGAAAACTTCGAAGGTGGTAGATAGGCATATTTGGGGAATCAAACACATGTGGCCGTTACTGACAAGGAGGTTTAATTGGATTTTGTACTTATTGCCTAATAGAAATTCTGACGCATAGGGCAAAAGTAAAACAAGGATCCTGTGTTGTGTTTAAGTGTGCCAGAGGTCTGACCTCCATAGTTATTATGGGAAAGGCACGTTTTATTCTATGTAAATTGTCTTAATCTGTCCCTTGTGTTCTTACCCCATGATTATTTAACACTTTCTCCTTTAGGGTCGCAGGGACAGGGAGAAACACATATATCCATAAAACAAAGTCATCTAGGGCTTCCCTGGTGGCACAGTGGTTGAGAGTCTGCCTGCCGATGCAGGGGACACGGGTTCGAGCCCAAGCGTCCGGAGCCTGTGCTCTGCAACGGGAGAGGCCACAGCAGTGAGAGGCCCATGTACCGCAAGAAAAAAACAACAAAAAACAAAGTCATCTAGTAGCATAAACTGTAACACCCTTACAAGGTGGGGGTGGTGTGGGTAGGAAACACACCTTCTGTAATTCTAGAACCTACCCCAGGCTCTCTTTAGAAGTCCTTTGATATCTAGTCTCATCCAACTTGGTAACTTAAGGGAGGATTTAAAAATATCTGAACGCAAGGAGAAATCTCCTGGGTGTATCCAACTTTGAAGATGTGGTAAGGGACTCTGCTCTTCACACTGGTGAGGAAGTCAATCAAGAGTTTCAATGCTGATGAAGGCTTCATTTCTTCTGTAAATTCCCGTCTTGACAACATGTGGGTCCTGGAGATCCGAATGTACCTACCATGTATTTATCTGCGTAACTGGGAAAAAAAAAAGTGCTCCATGACATTCATCTTCCTGCCATTGGGGTGGAGCTTTATCATAACCCAGCCTTCTTTCTATTGATCATAGTTTTTTCTTCCTGCCATAATGCTGTGAAGCATAATTGATGGCGCCTCTCTTTTAAAATTCTATTCTAAAAACCCTTATGGTGATATAGTACAGAACTCGCCGTAATGGGAAGGTCAAGTGTCTAGTGGTTTGTGTGTTTAACAGTCTTGAAGATAAAACTTTAAATATTTGACCAATTACTTAAGAGTTGAGGGGATGTTTTTGTTTCCCTGAGCAATTCTAGGATTTCACACGCAATTTTTTTGCGCTTTTGAGAGCAGTGTGAACGTGCTGGGCAGGGCGGCATCTGTAGTAAGCATATTTTAAGTATTATTCTGCAACCTAATACGGGCCCATAATCCCATGCAGTTGGAAAATCCAAAAAGCCCTGGAAAGAAAACTTTGTTGTAGGTTTGTAGGAAACTAACTCATTTGGTGGCAAAATCTGACCTCAGTGGACTTGGGAGTATTTCTGGTTTTATCTAAAACAGTTAAGATAAGTATTTGTACATGTTGGCTGTGGGTCCTGCCCCCAGGCCCCTACTGGGAATGTTATGCAGTAATTGGAATAGTTAGGACCATCTAAAATGAGAAAAAAATCAGAGTTCTGGAACACATTTGGCCGCAAGTGTTTCCAATAAAGGGTGGCTTGTTTCCTAAAGCTGCCATTTGAAGTACCACAAACAGGGTGGCTTAAAATGTAGAAATGAATTGTCGCACAGTTCTGGGGGCTACAGAGCTGAAATCAAGGTGTTGGTGGGGTCATGCTATCCCCGGGCTCTAGGGGAAACTTCCTCTTCTCTTCTCTCTGGTGTTGGAGCAGTCCGTAGCATCCCTCCGGTCGCGGGGCAATCTTCTCCCTGTGTCTTCATTCCTGTGCGCATGTCTGCGCAAATTTCCCCTCTTCTGAGAGCACAGTCATGTTGGATTAGAGTCCAACCTAATGAACTCATTTTCACTTGACTACCTCTGTAAAGACCCTTTTTTCTAATAAGGTCACATTCTAAGGCTCTGGAGCTTCATATCGTTTGGAGGGGACACAGTGGAGCCCGTAACACAGGGAATGGTTTCACAAGGAGCTGCTCCATTCTTGCTGTGTTCAGACCAGTGCTGATTTCGAGACCCTTGCCTCCTGACTTTCCTGGTGCCCTGACAGCTGCTTCACTGAATGGCTGTCACTCGGGAGCTGCCTATTCAGATTTGAGAAGTTGCCACATTTCGTGTTAACCTCCTGTAGGGCAGGAATCCCTTCCCCTCAGAGAATCTTGCCCGTGAGAAGAAAGATTCTTGCATTGAAAACTGGACTGGGGGGCTTCCCTGGTGGCTCAGTGGTTGAGAGTCCGCCTGCCGATGCAGGGGACACGGGTTCGTGCCCCGGTCCGGGAGGATCCCACATGCCGCGGAGCGGCTGGACCTGTGAGCCATGGCCGCTGGACCTGCGCGTCCGGAGCCTGTGCTCCGCAACGGGAGAGGCCACAACAGTGAGAGGCCCGTGTACCGAAAAAAAAAAAAAAAAAAAAAAACTGGACTGGGTACCTTTGGCACTACCATCACTCCCATCCTTGAGAAGTCTAGAAGGTTCCTACCTGCGTTAAAGGAAGGATTGTGCAGAAAGTCTTTAAGACAGTGCTTGGCACGTAGTAAATACTTAGGTAGAGAGGTCGCTATTGGTGTGCATAGGAGCTGTTGACCTGTCTCCTGGGCTGTCCTTGGATTCCTCTTCTCTCCACCACTTGCCCTGTATACCCAGGAGTATTGGTCCTATAAGGCTGTTCTCAGCATAGTTGTTGTTTACTTATCTGCATGGCAGCTCCTTCTTGGAGACCTTTGTTCCTGAGCGCCAGCCCTGCAGGTCTCAGCAGTGTCCATCGCTGCTGTTGAGGGCCCCTGAGAACCTCCGAACCTGCGCCCGCCTTCAGTCCTCGCACCCAGAGCACGCAGTGACAGTAGATGTCGAACGCAGGCTGTGCTCTGGACACCCACCGCTCTTCCACAGTTAATTAAAAGCATCTTTTTCTCCCTGTTTAGTTAATAAAGGCTGAATTCCCTGAGTAGTTCTGTGCCTTAGAATTTGCCCTCTTTTCTGGTTCCACACAGCTCGGTGTTGATTCCACTTTGGCATCAAGGTCAAAGTTCCTCTGCTTGAGCAGCGTTGCTTCTTTTCCACCCTAAGAGCACAGGTGAGATGAGCCGAGGAATGGGCTTCAGTGTTAGAGTGATGACTTTGGAAGTCTGTTCCTGTACTTGGTGATTTCAGTGTGATAATGTGTCTGCGTACCTGTTTTTTTAGGCTACCGACTTTATAAATTGGGGGAGTGGAGGGAGCTAGTTTATTAAAAAAAAAAAAAAGAAAGAAAGAAATATAATTGAGCAGTTACAAAGGTATCTTCACAAGAAGTTTGAATTGGCTAGACTTCTCTAACTATGAGGGAAGTAGATGAGTGGGTATCAGTGCCCACCAGACTCATGTCAGGAAAGAGAGACGGGTGAGATAATCACATCTCAGAATTTGTCCCCTTGCCTTATTTCCTTCAGAACTGAGTTCCTGATAGGCTTAATTACAGGGTACTTGCAACTGTCCTCTTATTACAAGACAGTGTTTTTAAAACATAGACAAGAACTGACTTGCCTTTACTCAGCTGCCCCACCGCACTGCATTGAACTAATAAACAAAGTGGTGCTGATTGTAAATTGTAAATACAGGTAGGCCTTGTAAGTTGCCCTTTCTATGACCCCAGTAAATGTGGGCAGTGTCAAGCAGTCAGAGAAAGCCCACCCAGAGAGGCAGAGTCTTGGGCATCCAGTAGATAGGAGCTGTCTGCACCCTCCTCCCATCCTCTCAGGAGTGATGGCCTGGATAGTGGAGACAAGTACTGAGTTGAATGAGCTCATTCTCCTGGATCCTGGAGAAAGAAAGATGAAAAGACAGAGTCTCAGTGGTTCCCAAAGTGGGGTGCCCAAATGAGCACATTGTTAGAAATGCAGATTATCAGGTTCTACCTCGGATCTGAATCAAAAGCTCTGGGGGTGGGCCCAGCAATCTGTGTTTTAACTAGCCCTCCAGGTGATTCTGATGCCTGCCACAGCGAGAGAACCTCTGCACGGGAATTCCTTACGTCTGCAGGCCTTCTGCAGGCAGTCCAGCCACCGTGGTGATGCCGTGTGCTGGAATCCACACGTCTGCACTGCAGCAGAATCCTTGTCTTAGTGCACGTACAACGGGGAGGGTGTATGGAGGTGTTCTGAATTGTTCTAGTTAATCATTACTGTGAGCAAACACCATCAGAGTGTAGGTCCTGCCAAGTGAACGTAAGAATGAAGCCCTCAACAGGTATTTGGGAAAAGGTGAGCAGTAGCCTGTTTTAAGAAGGGGGAGGGGCACTGATGGGGAATATTCGAATGTTTCCATGATACAGATTTGTGGTTACCAAGGAGGGGGGAAGGATTGGGAGTTGGGGATTAACAGTCGCAAACTATTATATGTATGTATAACTGAATCACTTTGCTGTACACCAGAAACTAACAGAACATGGTAAATCAACTGTACTTCAATGGAAAAAAAAGTTCCAATGATAAATCTATTCAACCTCATAATTTGTCATAGGATTCGTAGTCTCTGTGACACAAGACTTCTGATGTGGTGACTTTGCCTGTGCCCCACGTAGATTGCCTTCTCTGGCCTGGATAGTTAATAGATTGAGCACATGTCCTTTCTCTTTCTGCTAGAGGATAGAGTACATATTGCGTAAACAGTAGAACTGGGCTCTGTGGTTTTCAAAGAACGTCTTTAGGGAAGATTTAGCATTTAGGTCCAACAGTCATTTCAGATCCATAGGACTCCTAAGATTCAAACCCGTTGTTAGCCAGCCCAGGATTCTTTTGCCAGGGTGGGACCTGGAGGAAAATATTGGCAGAGGGTGTGGCTCTCCTTTCTGATGGTGATATGGGAGAGCCATGTACAGTGAACTCTTCCTTGATAGCCATTTCTGCATCTGTTATTAACACATTTGCCTCGTCTGTAGAGCTCCTGCCTGACCTACCTCTTGGAATTCCTGTCCGTTTTACTTATGTAGCGTTGTAGAAGTTTATTACCCTTTGTGCTAAACAATTTGCATAAATATTTTCCAGCTGATAACCCTTCTCTAGGCAGGAATTACAATAAGTCTGTGGAGCATTTGGTAAATGAATATACAAGTATATTAGGCATAACTTGGTCTTTGTTTGAAAACTTACAGCTTTGAGGTTATATTAATTATTCCAGTTAAATAATTAAGATCAGTAAAAGCTGATAATGAAATAAGAATTTAGTTGTGTGGTAAATTTGAAAGTGTGCATATATTATACTGATTCTATATTGTCCTGTGGATATATTTCCCATTGGACAGTCTTCTGGGACCTTTTCTTAATGAATTAAATGCACACAGGTAAATTTATTGACAAAGACCAAATGCTCTTTTAACTAACAATAGTAGGACTTGTGTGTTTGTGTGTATGTATGTGCGTGTATTTAAAAACACTTGTTTTACAGATAAAATCTCTGTTCATGAAACCATGTCTGTGGGGCTGTGGTGGGAGGTAATGCAGAAATGATTCATTATATAGATTTTTGTTCAGCCAGAGCTTTTAAGGACTATTTAAAGTTTATATAAAGTGAACTTGAGCTCTACATAGTCTTGGTGTGAGTACCTGTGTATACTCCTGCGGTTTTAGTTATCCTGAGTGCTTAAAGTAGGGATCCTATGGGTTTGGATCCTACTACTTTATGCTGGACTAGTCCTCGGAAGGTAACAAACATGACTACTCGAGTAAAGGTTGAAGAAAGTGAGTAAAAGTACCTCTGATGGACTTCCCTGGTGGTCCAGTGGTAAAGAATCCGCCTTATGATTCAGGGGATGCGGGTTCGATCCCTGGTCAGGGAACTAAGATCCCACATGCCGCGGGGCAACTAAGCCTGTGCGCCACAGCTACTGCGCTCATACACCTCAACTGGAGAGCCTGTGTGCAGCAAACTACAGAGCCCATGCGTGCTGGAGCCTGCGCGCCACGACTGGAGAGAAGCCCGCGCACCGCAACTAAAGATCCCGCATGCCTCAACGAAGATCCCGTGTGCCACACCTAAGGCCTGATGCAGCCAAAATAAAAATAAAGAACTAATAAATAAATCTTTAATAAAATAAAATAAATAGAAGTACCTCTGAACTATCCTACAGCAATTTGAAATGAATGATGTATGTAATTATAGTATTTGCTATAATGGTCTCATTTGGCTGAAGATTTCCTTAATGTCCATAATGTTTATTGCATATTAAGAGACAGGACTACTGTACTACATGAGGAGTCATGCAAAGTAGTTTTACCTTTCTTGTACCATTTCTAATCAGAGAAATCCACATTTAAAGCATCTCATCATGGATTACTTTTGGGTATTCCACCTACATTAGGCAGTAAAACCCTCTAAGCTTTGTAAACACTCTCAGGTTGTTGAATAACACCTGTCTGTGTGCATGTGGTTTGAGTATGTGCACGTGCTGTGATGTGTTTCTGAACTGTATTTTCAGAAGATATGCTTTCGTGCAGTCTTGTCTAATCAATTTGGAAAATTGGTAATTTCTCTTACAAGTGCATGATTTGAATTGCTGAGTGGTGACATGGTAATTAAACATCACTTCACTGGCAGGGGTCCTACAAATAGACACTATTCCAGTGGTGATGAAGCATATTTCACCAATAGGATACTAACAGGGCTACTAAGAAAGAGCATTCCTTTTTACTCCACTGAGTGTGTTTATATACCTTTCTTTAAAGGCTCTTTGAGATGTCTTGACCTTGTTACTTGAAAAGGAAGGTGGTGGTTCAATTAGAAATTGATGGTAAATTTATAACGTTTATCCCACTGTACTTTATCAGCACAAGTCTGGTATGTTTAACTTGAATTTTCTGGTTGTTGCCATTTGGGACCATTTCCAGTGAGACTTCCCTGGTGGGGAGGGGCAGAGAGGCTGGCCGTAGGGACTACCTATGTCACCTTGCGGTCTCAGTGTTCCAGCCTAAATAGTGACCATCTCTATCATTTGGAATATAGAGAGAAATGAAAGGAAGAAAAAAATCACTCATGGTCTCATAAATGCGGTAATAAACACTAGTTTATAGCTTGGTATATTTATAATGCAGTAGGTGTATATGCCTTTACAGTTTAATTCTAATATAGTTTAATTAAAAATTTTAAACTTTCTTTGTAAACAAAGTGTAGGCAACTACATCAAGTTCCTCATCAATACCATCTTAATGGCTCCATAGCATTTCATGTGCACGTATGTACTAGGATATTATCTTTTCTTTATCCATGAAATGGGGATTACTAACATCCTGCTTACCAGGGTTATTCTGAAGATCAGAGATGGTGTATACATAAGGCACCACGCACAATGCTGTGAACTCAGAAAGTGCTTAATAAATGATACGGAAGTTATTATTTCTGTTCATAAGATGGTCCCTGCATTTCAGATCATCTAATAAACATAAAAATTTATGACTTTTTTGAGTTCTTAATATATGTATATAGCCAACTTTCATAAAGGCGACATCTGCATATTATATGCATTCACTCTTGTCTGACTTTGGTTTCTCTGGAGCAGGGGTAGACAGCCTCTTTGAGGGCAGCATCTGTTTACCTCTATCCCCCTGCCCCCCACTTTTTTGACCTCCCCCCCTTGGTGTCCACCACAGTCCTTTGCACATGGTGGACACTCTATTGGAGGAATTAATTACCGAACAGTTTCTGATAAGGGAGCAGTTTTTGGTTTCCCTGTTTCCTTATGGCTTTGTGAGTTGCTATCTCTCTTTTTTTTTTTTTAATTTTTTTTTTTTTCAGGCCGCGCTGGGCGGCATGTGGGATCTTAGTTCCCTGACCAGGGATTGAACCCGTGCCCCCTGCATTGGGAGCATGGAGTCTTAACCACTGGACCGCTGGGCAAGTCCCTCTATTAAACTATTACTTGCATAAAAGAAAAGTGGTTTCTTAATCTCTGCTGATTGCATGTATACAGGAAAAACACGTGATAGAAAATGCTGGAGACAAAGGCATGTCACAGCTATCACTTCCTTTGACAGCTGTGTGAACGTTTTAGTAATTTGTAGGTGGACCTTTGCCTATTAGTGACTGAATGATATTTATCCTAGCAGAAGATAAGAAAACATTGGTTTTAATTCGAATTGTTTTAAAAACAAACTCTTCTGGCTTAAATATTTTCATGGGCTACTGCATATCTACATCGATATAAACAGAACTGTGTATTTATGTGTCAGAGATAAACAGATGCCCAATGCAGTGTTCCCACCCCCCGACTCCAAAGGGTCTCTAGGACCCAGGGTTGGGACCCCCGAGTGACTGGTTGCGGATGGCAGAGGACAAGGAGAGAGTTGGTCCTGACTAGCCATTTTAAGACTTGGGTGACTGCAAAGGTGCTGGGATAGGGGCAAACCACAAGCTGCTCCAAACAGCCAAGTCATTCCTGAAATATCCAAAAGTATATTTTCAGCAGCTTCACAGAATGTGCCGAAGCTGTAAAGTTGTTGGGGTTTTTGAGTGGATGTATAGTTGATACACAATGTTGTGTCAGTTTCTGGTGTACAGCAGGGTGATTCAGTTATATATACATTCTTTCCCATATTCTTTTCCATTATGATTTATCACAGGATCTTGAACATAGTTCCCTGTGCCGTACAGTAGGGCCTTGTTGTTTGTCCATTCTATATATAATAGTTGGCATCTGCTAATTGCAGACTCCTAATTTGTCCCTCCCCCACCCCCTTTCCTTTTTGGTAGCCGTAAGTTTGCTTTCTGCTCCCGTTTCTGTTTTGTAAATAAGTTCGTTTGTGTCATATTTTAGATTCCACATATAAGTGATATCATGTGGTATTTGTCTTTCTCTGACTTACTTCACTTAGTATGATAACCTCTGGGTGCATCCATGTTGCTGCAGATGGCATTATTTCACTCTTTATGGTGAGTAATATTCCATTGTATATATGTACTACATCTTCTTTGTCCAGTCATCTGTTGATGGACATTTAGGTTGTTTCCATGTCTTGGCTATTGTAAATAGTGCTGCTGTGAACATTGGGGTGCATGTATCTTTTCGAATTACAGTTTTCTCTGGATATATGCCCAGGAGTGGGATTGCAGGATCATATACAAACTCTGTTTTTAGTTTTTTAAGGAACCTCCATACTGTTTTCCATGGTGGCTGTACCAATTTACATTCCCACCAACAGTGTAGGAGGGTTCCCTTTTCTCCACACCCTCTCCAGCATTTATTGTTTGTAGATTTTTTTGATGATGGCCCTTCTGACTGGTGTGAGGTGATACCTCATTGTAGTTTTGATTTGCATTTCTCTAATGATTAGCAGTGTTGAGCAGCTTTTCATGTGCCTATTGGTCATCTGTATGTCTTCTTTGGAGAAGTGTCTATTTAGGCCTTCTCATTTTTTGATTGGGTTGTTTGTTTTTTTATTATTGAATTGTACGACCTGTTTGTATATTTTGGAAATTAAGCCCTTGTCGGTCTCATCATTTGCAAACATTTTCTCCCAGTCCGTAGACTGTCGTTTTGTTTACAGTTTCCTTTGCTGTGCAAAAGCTTGTAAGTTTGATTAGGTCCCATTTGTTTATTTATTTATTTTTATTTCTGTTGCCTTGGGAGACCGACCTGAGAAAGCATTGCTACAATTTATGTCAGAGAATGTTTTGCCTATGTTCTCTTCTAGGAGTTTTATGGTGTCATGTCTTATATTTAAGTCTTCGAGCCATTTTCAGTTTATTTTTGTGTATGGTGTGAGGGTGTGTTCTAACGTCATTGATTTACATGCGGCTGTCCAGCTTTCCCAATACTACTTGCTGAAGAGACTGTCTTTTCCCCATTGTATATTCTTTCCTCCTTTGACAAAGATTAATTTACCGTAGGTGTGTGGGTTTATTTCTGGGCTCTCTACTCTGTTCCACTGATCCACATGTCTGTTTTTGTGCCAGTACCATGCTGTTTTGATTACTGGAGCTTTGAAGTCTGGGAGGGTTATGCCTCCACCTAAGCTATAAAGTTTTAATGCTTCTTTACCCTTGGACAAAGGTAAAAATGCATCTGTCTGTAGTAGACCCATTGCTTTCTTGCATTTGTTGAAAGGTCATACATATTTAAGAGCAACTCATTGTCGGTGTTGGTGACAAGTGATGTATTTCAAAGTGTAATTCACGCCTTTCGGTAAATGTCAAGGGCTAGAATATATGTGCATATTTCTTTCAAATATCTTCCGTAGTCACCCATTTAAGGCAATTTTCTGGGTAGAAAAAACATCTGAAGCTCTTTTGTGTTTGTTATTAAGGTTTTAGGCTAGCCATGAAATTACAG
This sequence comes from Neophocaena asiaeorientalis asiaeorientalis, assembly GCF_003031525.2. Classification (NCBI taxonomy): domain Eukaryota; kingdom Metazoa; phylum Chordata; class Mammalia; order Artiodactyla; family Phocoenidae; genus Neophocaena; species Neophocaena asiaeorientalis. The sequence goes on along the minus strand of NW_020174135.1, from coordinate 15,841,597 downwards.
GGTTCCATGGCTCACTGAAGAGTATGTTATAGTTGTAGCGTATGTGTAACTATAGTTATTTTCATAATTTTTGTACTTATAAAAGTAGTACTTGCTCACAGTAGAAAAGTTAGAAAAAAATAAAAACCACAAAGAAGAAAATAAACCTAATTCATAAAGTTGTAATCTAGAGAGAACAACTATTAACTTTAGCTATGTGTCAGTGGCTTTCGTGCGTGTATATGTATATATATGTTACATATATATGTTTTATATAGATATATGTTATATATGTTGTATATATATATGCTTAGTGTGGAAAATGTAACCATGAAAGCATAACAGATTTTAAGTGCTACCCACGTAAATAAACTGTAAGCATTATTGACTAACAACAACAAAAAATGTGACTATATAGAATTAGTCACATTTTTAGATCATGCTTATTCCTTAATGTTATACTATGAATATTTTCTCCCAATTAATAATATTCTTTGAAAAGATGCTTTAATGGTTTATAATATTCTAGCGCCTGATTATACCATAATTTAATCACTTCTCTCTTGGACTGGAAAGTTGTTTCCAGTATTTTCTTATATATGATGCTGTAATGAGTATCTTTTGCAGATAAATATTTGCCTGCATCTCTGATTATTTCTTTGGGATTAATCCTTACAAATAGATTTGTTGAATCAAAGGCATCAATTCTTTGAATGTTTTGATACCTCCTGCCATACTGCTTTCCAGAAACACTTGTGATAATTTCTTTGCGGTAGTAGGGTATTAAAACGTCCGCCTCTCTTTAGAAAGTGTTAGCTATTTTCGCATCTGGGACCATCTGTTAGATGAGAACTTCAGTTTTGATGTTATCACATACATTCATGTGTTTTATTCTCTCACACTTTCCAGGTAATTTTTTTTCTTATTGCTTTGTAAGTGTTTTGCATTATTTCTTTATTACAGATACCAGTAATTTATGTAACACTAACTATGATAGTAAAAGTGGAAAGGTATGAGGAAACCTTCAGCAAAACAGGTTTTCCAATGAAATTTTCTCTGGGTTGGCTAAGGTTTAGTGTGTCATACATGGGGTAGTGAAAATAAATTTCCCCTATAGTGTTGTGTGATATGCTACATTGGACCTCTGCGTTTTGCTCACAGGGAACAAAGACACAATCCTTTCACAGACTGTCCCAGCAGCACGTTAAGCAGCTTCATTTTATGGGAAAGAATGACTGCTTCCTTCAGGTGATGGCGGAGTACTCCCTCAGGAGGCACGGTTGAAAAAGGAAGACCGTTCTCACTGTTCTCATAACATCCAAGTCTCTTGGAAAGACAGGTTTACAGCTGGTAGACGAGGCAGTGCCATTCCAGCCTGGCCGCAGTCTGAACGTAATCCCCCTTGAACACTTTGCCTGTGGAGGCAACTCTGCCCTCCGCCTGCCTCTCCGCCTCCCCCTTCACTGCCCTGCCTCCTTGAAAATAGTACACCAATCTCATCAAAGACTAGTCTGATGAAAATGAGTGATCAGTGCGAAAGGACTAGCCTCTCCACGTGGTTGTTTGTCATGGAACACCTGGGTGACTCCGATGGAGGGGGTCACCCTATTAATGACACATCAGGACTAACTGCCCTTGTTCAGTGTGTCCCAGGAGGTTGAGCAACAGGGAAGCCCAGAAAATCTTATTTCCACCTCTTCCCAAGAAATGACCTTGTCTGTACTGTTTTCGCTTAATGGTGACGAAGGTAGAATGAGACCCATCTCTGAATTCTTGAAGCCTGGTTAAGATCAGCGCAGTCCCGTAGTTCTGCAGTCTTTCTCTTAGAAGTGTTGTGTGCCAGGGTACTCTGCACAGTGTGTCACAATCATCGCTTTGCTTCTGTGCCCCATTCGAATGGGGCCGGGACAGTGTCGTTTTATTTCCGATGCCTGTGTCCTTGCCTGGAATATAGGTACTCAGTTAATACTAGGATGTTATTTGAATCCTAACATCAGTTTGTCTCCTTATAAAGGCTGAAAAGAAAGAATGTAGTACCCAAATAGCTTCACTATGCAGAGAAAACAAAAGGTTTGGAAAACAGTGTTTCTCTTCTAATCCACAAAGCGTTGAGCTTCCTAGAGAGTAATGTTAATGAGTTGCACTGAACACCAGCCACTAGGGCAGTAACTGGTTGCCAAGAGTGACTCCTGTTGAGTTCGGTTGTAAATAATACTACCAGTTTGATCATCTCCACCCAGATCCCCATGGGGCTTCCACACAGCGTGAATAATGAGGGAGCATGGGACACTTAGTGTGCTGTGGTTGGCCGGCACCCAATTTATACTATAAGGTAATCAGTGTCAGATTAGATCAGCAATCACAGCAGAAGTTAGGGGGCTTGGAAGGAGCAACAGAGAACCTCAAAAGTCTCGAAAGAGAGGAAAAAACAGACTCAGTTACAACAGCTGTCATTCTCATACTGTGTGTTTGGTGCTGAAGTGGCCACTAATATTAATACATAATATTCTCTGGTCCTCACAGTGATGCTCTGAGTTAGGAATCATTCCCGTTGCATTCATGAACCACCTGAAGTTAAGAGTGGTTAAGTTAAGAGCGGTTAAGTGACTGAAGGTCACTTAGAGAGTTGGTGAAGTTGAGATTTGAGACTCCAGTGGAGATGGTCAAGGGCACCAAATGAAGAAGTACCAGCTGAGGAGATAGATGGTCTTCTTGCCTACTTCCCTCCATGGCCCTCCTGGTTTTTTTTAAAATAATAAAAGTATTATGTATTACTGGTTAATAACAGCAACAAAAATCTTCAGTGTACAGGGAGTAACATGAAAACCGGAACCTCTGCCCCTATAGCTGTACCCTGTGTCTACTCCCCAAAATAGAAGCCCCTGATGAGCTTTTTATGTGTCTTTCCTAAGCCGTCTGGTGGTCTAGCTGGGGGGAGGTAAGTCTTGAACATAACCTACCATTGACCTCAGGATTTGGCCGGCCTTTCGTAGTAAAGGTGTGGAGAGTGTGAGATCTGAGAAGTAGAGCTTCAGAGGGCAGAAGCTTCTTCCAGAGCTGCTGCCTCTATCAGACAGCTCAAGTCAGTGTGAAAAAGTCTCTGGGAACTGAATTCTTCCTCCCCCAACTTCTGCGGAGCATCACACTCAGATGAAGGCCGTCAGGGGTTAGAACAACAAGCAAGCTTTTGAAAAGAAGCTGGTGATGAGGCTTGCTGTCCCTCAGCCTTGCCCCTCCCCCTGACACACATGCACACCTGCCTGCCTTTTGTTTCAGTTATTGCTCAGGTGATATGTTCTTGATACCTCATAGGTAAGTTGGTTAGAGCTGGTAATGTGTATAAGAAAATACCAGCCCAGTGATGATCAAGGGGGGGGGGTTCTCATACAACTGTGGGCTTCACCCTTCATTCCCTGGTGGAGAGGATAGGGTGTTATTCCCTCTTCCTGCCATATCTTTAGGAAGCCAATCCGTATTTACTTAGGATGGGCTGGGCTATTGTTATTACGAATGAAGAGAAGTGAGTTTGAATTATTCTGAGATTCAGAATATCCTAACCAAAAGGAATCATCCAGTCCACTGGCTTTAAACTTCATTTTTTTAAGCTATAGAGCCCTGTCCAAAAATATTCTAACATGAACAACCCATATATAAAACAGATTAAGGTGGAAATGGTAGCCTGTAGTTATCCTGAGATAGTTACGCAGAACTAAGGCTCTGTGGAGTCTGCAGTTTGAAAACCACTAATTTAGTCCAACCACTTGTTTGTTTGTTTGCTTGTTTTTGCGGTACGCGGGCCTCTCACTGTTGCGGCCCCTCCCGGCACAGGCTCCGGACGCGCAGGCTCAGCGGCCATGGCTCATGGGCCCAGCATGTGGGACCTTCCCGGACCGGGGCACGAACCCGTGTCCCCTGCATCGGCAGGCGGACTCTCAACCACTGCGCCACCAGGGAAGCCCCTGATCCTTTTTTGTTTAATCCTTTTTGTTGCCCACTCCTGGGAGTGTAGTCGGTGCTCTGTAAACATTTGTTGATTGGAGTGGTACTGCTGTACTGTTGGAAAGGGAGACGGATCTGGACAGCTGGCTCCCCTCCCACTCCAGCCCCACCACTCTTGAACTTACAGCCTACCATCCTTTCACCAGCCCATCCCAAGCCCTGTGCTCCCTTCCCGTGAACTTGTTCCTACTGTCCTTTCACCAGCTCCCACCCTTGGCCTTTGGTTCTCTGTTCACCTTGAATTCTCTTCCAGGAAGTTTCCTGGTCAATCTTTCACATCGTCACCATAGTACCTACTTCTGCCTGGATGAACACTCAAGACAGGCCCAGACATGCCTTCCTTGTCACAGCTGGGGGACAATGTCCTCAGAGACCCCACCCTCAAACCCCAACTGTATGTGTCACTCATTGTGAACTATTCAGGGAATATAAACTGAGGTCAGTAAATGATTAGAGGAAGAATGTGGATGTTCATTAAAGTGAGTGCCTAGCTCTTTATTGCAGTTATATAACAGGCAGCAATCGTGACAGCCAGGGGGCATGAAAAGAAGAGATGGCAGTCAGCAGAGTTTTTTGTCTTCTCTGTGATGTGTGTGTATGTGAGTGTGTGTGTGTGTGTGTACGAGCGTGCAATCACCTCCATTGCATACTGGGAGCCTATTGAGATAACAGATATCAGGCCGTGAGCTCTTTTTAGCAATAGCTTGGTGGCTGGAAATAGAAAATGGGTTTCTATAACTAGAAAATACTCTTTTCAAATACCATGTAGAACAGTGGTTCTCAGAGTGTGATTCCTGACTCAAGAGCACCAGCGTCACTGGGCGTTTATTTGAGATGCAAATTCTATGGTCCCACCCCAGACCTACTAGATCCTTTGCGGGTATTCGGGGCTGGGGCCCAGCAATCTGTGTTTTAACTACTCCCGCCCCCAGGCAGTTGTGATATGCTCAAATCTGAGAACCACTGACCTAGAATTATACTCCTGGTCCATCACCCAGACCATGGCTCTGATTAGGAAGGCGTTCTTAGGGTCTTTAGACCTAGATTAGGTTCTGGTTCTTGGTTCATCTTTATTCTGAGGCTGAGGGTGATCTCCAGATAAGGAGAAGTAGGTGCATCTGGTTAGATGTTCTTTAGTGAAACAGAATCTGTGGTTTATGGTTAAGTGACAGAGGGTTGACTAATACCTTCTTCTAAACCAGAATGTTAAAAATATTTAGTCAGAATATAACTGAGAAAATTCTATTTTTTTGTGTGTGTTTGTTTAAGGAGATGGGGGGGTGTAACTTCTACTGAGATGCATCTTACAGGTAATAAATACTACACATAGACACCAACAGTATTTTTCACTGACTTTTGATTTCTGTTTTTTGGATATCAAGTATAGTCCTATTAGTACTAAACTTTTCATTTTATCACACCATTCTCTTTCCTTAAGGGATTTCCCGGCATATTTATTGAGCTATCTAGTAAACACCAATATAGTCTTAAGCATTTTATGGTACTCTGTATAATCTTTAGAAATACCCTGGAAGTTGCAAAATAAGGGTTAATAGTTGTGGTATGTATAACTACTAAAGGATAACTCTCAAATTGGATAGAAATAAATCATCCACTATCGATAATTAGATGAGTGAAAATTTGCGGATTGAATACACGAAGGCCCTTCCTATGACTTTAAGGATCTCAAGTGTAAAACAGAAGAACCTGGATCCCAAATTCTTATAGTTTAACTAGATTTGAGCTCTCCCAGTGTTAGCAACTCCGGAACGTGTGAGGAGTGGACTTACCAAGCTCTTCGTAGATAATTCACATTAAGTAATCCTTTCAATATACTTCTGGCTAAAAGTTTTCAGTTTCCCAAGGAAATGATAGGAACTCTGGAACTTGTAGTCAGGAAACCTGAAATTTAATCAAGACTTTACTAAAATCTGTAACTTTGGGCAACTCTGTTGACTTACTGGGCTTTAATTTTTTGTGTGTATGTTTTTGTTTTAATGTGTAACATGATATATGTTGACTTAGATGAACAATGCCTGTTTTACCTCTACTGAAAGAAAAATAATTTTTACCAACGTAATGGAAATCAGAATATAAATAAGATGCAAACTAAATTTTCTAGCTAGATTTTACTAGTCTGAACAAATTTTATATGCCTTTTAATAATTTTTCTTGTAATCTTTTCAGAATCTGATTGTGCTTAGAAAAAATACTATGGGAGATTAATTCTTTTGCATTAAGAGTAGAGAAGATGATCTTTTAAATTAGAATACGAGTTTGATGTTGGTTTTGCTTTTAAATAAACATCCATGGTTCTAGGTGATAGAAACTTTCCTCAGTATATTTACCTAGTTATAAGCATGTTAAAAATGTTACTGCTTAGTTTGTGAAATTTATACAAGCTGGTCATTAAGTGATATTTTTGCGTTTTCAGTTAGGTTATGGCTACTTTCCTTTTTGTATTTTTAAAATGAAAAGTATAATCCTATTTTTTCTTACAGTGATCCATATGTGAAACTTTCATTGTACGTAGCAGATGAGAATAGAGAACTTGCTTTGGTACAGACAAAAACAATTAAAAAGGTAAGGTCCATCCTTAATTAAACATCTTTTAAGTCATAATTAAATCTCATTAAGTTATGTCTTTGAGCTCTGTAGAAGTTTATATTTTAAGATGGCCGTATTTGCATTTTAAGCATCTCTCAGTATGAATTCTATAAATTCAATTCAGACTTTTCAGTGTTAACCCAAGATACTGGTTTTGGCTTTTAGTTAAATGTATTAAAATATGCATGATTACAAGTAGAATTTTTTTTTCCCTGCAAAGAATAAAGCAAAACAAGGACTTGTTCTTGTTGGCTTGTTAGTTTACGAAAAGAAAGTTAAAGCAATTTAAAATACATTTAATGAAATGGAGTGGCTTGTGGATTTGGTAGGCACAAAGGGAATGGTTTAACTTAAAACAGGTATTACCAAAGGAAGCAAAATACTTGCTTAGCTACACAAAAACAAATAAAAAATATTAACAATAAAACTACACATTTTGTGTGTATGTTTCACTTTTCTAAATTTTACACCTATGATTTCATTAAAGATTTGTTTCCATAATTATACCTTAATTCATCTGTCTCCATATTTTTATATACATCTATAAAATATACTAAAACATATATCCATATTATCTCTTAACTCATCTATCTCCATGTTTTTAGATACATCTATAAAATATATTAGAACATAGATTTATATCCATAATTACATCTTAATTCATCTATCTCCATGTTTCTGTATATCTATCTATAAAATATATTAAAACATATATTTACTCCATATTTGGAGGATTTATTGAAGATGCATGTTTTCTATCAGAAGTACTGTTCTTATCTGTGCTTCAGTATTACTTATAGATTCCTATTATCTTTCCCTCCCCACCTTTGCGGGGTAAACAGTTTCAACACTCTGTGTGATAAGCAGTTCCTGGAGAGCGTGATGGCTTTTAAAAAATGGTAATTCTCCTGCCATCGTGCAGACGACGCCAGGGGTCTGCGGCCAGGTCATTTTCTGTAAGGAAGACACAGCAGTCTAGCGTGTCTTCCACCTGGCATTCCGACTGGCACTGAAAATCAGTTTAGCGAACGGGAGCCGGTATTTTGATGAGTGGGGAGGATTCCTGTGAAGGACGGAGGCCATTGTTCCCTGTTGGGCGCTGCCGCTGGTTGAGTTTCCAGCGGGGCGGGAGGCCCGCCTTGCAGGGAAGGCAGTCGGGGACCTGATTGCCTGCCAGACACGGAGGGAGCAGAGAACCAAAGCCACCAAAGCCACCACAGCCGGCGATCGGGGATACTGAAATGTGTTTCCTTCCGAGGGGAGGTCCTCCTCCCTCCGCTCCACGGTAGAGGGTGTCGCTCCGTAGCCGGGGCTGCGCTGTCTGCCTCATTCGGCAGCCAGCCTCCTGGTTAGTATTTCTGTGCTGCGCCCGGGGTTTAAGAACTGTTTTCATCGTCCTCTCCTCGTGGCCGGATGCCTGGTCCTTCATGCGTGTTGTGGTCTCACCTGTCTGTTTCCTTCCCTCACCTGTCCTTTGCCTCTCCCCCTCTGCATTTCCATGAAGCTGGGCTCCGGACCGGCTGCAGCCCATGGCGGACCTGGGCCTGCTCCCACCTCTCCGCCGTCCTCCCCCCAGCCCTCTCACTCGTTACCATCCCTGGCTCGATTCACAGCTAGAAGTGTGAAACCCCTTTATTTAGGGTTAAATGCCCCGTTGAGTTGTGGGTGGGGAAATTGATGATTTTTTTTTTCTGTAATGCCAGTTCAGTGTTTTACAAATTCAGTTTATTTTTTTATGGTGCTTTGTGTTGCTTTTATTTTGCTGCTGCTTCCTGCACTAGGTTTTAAAGGAAAAAGATTGATAAATAGCATTCTAAGTTTAAAATATCTGTAGTCCTTGGTGAGGTGGTGATTTTTCAGTCTCAAATTTTTACATAGAATTTTTGAGAGACGTGTTTATTTCAGAGTGTGATGCATGTCCAAATGCACAAACACATGTGTAAATGTATTCTCCCATAGTATGTTTCATCTTAGTTTCAAAGGCTGTTTGGTGGTCCATCTTTTATCCAAGCTGAGGACAAAAGTATCTTTCCATGTCCTTGTGAGATGTATATTTATATAGATTGATGTGGAGATGGATGGATGGATGGGTGTGGATGGGTAGAGAGGAGGATTGGAGGATAGGTAGATGAATTTTTTTAAACCTGGGTATTTGGGGGAAAAGAGTTCACTTTTGGTTTATAACTGGCAGAGTTTTTTCATGTTATATAATCTGATCATCAATATTGTTCTTTATAAAATAGTCTTCAGATTTCAGTTTTTGTATAAATAGTGAACACTGTCACCCTCCTGCCACCTGCTTCTTTGCTCTCCAAGACAGATTTGTAGCAGGTTGAGGGAAATAAGCAAAGTTCATTTCCTTCTTGATAGAATAATCATATCAGTGTTAATTTCTTGAAGAATATCTTTGTTTTCATGATGATGGCTCTTTGTTAGGTCCCTGACGTTATTCCTTCTGGTTGATAGCATGAAATTTATGGTTTCTTACCTGTGAATCATCTGTTTCATAAATACATCCCATCCCCATCTAGTTTGATTGATAGAATAGTCTCAGATAATTGACTAAATGCTTCCTCTATTGCCATTTTGAAAATCTCTTAGCTGTGTTTTTAGTGGGGGGGGGGAAGAAAAAGTTTAAGCAACTGTGTGGACTGCATTGTACTAGTAACTGTTAATGTTTCAAAAGACTGTAAAATAAATTACAAGATGATTTTTCTTCCAGACGCTGAACCCAAAGTGGAATGAAGAATTTTATTTTAGAGTAAGTTTTTCTTTTTTGGGGGGGGGTAATAATTGTTATTGATAACTAGGTTGATATATTATCACAACAGACTCACATTGAGTGACATCTGTTAAATTTTTATTATGAAATTCCTTTTAAGAGGAGAAATGGTTGGGTAGCTTCCTAATGTGCCCCAAATTTTCAAAGACTGTGACTAGTGGTAACAAAATCTGGACTTGTTTCATTTTGGGATGTTTGAGGGAAACAAAAAGAAAGTCATCCAAATACCATATTTTAGTTTTTCTATGCAAGTTTTTCTTTAAAAAAAAAATAAGGTAAAATATAATTAAAACAAGAGCTTATTTATTTCTATGAGACACGAACCCAGTAGAAGCAACATGATTAAAAAGAAGCCTAAAGGTTGCCAGTCGTGTTCCAATTAGGAAAGAAAATTTTTACAATTCAGAGATTCAGTGTGAGTTTGTGTGTAATATAAAACTACTTCTGGAGTTTAAATATCACCAAATTAGGTAGATTTCCTCAACCTTTTATATTTAATATCTAGAAGAGCTATGTGTAGAAAGACTGAATTCTGTGAATTAATGGAGACTACTATTCAGTGAATTTTTGCAGTTGCTTTTTTTTTTGTACTGAAATTTTGAAAATATTAAGCTGCTCAAGTATTTAATGGAAAAGAGGGTTTTTTCCTCTTCAGGATGAATTAATTTTTATCATCTGTATAGTTGTGATATTAAAAACTACTCTACTTCCAGAAATGCTCTAAATAAGATCTTCTGATTCGTGTAGCTTCCCAAAGAACAATATTACCATTAGACTTGTTATAATTGGTCCTGATTTCTTCCTTTCAATCACAATGGTATCTTATGTGCTCCGAACTTAGATCGCTATATACGACATCTGTTTTCTGTTATGTTCAGAGCTAAAATATGGCATGGATATTTTAATACTTGGTGAGATCCTATGTGTAGCCTCTACCAGATGTATTTTAAATTACTTCATGAAGGGCTGAAAAAGTAATGGGGGCAGATAGATATTATTGGCCCGTAGCTAACTCTCAGATACAGCTTTCCACTTGTAATACTCCAAATTACTTAGACTTCTTTCAGTTTAACACCTTGGCCGCATTTCTGTAAATTTTAGTACATCCAAGGTTTTTTTCAACTTATATAAGCTCTAAATATATGTAAACTCTATTTTTTTTTGGGGGGGTCATTTAAAAAAACATTTTTGTTGTATTCATTGCACAAATCTTTATTGAGTGCTTACTGTATGCCAGCTTCTGCAACAGCCTGTGGATGCACTGGTCAGCAGTACAACCCTTCACTGAGCTTTCAAACAGACACTAAGCCCCCTGCCCACCTGCCTGCTCCATCACTAGGCTAAGAGCAAGCCAAGGGGTCAGAAGCACAAGTCGTGTTCTCTGTACCATCAAATGTTATTTCATTCCCTTCTCCCTCCCTCTACTTAGTGATGGTGGACCTGGGTCCTACCACTTACATCCTTTCCAACCCTGGAGATAGCCCCCCCCCCGCCCCAAGGACTCATACTCCCCACAGGCTCCTTGTCTCTCACTAGGAGAGAGGAATCCTCACTTGGTAAGGTTGTTTTCCAGGATTTACATACAATGATAGAAATGAGAACACTTCCCACCACGTCCCACACATGGTTGGTCCTTAACTAAATGATATTGAATACTTGAGTCCGAAGGATGATTTCTCCTATTTCAGTGAGGTTTGGGTAAAGAGACAGAAAGAAGCAAAAAGACATCGAAAGCCCAGTAGCTCTGACATTGACCCCACAGTTGCTGGAAGAGGGGCCATCTTTTATTTCTTTGTCTCTCTAATGGCTCGAACCATGGGCTCTGGAGACTCACAGGCCAGACCTGGTGGGGCTCCTGGTTGCCCTGCATAACCAGCTCCTGGGCAAGTTACTTTCCCCTGCTGGGCTCAGCTCCTCGTTTGTAAAATTGGGGTGACAGTTATACATCATAGGGCTGCTTTGAGAATAAACGAGATCATGTGGTTTTGATATTTAATAAAGGAGATAGTGCCTAAAAAGTACTCGTACAATGGTAAAGGGCCACTTTTTACTATTTTCTTCATTATTTTTTAATCATTGCTTTCATTATTAGGCCTAAGAAATTTCCTCAGGCGTAGACCTTTGCGAGGATGTAGCCTTTGGTGTACAGGCACGAGGATGCCTTTTTAGGGGAGATTTAGCAACTGTTAAAAACTACTTAGAATTATCCTTTCTTATGTTAGAAAAGCAGCTTAAAATTAAGCGTTTTATTCTTTTGATATGTCTAAATATTAGGCATAGAATAATAATAGAAATCAATAATAGAAAACTTGATTTAGTTGATGAAAGAGCAGGTTAATTGTTTATATTGTTGATTTGGGTGTGTTATAAAGCATTTTATTCTTTCAGTCTCTTATTTCATTCCTTGAATTATTTCTGCCCATTTAAAAAATATTATTTCTGTCCCTCATAGGTAAACCCATCTAATCACAGACTCTTGTTTGAAGTATTTGATGAAAACAGACTGGTAAGTGGGTCCCAATTTTTAATTTTTGCTTCATTTTTTCAAAACCTGAATTTTTAGAGCAGCATCTTTTAAAAACCTGTATTTATGTTGTACTTCTGCCAGTATACATGTCCCTCAATAAGACCATTTTTGTCCCATTACTAATTTAATGTTCATAATTCAAACATTTTTATATGGGTAGGACAATTAATTTGTGTATGTGTATGTTTGTATCGTAGCTAATATTTGTGAAAGTCACACTGGTGATTTATCAAACCATGTATTTATGCTCTTCTTCTGGGAATGCAAACGATAGGCAAATCTGTCGCCACCATTACTCACGTAAATGAACCTTTCAGGGTTTTTATGTATAAGCCAGACCATGTGACTGTGACATGTTCAATAATGAATCTCTCTGGGAAAACAAAAATCTAATTAACAGTATATAGCAAAAAGTGAATCTATATTTAGGAGGTAAAATTAAGCTGTTTTTTAAAAGTGGTACTTTCTCGAGGGAAATTCATAGATAGTAACTTCAAAGAACCAGAAATATGCCTGAGGCATAAAACTGGCACATACATTTTATATAGATTGATAGGTAAGTAGGTATACATATGTGTATGTATGTAACTGATACAACTTACATTTCATTTTAGAAATGGAGTTTCAGAAGCAAATCTGGCTTAAAGCACTTTGCCAGATTTAACTCCCTAGAATGTATACATCAAATACCTATGAGCCAAGTGTTCCAACTATGAAAATGAATATTATTATGATATGTATAATGTTTTAAGGTACTCAGAAGTGGTATTATAACTCAGTGGAGTCAGTTGTACTCAAATTTGCTTTCCCTGAAACTTATGTACAGTCGTCCCTCAGTATCCATGGGGGGATTGGTTCCAGGACCCCTTGAGATACCAAAATCCAAGGATGCTGAAGTCTCTAATATAAAATGGCGAAATATTTGCATGTAACCTAAACACATTCTCATGTATACTTGAAATTTATCTCTAGATTACTTATGATACGCAATACAATGTAAATGCTATGTAAATAGTTGCCTGTATGAGGCAAATTCAAGTTTTGCTTTTTGGAACTTGCTGGAATTTTTTTCCCCTGAATATTTTTGATTCGAGTTGGTTGAATCCATGAGTGTGGAACCCGCAGATACGGAGGGTCCAACCGTATATTATTTGCTTAAAAGAAATGTTCTTATGGACCCTTCTTTCTGCAGAATTCAACTGAAACTTACAAGTTTTTGAATAGCTTGAGTTTAATAGAATATTTGGTCTGGAGGAACCTTATAATGTTAACTCATTTAATTCTCTGTCCTTGCAAATGAAGAAAGAGAACTGAGGTCTAGAGCCCTTATGTAATTATGTAACTGCTGGTCTCCTAAGTCTCAGGCCAGTGGTGGTGAATAGCCAGGCCTTCAACCCTTAGGGAACTTGGGAGTATATTTGATCTCCTATGCCTTGTGTTACTCTCCAAATTAGAAAGCCAATAGATGCTGGCCCACCATCCTGATAGCTTTTCTATTAAAATATATGGATTCTCGGTGGTTGCATTGAACTGGACATTTTGTACCTTAGGTGATACTTAGTAGTACTGAGTAGCTAAAATCACTTTTGCTTTGTGTATGCAGTTATTTTCTTGTTAAATTGAATAAGAAATTCTGATTGAGGGTGCAGTTCTTAGCACTCCATCTTTCATCCAGCAAACACTGAATTCAGCAATGTTCAGCAGAGTAACAGTAAGTCCCTGGAGACATAGATGCAGCCACAAGACTAATCCTTACTCTCTCATTTACTGAGCATAATAACACTTCAAGGTGAAGAAATGGTCAACTTTGAGGAAGAATTGCCTCTTGTCATATGGGCTTTAACTCATTATTTTTCTGATATTAAAGGAAATTCACTGTAAAAATTTTGTTTTCCAATATCTAAAAGAATGAGTGTTGTTGAGATGACCTTGCCATGAGCCCTGAACTATACTTCCAAGCCCAAGAGGGCTTTGAATGAATGCAGAGCTCTAAGAAATCCCATTTGAATACAAACTTTATCTGAAAAGTGGTGTTTTATGTACCTAGCTTTGCCCCAGGCCATCTGCAGTGTTGTTACTATGAAGCGAATGCTGCTGGCAGTGGTTTCTTCTTTGTTGGCTATTAACCCAGCTAAGACTATCCGTGACCGTAGTTGACTGTAGTGGTGCTAGGCGGTTTTCGCATTAAACAAACTGGCTTCCACTTCTCTCATAGAGATCATTTTTGGCATTTAAAACACATGCCTTTAGAAAACAGATTTGGATGTATGTAAACACAGGTTAATGCTCCACACCCTGGACTCCAGAGCTGTTGACACAGTCATGCTTTGCGGATTTTAAAATAAACTTTTTGTCACTCTTTGCAGCTTGGTATTCCACCCCCCGCCCCCTATTTTTTACTCCCTCCTAAATAAACCTCTTTGTTAAATAACTGATGTTTCTGGATCATGGAAAAGAGTATGTTTAAAACACACAGAATATATTCCAAGTTAGCTACAAATCCGATGACAGCTTTTTGAACGTGGACTTTCACTTTTATTGCTTAGGTCCTTTTTGGTCCTTCAAAAACAGCAAGATTCTATGTTTGTATCCCAACTGGGGTGATAATACTGACTTCTTACCGGAAAACAGTCAGCTCCAGGCAGCCTTTCTTCTGCATGGTATTTAAGTTAATTTATTCCACATGCCCACCCTTCTTCAACTTTCCTTCCCCTTTTTTTCGGGGGGGGGGGTGCAGTGGTGGCACAAGGGTGGTTGTTTTTTTTCCTGTCTGGCATAGGGGAGAGAATGTTTTCTCCAGCTGAGCTCCTTTCCTCTGGTACCGCCATGTCTGAGAATCATATTATGTATGAGATTGCGTCTCCCCCCCAATCTTTTAAATGAAAAATGCTGTAGTAGCCAGAGGCAGACCTTAACTGGCAGTGTTGTAAGTTGTACCCCCCTCCATTTAGCTATTTTGTTACTTGTAGATCATGGTCTAATTATTTCGTGTTAAAGGGACACTCATCCTGTGGGGTGTGTAATCGTATTTATAGTACATTTTATGAGTTTGCATTCCATCATGGTAGTGTGGTGACATCATAAATAACAGGGGAGCATAACATCCGATTGCTCGTGAAAGAGTCTTCCAGCGGCCATGGCATTTTTACTTGTCATTATCTGGTTCGGTGGGAAAGGTGGTGGGGAAGTGGGCGGATATACTGTGTGTGCTTCTGTGTTGGATGCCAGGTTTCTCTCACATTGGTTAGAGAGAGTCGCAGTGCCTTGCTTGGTTCGGAAAGAACTGTCCGGTGAGCGCCGTGCGGTTAGATTTATAGCAGCATGGCTTGGAGTGTGTTTGCTGCCTTAGTCAGCTGTGAGAGCTCCCTGCTGGGGCCACTCCTGTCTGATGGAAAAGCAGCAGCTGGGAAGGTGCTGTTTCAGGCTCTTGCTGTTTAAAAAAAAAAAAAAAAATTGAGAGCGAGAGGGGGGAAAACTCCACTAAGTCCACAAGCTGGCATTGGAGGGGGAGACCGCAGTCATGTGGTTCTGGCCATCCTACCCTCTGTCACAGTGTGGATGAGAGCTTTTTGCTCTTATCCAATCATGCCTGGAATGCCGCTTGCCACTTGGGTTATTTCTGCTATCTGTCGCTCTTGGTGCTGCAGTGCTAACGGTTTGGCAGATGGGACACTTTTTCTTGGAGTTTGTGACTTTGGTTTTTGACTTCTGGCAGCACCAGGCTTCTTGTTGACGCTCGTCCTCTCCCTCCCTGGCCCTCTGGGCACCATGGCCCATCGGCTTCGGTTTCATTTTGGCTCAGGTCGCAGCAACACAGCCCCCGAATCAGAGATTCTAGACCAGGAGAGAGAAGACGACTTTTTCATGGCATTCCACACGCTCCCGCGGCGGAGCGGCCCTCACCCCTTCACCCCGAATGGAGCAGAGGACGGCGGAGGCGGCCTGCAGGGAGGCATGGGCGCGCTCAAGCGCAGCACGTCCATGTTCATCCCACAGCTCCTGAGCCCCTTCGACGCGCGGCCCACCCGGAGCTCATCTGTGCAGATCTCGCTGCAGCGCAAGGCGGCCGACGGGGCCCCTGACGGGTGCGGGCCGCCCGAGGCCCCGGACGGCGACGCGGGCTCGGTGCCTCGGGGCGGCTGTCCGGAGCCCCCGGAGCCCGAGAGTTCCGAGAGCTCCCCTCCCAGAGCGGCAAGGGCTCTGGGCCCGCAGGTCAATGGTATGTGTGGCCGCCAAGTGCCGGGCCCTGTAGCCCCCGACGGCCTCAAGGAGGCCGAGCCCTTGGCCGTCAGGGGCTGGGAGGGCGGCAGCGGGCTCCGCATCCAGCACCGCGCCTCCAGTGCAGACGTGCGACAGGTGAGGCTGACGCCCTTCGGGGCCGACGGCCAGAGCGGCCCATCGGCGCCGGAGCCCAGGCGCTGGTCCCTGCAGCATGTTCCAGATGCTTCTGGAAGTTCCGGGAAGCGGTGCTTTGTCTTCCAGTTGCAGCAGCCGCAAGCCGGCGCGCCAGGGCTGGCCGGTGACTTCAACTTCGGGTTCACTGGCACCAAGGGGGACAGGTTGGTGAGGTATCCCCGCATTCGTCTGGAGAGGAGCACTTCGTACCCCACGCAGCCCCGGGCCGAGCATGGGAGCCCCACGGAAGAGCGCGGCCACCCGGAGACGCCACCTCGGGGCCGCAGGGTGGCTCCCGAAATCCACAGGACCAACTCCGTGGAAAGGACACCACAGGGTCAGGGCTGCACGTTTAAGATCAGGCAAGATCAAAATGCGGGGCAACAGCATTTCAGAATTCTTGTGACTCGGGGGCCAGAGGAAGCCCCTCTGAGTCCCGAGGAGAATAACACTGCCAGCCCTGGTTCCACGGGAGCCTGCGCCTCGGTAAGTGAGCGCGCGTTTCCGTGTGCCGGCCGGTCGGTAGGGACTGATTCAAGCCCAGCAAGCTTATTCTCCAGTGTAATTAAAATAAACTCCATCCTCCTCCCTCCTGGGAGTTTCCCTGTTTCGGGTCAGTGTAACTTAATGTTTGGCCGGCTTCTGGGACCGTGATTTGTGGTCCAGCCTTTGGTGGAGGTCCATGAAACTAATTAGCGTTTTAGCAAATATCCTCAAAGTCGAATAACTGTTTTGAAAAATCCAGACAACCCCTTCCCCCCCCTTTCATCCCTTCTGAATAAAAGAATTTTTTAAATGTATTACTTTTAAGTTAATCTGCAGTGCCCCAACGTGTTGACGTTGGAAATGCATTTAAAAACTGCTTGCAGATACAGCCTGTGACAACACACGCCTTTAAAAAATAATCAGTTCTAATGAAGGTGAGAGAATCTCACGCTAAACTTGTCTAGTTTCTTAATAATTGAGTGTTATGTCAAGTTGGACCAGTTCTTCCTAATGGCCTTTAGCTGTAGAGGGCCAGCCCTTGTTATATAATGTATTGTCTTTGGTTTTTTGTCCCATTAAGTAATACTGAACAAGCATAGTCACACTCGTGGGACAGGAGGAAATGTGTTTTTGAAGCAGATTGGCTTATGGGCCAAGGCAAGGCGAAACTGATTGGGGACTTGTTAATGGTCAGATTGCACAGCCCTGCAATTTAACACGGCCCACTTGAGTGTCTAAGCTGGACTGCTGTATATAGAATAGTAAGTGCCCTGTCTCCAGCTGTGGAAACAGACGCCCTGCAACAGATTTTGGCCTTTATTGCTCCTGTGTTCTTGCTGTCTCCCTTTCAGTGAAATGGAGCACAGAAAGACAGCTGCTAACTCCACCACGGCAAATGATGACTGCAGCTTTCATCGTTTGTCGTGGGATGAAAAGTTTCATCAGTTAGCTTTCTTTTACTAGTAGTCACTAGCCATCGAGTGCTTTTTTTTAAAAGGACAAGTTCCTTATATTTTGAATTGGATTTTTTTCCTTGAATTTCCTGTGATTGCTGGTTTTGAGGATACAACAATGAAATGTCTAGGAGACTTTTTGTTTGGGTTTCAGTTGTGAATGGTGACTTTCCAAAGTGGATGACTGAGTATGACTGTGGAATCGTATCGCCTTTTGTGTTGAGAAATATCGTGCGCCACTTGAGTAAGTTTTATCACTGCTCCATCATTGTTTTTCACCATTTTGAAAGCGTAATCAGGAGCTAAATGCAAATATTATATTTTTCTTGGTGTTATATAACTGTTCCTTCTTCTTTTCCCTTCTATAAACCCTTTTATCATCTCTAGCCCTTCTATTAGGAAATATCTGAGCACATTGTCTTGGGCTGAACCAATACCGTTTTTATACAGTGGTACAAATTTCAATAAAATTTTGATAATAGCTTCTATCCTTCAACTCAAGAAAGTACCATCACAACAGGTGTAGGCTTCAATGGGCAGCACAGTTCCATGCTGAATTTGGACCACCTACCACATGAAGATTGACGAAATGCATTTCCTAAAGTTTTGACAACTGTTCAGTTATCAGAATTTAAATCGTTTTGCAGTTAGATGTTGAGGACAAACGCATTTATATAATTCCAGTCTCATTTGGCTTGAAGTTTCTCATGAGATTAAAAAACAAATAGAACATACCAATTTACATGCAAGGACCATTCTAACTTGCAAGGGCTATTAGAGTGGAAAATAAATTTCTTCAAATTTGGAAATGCAAGTTATAGAATAAGGAGCTTTTCTTGGAAAGTAAGTTCCATTTGTGCACAGGAGTTTTTATTTTCATATTTGTATTTTTGTACACTTACAGAAATTCGTAAATGGTTGGTAGGAAGCTGGTTTTCTTTTAAGAGAAAACTTGTTTCTTCAAGAAGCAAAAACAAAACTTGTCTCATAACAAAACCGTCTGTTCCATTCAACACTTTGTACGTGTTTCATATGGGCAGGGGTGGTAAGTGTAGACAGCAGCTGCCACAGCCTTATTTATCTTGAGGGAAAACATTCACTTGGGCGTCTACAGTCTGGCTGCCACCAAGCTTTTCTGACGTTTCAAATATCTGCTGCTTTGTACAGAAGGGCATTTCATTATTAGTTTACGTGAAAAATCGATTACAGTCTGGTTTTTGACTGATGTCAAAAATCTTTCTCGGAGAAAACCGTTCAAGATTCTTTTTGCGAATGTGTTCATATGTCATGATCTACGCCTTAGACTTTATTACAAGGTTACCTTGTTGAGAAATTTTCTCTGTCTGTGCCTCGCAAACATCCTGTCATGACTGTCGTGAATAAATCTAAAATGCAACGTGATTCTAAAAAATGCTGATCAGATTCCTGGGATCCCATGTGATCATTGATTTTCTACCTGGTCTGACACCTCTGTAAAGTAGAATTGCTTTTTAGAGTTATCAGTTATAATCAGCTGTAATATTTCAGAATTCTTACAACTCATCAGTTCAGTTTGTAGCATTTTAGTGGTCATTTACGAATAATTTAGTTATTTTCTTAAATTAGTTTTTTGGGTTCCTTGGTTTGGTTATGAGCTTCTTAACTGCATGACAGTTATTTTGAGGAAGTGGGATCACTGTTTACCAGGCGTTTGTGTCCCCTTTCACCATGCTGTCATGCCGGTTTTCTAATCCCACGTTACCCTGGGTCCTTGGAAAGTTTCTGGGACTGTCTCAGTTTCTTGCTGATACAAAATTCATAATGTAAACAGAGTTAGAAGGGCCCACGGCGGGGGCAAAAAACACGTATTCTGACACCCACTACATACACTACAGGGAAGGAGTGTGCCTTCTTTCCTTCGTCCCAGGTTCTCTGAATTTTCCTTGTGCCCTCTCCATGGACTTACACTTCCCAGAAGTAGCATGGTAGTCTTCTGTGATTAAAAATCCATTTCACTGAACGACAAAGGAATACCCAAACTATTTTTGTTTGGGGGGGGGGGGAATTTTAGTTTGAATCTCTTTCAGAGAAGGTGATTTGACTATACAGAACAATTTGGAAATTAGTATTAGTTGTTGTCTCTTTTTTACCTTAAAAAATAACTCTAGGAAAATATGTATAAACCACCCCTTTATTTAAAAGCACCATCACAACAATGCAGTGGATAAAAAAAGCTAGTATTCCTTTCATTGACTTGGCCTCTGATTGGATTCTGTAAACTTTTTCTTCTTGGCTATCTCTCTTAATGTGGTTCTGTACGGGCACATTCCAATATTCTGGACCTTGAAATTTCAACTTAGATGTTTTGAAAAGTGTAGGTGATGACATCAGTAGGTTTGTATACACACAAACACATAGGGCTTGCAGGTGACAACTCCCAACCATCACGTGAAATAGTGTTACTTTACTGTTTCCAACCAAGGTATGTGATACTATCATTCGGTGTGATAACTCATGACTTATATATATATGTGTGTGTGTGTGTGTGTGTGTGTGTGTATATATAACCAAAATGGCATGGTAAACAAATAACGTGTCTGAAATGCCAGCAGAAATAACTATTTTTAAGTTTTCACATTCTATCATTTTGCGTATATACAGAATAGGAATTTAAAAAATATGTGTATCTTTGCACAGTTTAGAAGCCTGTGTAGCCAAAATGCAGTTTAATGCGTTCTGTGATGTGACGTCTTAATGCTGAGAATTTTGGAGATGGCCCCTCCATTTGGTGCCTTGGAGCACTGGCCTAATGGACTGGACTGTGCAGATTCCTGACGTGTCCCCGGGGGAGTTAAGACTCCCTCTCTGTGTGTTCTCTCTCGTCAGTGAAAGAGGAGGCTAAAAACGTCCAACTCACAGGTTTACCTGAGGTTTAAATGAGGTGTTATGTTGTTTTTTCCCTTCTTACCCAAGTCTCTGTAATGTACAAATCATTCTCCAAGGAAGGTAATTAGGTTAACTGTGAACAGTCGGTTTTTGATCACAGGGTATTAGACGCAAGGCAACATGAATTTAAGGCATAACTGGAAAAGCTTACTTCAGTAATGGGCTTTGATCTCCTTTCTGCTGTCATCTCATCTTTCCTGAGTATTTGCCCCTCGGATAATCAGCATCACAGAGCCTTAACATTGCCCTGCGACGATGCGGTCCTTGAAAAGACTTCAATTAATTCGTGAGCTGTGCGTCGTAGAACAGGACCTTTAGTTGTATTTGCGCTATTGAATTTTGAAACTTAAAAATAGTTATTTCTGCTGGCATTTCAGACACATTATTTGTTTACCATGCCATTTTGGTTATATATATATACACACACACACACATATATATATATTTTTTCCATGCCATGTTTCCAGTTGTTTACTTTCCTTTCTTATGGGCTGTGGCTTTTGAGCAGCAATCTAATGTTATCTGTACAAAATTTTCACGTTATGTGGTTTACAAATGAGGACAGGATTTGGGAATAGACCTTATTAGATACTGACTTTTAGAGGGCTTTCATAAATGCTGCAGCTGCTTCTCTTGGCTAAGCTTGGAAGCAGAGTTCCTTGGCACTGAAATAAAACTACAGTTTTATAACATGTGCTAATAAGAAAATTGTTATCTCTACATAAAAGTTCACAATACCAGAAGAAATTTACTCCATGTAAGAATTATCTTAAATTTAATAAATCTTGGCTGTCTCTGTATAGTTGATAGTTTAAAATTAATTGAGGCTAATCTAAATGGTAGTCTATAAGCAGATTTTTTAATAAAACTAATTAACTGCATATTATTACTGGTGAGATGGATTAATGCCTAAATATACTGACCTTTTTTAACTCCTAATGATACTACCAAGACATTTGCAAAAATGAGGAAAAAGCTGCAAATTCATGGAAGGTGTTGAAACTGTTGATTGAATGCTCGAATACCAGAATATCTAAGTTTCCACTCTAAATGCCAAAAGAAGCTCCGGAAGCCCAATCCAGAATTGGCTGGTGATTATTGAGAGGTTTAGTATCCTGTCTGCGATCATCCAGTTCCCTTGATCCATACCCAGCAGCATAATACTCCATGTCCCACACGAGAGAGGGCGCCAAGACAGTCCACCTGCGATGTAGACCCAGCTCCAGTTTAAAGATGAAAAAGGGCTAAAAGGATAGAGTGTTGAAAATATTAGCTAAAATATGTATTGCAAGAGCTTGGTGAGTTTTCTGGGTAGATGGAGATTATGGAAAGGTTTTTAGAAATTATCTTGACCCAGTATGCATCACAGATGTTCCCAATGGGTTTTCCTTTTTAAATCTCTTGTTTACTTATTTATTTTTTTTGTGCTACAGCTTACTTGGGCAAATGGGGATGCAGAGGGAGTATAAGAAAGTAAGTCAGTGAAACAGGTGGCCTGCCTTAGTGGGCCCGAATGAAGTTGTCAGTGTCCTGCCTGTTTTGTGCTGTGTCCTGGATTGACACCTCGGTGGTCTCTAGGCATCACCACGTTTTAACAGGAAGTTTAGCTTTCAGGGTGGAGGATGAAGTAGATTGAATTTCAAGAAGGCTGCTTTTTAATCCCTGATCATTTTAGAACCAAGGACTGTTCTGACACTTTTGAATAGAGTGCTCCGTGTGAAGGGAGAGGTCATAAAATGAAATCAAAGTAACGTAAATTGAGTCGGAAGGGACCCTGCCTGCCTTCTTTGGGTTGACTGTTGTGGCCACACTTAATGTTACAAATACTTTGTATTGGTTCCTTTAGGTGGCTGCCCCAACTACCTATTCTTTGAAAAACTCCGTGTTTATTTTAGTGTTGGGTATTGTTCCCTGTACTTGGTAAGCAGAAAGTGAGGAAATTCCTCTGGGGAGGACATGAGCAGTGCTTCCCCAAGCAAATCTGCCTTTCAGAATTTACACAGCCTTCTTTTGGGACTTAATTTGGGACTTAATTTTTATAGATCAAGGTAAGTCAGGTGGCATTTACTTTGCTCATGTAATAACTCTGAGGAATCAGCTTTCAATCCGTCCTCTTTTCTTATGTTGTTTACCTCTTTGTTGGGGGCTGGGATGGGGTAGGGAACGTTATCGTTCCGTATTTGATGATTCAAATAGTTTGATAGATTTACAGTTTCTCTTTCCTACTCTGTGGGTCAATCCAGAACAGACAGACTTTTAAAATATATTTAATGACCCACATATGTCATAACTCATCCACTTCCTTGAGAGACTTTTTAAAGCTTCATAATCATACTTGTTGAGGTTTTTTTTTTTTTCCATTTTCTTTTAAAATACACGACTGGGTATTTGACTCTTCAAGGAGGACAAAAAAGCTGCTGTGGTCCAGTTGAGTTGAATAGAAGAGTTGAGGTGGAAAAGAAATACTGAAACACGTATACTAAGCTCCAACCAGAGAACCTAGTGCTTCTTCAAAGCGGGGAGTTTTTCAGGCCGGGAGTTCTGTTGTAGGACTGACAGCTTTCTTTAACTTTCCTAAGGAGTTAGGCTGAGTTAAGCACTGCATGCTAACAGCCTATATTCTCTCTCTCATGAGTAAAAGTGCCTTAAGCTTAGTATGTATTCATTATGTACTTACCAGTTATGCTTTTCCACTTAAAAAAAGAGATACTAAATTGTAGTATAACTTTAAACATTTTAACGCAATTTTAATATTTAAGTTTATTTAATCTCTTATCATAGTAGAAACTGTTTTTTAAAATCCTGATGTAATATTCTACACGTTAGCATATATGGTGAGGAGGCCCAGATGTTGCAGCAAAGGACAAAGCAATGAAAATAGTTTTATATAAACACAGCCAGCCTGCCTAAGGGCCTGCCTGCACCCTAGGGGGAAATTATACTAGCAAGAGATGCTTCTGTGTTCTGCAGTATGGCACTCTTCTCCAACGAATGTATGCAGGAGCCATTTTTTATTTTACGCTCATAAACTTAGAGCTGTGAGTTTCCTTAGGAACTATGTAGCCCAATTCCTTTCCAGTTTAAAGATGAGGAAACGGAGGGCACTATCTTCACACTTACAGAGAATATTCTTTTTATCTCACAAGTGTGCAATAATTATTTTTGAATATACAGCATGTGAAGCGCTGTCAGCAGCCTGTCACCCGCTGCCTTTGCTGGGTGTCAGCGCTTGCATGGTGCCTGTTCTCGTGAAATCAGTGCTTCTGCTGGATACGCATGCCTCATCTGAGCCGTCGTGTCCACTGAACAGAAAGTTCTATTGATACAAACCAGGTTTCCCAACCTTTTATATTCCAACATTATAAGGCATGCTTACACACAGGACAGGATACCATGGGTCATGATGGACAGGAGTGATGTCATGCAAAGGGAAGATTGGAACCGGGTCTGGAAAGATGACTAAGATTTGTCCTAGTGGGTCAGTGGGAGGGACCGTATTTTGAAAGACGGAAGGTAGAAAGCACCAGTGATGTGGATTCTGTATTTGCCCAAGAATTTCCTCGATCGTGATTAGCACCTTTCAGCCAACTGTTTTTTAATGTGAAATGTGGCTGAGGAACTTGGGGGTATGGTTGTTGGCATGAATAATTCCTTTCTTTCGCATCAAATGTGGAGTTGAATGAATTCCTTCCTTGCCTGCCTGCCTGCCTGCCTTCCACAGAGCTATTCTTTGAGCACCTGCTGGGAGAGTAGGAGGTCCAGCATGGAGGTGAACGTGGCTAAAATGGGCGCAGTGGGATGAGATGTGTAGGCTTTGAAGCCAGTGGTGATGGAGTGGGTATGGCACGGAGGGAGAAGGCTGCTGTGAGGATGCGAGGCTGGCAGGCAGTGAGCACAGGGGTGATGGACGTGATCCCATTTATATCGTCATGGCCCACGCTGGCTTCTGTACGGGGACTGCAAAGTCGGAGGAGCGAGGTCACAGTAGTCGTAAATGTCACCTTAGAGGGTGGCAGAGCCCGAGCCCTGGCCCTGGCTCTTGTCCCTGTTCCACACATTTATCCTTCCAGATCCTAGGAACAGTCATCACTTTTCTCAGGAGTTAGTCTAACCTCAATTCTTAGACTGTCAAACCTTAGTACTTAGACTGTCATGTTCATGTTGCAGTGCCTAGGAAATGGGAAGCATTTATTCTCCTTAAGCAAGTGTTATCTCAAGATGCTTTCTGCAGCCTGTGTCACGGCAGGATGTGGGCGGATTTATTTTTGCAGGTTTGCACCAGGGAGTCTGCTTCTGATTTGCAGATTGCATTTATTATAAGGCATATTGTCCACTGATGAATAATGTGTGGGCTACAAAGGAGATATGCAGCTTTTAAAATAGCTCATTTATTCTGCAAGCCTCAGCCTCAGAGACAGGCAGTCCCTTCAGAAGTGGCGTCCGGGAGCAGGGGTTTCTGCATCTTTTCCCCCGATTCCTGAGGTCACTGGTTTTGCCCTCTGGTTCATCGTGTGTTTCCTTGACGGGCTGAGGCCTTGAAACATGGTCACAGTCTTGGTTCATGGAGAAGACACCAGATGGGGAGAGAATTCTGAAGTCACTGCTAAGGAAATTGACGCTCCTTTGTCTCAGCCACTGTCAATTTCCCTGATAATGTGGATTGAGACGGAGGGAAATACCAGATGTTGTGCTTTGTACTGATGTCCTTCCTGTGGGCATCAGAAGGCAGCCACAGCCATTTATCCTCATTTCTTTGAACTGACCTACTAAGGCCTGTGCAGAGGTTCTGGATTTGGAGAAGCCAGTGGAGTCCTTGGAGAGTGTAAAGTTTCCTTGGAGAGAGTGGGCCTGGGAACAGTCTCTCAACGTTACAACCAGGAAAGGGTCAGGGCAGGACGCGAAGTGGTTCAGAGGTGCCTCCCTTACTAAGTGGAGCCCTGCGATCCGCTGATCTTTGCTCCCAGAACCCTCCCTCCAGATAGTTTTTCCTTTTGAACAGGTTTCTTATTTTGCCGAATATGTTGCAATCTTCTCTCAGTGGCCAGGTGGCCTGTGTTGGAATGCTGGTGTGTGTTGCCAAGCAAAACAGATGCAGGAAGATTTGCCTGAAGTGGGGGGAAGGGGGAGGGCAGGGAAGGTCGGTTGTATTGGGGGCAGGGCGGGGCAGGACTAAATGGTGTTTATCTGCAGAATAGAGGGTCTAACACAGGTTTAAAAAGTCATTGCTTCACAACTCTCAAAAATCATCCTAGGTTCCTGCGAGCATTTCCAGGCCTATCGAAGGCCTCTTTTTCATTTCCCACCCTGCATTCAGAATGGGGTTTCAATGGCTCAGTACAGCAGGAAGAATTAAGCCACTGGTTATCAGATTTTTAATTTTATTTGAATGTATTGCCCTTTCTGCTTATTAATCGGTTGACTCTTAATGGAATGGAATCTGCCAGGGATGACGCAGACTGGGTAAGGAGAATCCCACTGATTCTGATTGCTCAGCTCATTCAAGGACCTCTCGGCTAGGAGTGGATTGACTGTTCGGGGGAGAGCGGCACCCCAGTAACTGACGCGCCGTCAAGGTTGAGAACAGCTAGTTTAAGCAGTTGATGCTAGTGACAGCCTAAACCTGGGCTTTGAGTTGGTCAGTAACCCCTGGTGTAAATACTGATGTAGCGCATTTATTCTCACGTGTTCTTTCACTTGTGTTTGTTCCTGCGGTGGCTCTTTCTGGAGGTGGGGTGTTCTTCTGTGGCTCAGCCCACAAGGTAAGTTTCCGTGCAAAGGAGGCTGTGCGATACCTATGTTAAGAGCAACAGAGTGTTCCAGTTAGATATTTGCCATGTATATGGAGAAAAACTTCTCTCCCAAAATAGCTTAGAAATGAAAGCAGTAGTTTTCTCCTCAGTTTCCAACTGCAAGAAGCAAGTGAAAGTGGGATTCTAATTGTAGACCGGCAAGACCGGTCTGTCCTGTTGTATCTTACCTGCAAATATGTCTTTTCTCCAGGCAACAGAAGTTATCTTCCTTCTGTAAATATTAACTGAGCGCATTTTTGTGGCTTTTGAAAGCTCCGCTTCTTGAAAGTGTTGACCGGGCGTCAGACTTTCATGAATTTCAGAGAAGTGGTAATAGGTGCACACTTCCCTGTAGTGTTTAAAAGCAGAAGTGCAAAGGACTTTAAAGGTTACCTGGGCCAGTGTCTCATTTTTTTAAACAGGAAAGTGTGTGGCTTGTCCAGAGACACACGGGAAGAGGGTAGCAGAACTTCAGTACCAGGCGGCTTGATGCCGGAACCGCCCTTCTCCCTGCTACACTCCGGCTATGTCTTAAGGGTCTTTTACAAGCGAACTGTCCAGGGGTGGTTCACATGATTCTCTTACTCCTTTTCATGCCTTCTTAAGTAGAACATTCTAAGCATAGCTCAGTGGGGTTTTTTTTTTTTGGACTCACTGTTACCCTCACAGCCATGGATTATTGTATGATCTAGTCATTCTTTATGGAAATGTTTTATTAATGTTGCTATCAGGGCTTAATAAGGTCTATAATACACTTTGCTTCGTCATTAAAGTTCTCAAGATGTCCATCATCTCTGAGATGGGTTTGCTGCTTATTGTTGATTTCTCATCTCTCTTGCTCGTCAGTTACCACTTCTTAGAGCTGTGAGTATAGCAGCCCGCCTCCCTCTTACCTGCTAAGGACTTAGAAGGTGTTTAGGGACATTTGTTAGGATTGTTTATGAACTGAGACTAAATGGACTGAGAGTAAGGATTTGAGTCGTTCTTTTTGAATAAAGGGCACGTGGTCTGTCTTTTGTCTTTCTCCCCAATCCCTTTGCCTGTTTTATTCTTCTTTGTCCTTGGAGCATGTCTGGAATCAGAGTATTTTATGGTTTAAGTTTAAGAATTCAGTGGGATAGAATCTATGCCAGCTGTTTAGCATAGTTCCTGGCACTTAGTGGTTAATCAGTGTTAGGTGTTTTTATTATTATTCCCTCTGAAGAAGATGAAAGTTCTTCACAGATGTTTAAGGATTGGATACCCAGCAAACCTGTCAGCTGAATTTATATCGGCAAACACGTTTGTGGTTCATCTTAATTATTATTGCTGCCTGGGTCTTGTCCTTATTCTTTTAGAGTTAATGAATTTTCTACTGGACTGTATGGAAGAACTATGAAAAAAAATCAATGAAAAGTATTCTTAAAAAAAGATTTTATGATTCACTAAACTACCAGGTGTCAGCCAACTTTAGACTTTAAGTTAAAAGGACTTTCAGGGCTCTAGTGGTTTATTTGCCTTTTTTTTTTTTTTAATTGAAGTGTAGGTAATTTACAGTGTTGTGTTACTTTCTGGTGTATAGCAAAGTGATTTATTCTCTTTTTTAAAGGCCAAACCAAGATCACTTTATGACAGTGGCTACCTTTCCTCTAGAGGTATTTCTGGAAGAGTTCTTTCTGATTCTCATTAAACCCAAACAGAGTTGTCATAATTTAAAAGTTACCCTTTAGATCTGTAAATTATGAAAACCAAATTATAAACCAAAATGTACAGTTGATTACAGATCAGTGGTTTTATCAACAGTTATGTAGTTGCACATATTAACTGTGTATTTTGCTATTGAGTAGAATAAAAATGTAGGAATTGAGTAGTTTCCCTCATTGGTTACCGTGTTTGTTTGGTAATAATTAAAATCAGTCTTTATTTTTCTTTTTGTGTATTTTCCACACTTCACACCGAGTGTGCTTCTCTCTAATCTAATCTGTGAATTTCAGGACTCTATTAATAAGTATGTGTTAAAGAATTAGTTGCTAATTTTGGATGTGCTTGAAATGAGATTGTCAGCAAATTACAACTTCAAACCTAGGACTGTGGTTTGTTATAGATTGGACATCATCCCTGGTGTAGAAGAGAAATTCCAAACGTATGAAAGATACAACAACTTCATTACTTCTGATATTTTTTTCATATATTAGACTTTTCTTATATGCCTTTAAGATACTTAAAGTCTAACATAATATCATGGATAGTTTTTCACCCCAGACATTTTATTCGTGTTAAGGTTTTGCAATGTTAAATTTATTGGAAATTAGAGACTAGAAAACAAATCTTTACTGATGAAATAGTAGCTGTTTATTTACTAAGCCCAAGTCTCTCGGTGACAGCTGTGGAATAAGCTACAGTTCAGTGGTAATGCTGGCAGGAAATTAATATTATTTAATGCAGCCTCCCCTGCTTTAACAAAAAAATAATTAACTCCAGAGAGGTTGTGTGATTTACCTGCTGTTGCTTCCTTTATGAACATGAAGGTCAGCAAGGATACGTGACCCTTCTGAATTCCTTTAACATTCCAGGTGCTGTTCTAGAGATGCAAGTGTTGAATAAGAGAGACATAGCCACTGCTCTGGGAGGCTTACGTTCTAGCTGCTGTGGTTATTATAAATAGTAAAAAGACACTACTAAATAGTTATTTCCATAAATATGCCAAAGGACGTAAACAGGAGTCTGAGACAGAGAAAGTAATAGGGAGGCCTCCTTGAAGAAGGGCGATCAGGAGAACCCCCTCTCAAGAGCCAGCTATGACCGAGGCCTGATGTGTGAGGTGTGAGCTGCGTGGATGGAAGGGAGTCCAGGAGGAAGGAACCTTGCGCCGTGCACACGGAGGTCCTGCATGGGGAAGGGAGTTGGGTGCATTGGAGGAACTAAGGGATCATGATGAGGCTGGAGTGTAGAGAATGAAGGGGGTACTGGCCCAGGGGGAGTCGCAAGACATGCCAGGACCCCAGGTCTTTCACATCAGAGAATATGTCCTGTCTGTAAATCACATGGAGCCACCTTGGTAGATACAAAACTTGAATTAACCCAGCTTCCCTGGAGCCTAGGAAAATAAAGTCGCTATTTTTAAAAGTACAAAGCATCCGATTTTCTAGAGGAAAAACAATCAGCTTCTAATATCACCTTTGAGATTTATGAAGGGTCCCTCCCTCCAGTTGTTCCTCTCACAGATGATAGGAAGGCACCTTTAGAAAAAAATTTTTTTACTGAAGTATAGTTGATTTGCGGTGTTGTGTTAATTTCTGCCGTACAGCAGAGGGATTCAGTTATACGTGTGTATACATTCTTTTCCCTATTCTTTGCGGTTGTGGCTGATCACAGGATATTGACTATAGTTCCCTGTGCTATACAGCAGGACCTTGTTGTGTATCCACTCTGCATATAATAATGTGCACCTCCTGACCCCAGCCTCCCACTCCATCCCTCCCCCGCACCCCCCGGAAGGCACTTTTTGTTTCCTTTTCAAAATTCTGTGTCACATATTTTGCCTCTGCTGAGATATAAAGACAGGACAGACAGGAATGTGTGAGGACGTAAAGGTTTCCTTACGTGTCTTTAGATTCCATCTTCACTCTTGAAATGTTTGACAGAGAAGCGTAAGCTGGTTTTGTTTGGTTTTGGTTCATCAGACGCTGTGCGGTCGTTGACAGTTGGGTGTTGCAGACAGGGCTTTGTGACCTCGTAACAAGTTGGGCTGATGTATGTATCCGTTCAGTGAGCTCCTTGCACGGTGCTCTGTTTCAGACCAAAATGGTAGGTAGGCTGTGTGACTTTAAAGCACAGATTTTAGGTCTGGCCCTAAGGCCATAGAGATTATATCAGCACATCCTTCTTAGAGTGAACATGGGAAGACAGTGTGGCGGAGCAAGGCTGGCTGCAGATGTTTTCATCCCTCCCCCATCAAGAGGTAGCGTGTAGGGCTTCCCTGGTGGCGCAGTGGTTGAGAAGCCGCCTGCCGATGCAGGGGACGTGGGTTCGTGCCCCGGTCCGGGAAGATCCCACATGCCGCGGAGCGGCTGCGCCCGCGAGCCATGGCCGCTGAGCCTGCGCTCCGCAACGGGAGAGGCCACAACGGTGAGAGGCCCGCGTAACAAAAAAAAAAAAAAAAAAAAAAGGTAGCGTGTATTCCCGTCCCCTTGAATCCAGGCTGGCCCTGTGAATGCAGTGGCAGTGAGGCTGGGGTCCTTCTACATTTAGTCTTTGAAAGCCCTGGCAGCTTTCGTTTCCTGCCTTTGTGGGAGTGTATGCCTTCAGGATCCGGCTGCTGTGTAAAGAAGCTTCAGTTAGCCACATATAGAAAAGTTCCGGCTTTCTGCCATCCCCACCAGAGTGCCCAACAGATGAGTGAAGCCTTGGACGTTCCAGCCCCAGTCCCCATCTAAATGGCTCTGGTGGGTTTTAGACCCTAAATTTCCGGGTGGTTTGTTAGCAGTAGATAACCAAAAGAGACAGCGTCCTTAATATTCAGTCGTGGGGAATTTAAACCTTGCTTGTTTGTCAGAGCCGCCTTCTGTAGGTGAGCTCGGCGGGGCGTGGGGTGATGGAGTGCTTGGACAGCTGTTTCCCCGGAAGCTGGAGGAGGGCAGCCTCGCACACGATGGGCAGACCAAATAGCTCAGGGATGCACTTGCTCAGATAGCTGAGAGACAACTGCAGCGGCCCAAAGGAGTGGGGAGAGCGGGTGTTTTGCTATCAGGAATGGAGTTATTCAACTTGAAGGGGAAAAGATGTATAGTTTAAAGAAATCCATCACGTTTCTAGAAGTTGCACTAAGAGAAGCATTCTTAGCCTAGGCCCTGCACCAAGATCCAGTTATTTGTTAAAATCTAGTTTTGGAGGTGGGTGGTGAAGGACTTCTTCCAAATAATGAAGAATGGTTTAGTATAGGATGACAGTCTCAATTTTCTCCCCTCTGAATTGCTGGTGAATTTCAGGGTCCGGAAAAATTTCATTTACCTTGTCCTGTAGGCACTTGTGGTCATAGCAGTTGCTGAGGTGTTTTTGTTTTTGTTTTTTTCTGTAGCAGGTGCTCAGTAAGCGGGATCAGTTTAGTTTCCATAGTAATTTGATTCACGTTACATGTAATTTAGTTCAGTTCGCTCTAAAGCAAAATCTGTTGCTATGTTTAAAATCACAACAAATGACGTCTGTTACAAAGCCCACCTGCGCACTTCGGTGGCTTTTTCTCCGTGTCCTGTGATTAACCACTACACACACATGTGTGCCTGCGCCCACACACACAAACACACCCTCAGACCAAAAAAGAGATTAGACGTGCAAAGCATTTCATGGTCCTTGAGTGATTTGAAAAGATACAAAGCCCAAATTAACCATCCCGAGCACGACCGTGTGCAAGTCCTCATTTCGAGGGAAACCACAGCCTGGCAGTCGTGTCAGCCCCTCCCCTTGCCGGGGCCTGAATCACCTACACGTTATGGGGGCTGCTGATGACCGCCAGCGTTTCTGTCACTGCAGCCTCAGCAGCCTTGGGCCACACCCCTCACCCATTCCCTGCCCCAGACTGTGGGGCAGAGGGACCTCATCTCGAGAAGGATGGAACCGGTGAGGACAGGACCTCTTTTTATTTATTTATTTTATAAATCTATTTATTTATTTATTTTTGGCTGCGTTGGGTCTTCGTTGTTGCGCGCGGGCCTCACGCTGTGGTGGCTTCTCTTGTCGTGGAGCACGGGCTCTAGGCACCTGGCTTCGGTAGTTGTGGCACGTGGGCTCAGTAGTTGTGGCGCACAGGCTTAGTTGCTCTGCGACATGTGGGATCTTCCCGGACCAGGGCTCGAACCCGTGTCCCCTGCATTGGCAGGCAGATTCTTAACCACTGTACCACCAGGGAAGCCCTAAGGCCCTTTATCTGCTGCTGACAGTTTCTGTGACCCCTGGTCATGTCACTTTTCTGAACCCACTTCCTTATTTGTTAAGTGACAGTACCTGCATTAGACTTTCTGTGAGGAATAAATGAGGTAACTTTAAGAGCTCTGGCGATGCTAAAGAGCTGTACAAATGTGGTTGATTATATTATTATTAATGATAAAATGCTTACTAGAAAAAATACAAAAAAAAATCTTTTTCCCCCTTAAGATGGCTTGAGAAGGATTTCAGAATTAAGTGATTAAGGAAGGCCCCATGATGTAACGAACAACGTCTTTGGTTTGAACTGTGTATAGGGCTGGGTGCTGGCTGCAGAATTGCTGGAATGCGTTGGGTGTCCACGGTCACCAATTCTGATATCACTGTGCTCAGGCATTTTGCTGGAGTAGACCATGTCCTGCTGTTTATTAAACATTTCTGTGTAGAGAGAATTGTTTTTTTTTCCCTGGAGAGGATTTATTTCTTAGTGCCAGGCTCCAGGTTGGCTGTACTACCCTCGGCTTTTTGCTTGGCAGATGTGCAGCCAGGTCATAAGGGGGAATTTATGGCAGGTCTGGGTAAGAACACTAGACGAGGAGAAGAAAAGGGACTTGGCTGTTGAAAGGGAAGCATGTTAGCCTTGGCATCTCTGAGCCCACTTTGCCCTGGGGGCTTGGATTTGAGCACTGGATCCTGTGGGTTCCCTCCAGGGGGGGAGGGGAAGGAGCATTAAGAAGGGGAAAGAAAAAATGCTTCGGTGAAAACAGAAGCAATAAATAAAATAGAGGATGGTAATTCTGGCATGATCCCTGAGGCAGCAGAGAAAGGCAGGCTCTAGGCTGAGTGTCAAGAGCTCGGTTCCTGGGGGTGGGCGCGCTTGGCTGGGGTCGTATACTCTGGGCACGTCGGGTTGGTTTGGGAAGCCTGGCAGCAGGGAAGGGAAAGGTTGTTGACCAGGCCTCTTGTTCACATGGTAGATCTTGAGTTGGGGTTGTGACAGATTGTCCTCCTCCAATAGGTGGTTGCTAGATGTTAATTGCTGGCTAGATCATCGGTTACATTTGCGTTTTTGGCTTGTTTCTTGGTGGGTATAAAGGAGATAATTCAAACCTATGGCTTTTAAACTTTGCTCCCAAGGCTGATTCTGAGGTTCTGCAAACGTTCACCTAAATGTCATTTTTATTATTTTTAACTTTTTACAACTCTGAAAATGTGATCATAAATTCAAACATACAAAATGTGTGAGACAAAATATCTTATCAGGGGGCTTCCACGGTGGCGCAGTGGTTGAGAGTCCACCTGCCGATGCAGGGGACACGGGTTCGTGCCCCGGTCTGGGAGGATCCCACATGCCGCGGAGCGGCTAGGCCCGTGAACCATGGCCGCTGAGCCTGCGCGTCCGGAGCCTGTGCTCCGCAACGGGAGAGGCCACGACAGTGAGAGGCCCGCGTACCGCAATAAAAAAACAAATATCCGTATGTTTTATATTCTGAGATTATGTTCTGTGTGAAATCCATTGGCATATCCTGCTGGCTTATTTTTAACCACTTCTGGATTATTGTTATATCTTAACTGGTTGAATTGGCTAGGCAGGTTATGGTCAAAAACTTCAGTTTTTATAAGCATCACGGGTGATGCCAATTCAGGTGGTCCATGACCTGCTTTGAGAAACCTTAGGCTGAGAGATGTTGAATGATGCCTCACTCAGAACTGACAACCTTGGAAATACTTTCTCCCTAGCTTAGTTATTTTCATCTGCAAAGCCATTGTTTGATAAATATCAAACATGCTTTCTTTTTCATAACCAAAAAAATGCTGAAGTGTGTTCATAATCCTGTCTAGTTCTTTGAGAGCACTGAACCTCAGGTAGGCCTGTGAAATTGAGAGAGGCATTCTCTCCATTATATACACTGGAAATCTATGTACTTTGCAACTAACAGTGTATAATGTAGTTCGTTCTGGAGTTGGAGGTCTGACCTCTCCGTATGGCCAAAGCCATTTGAAGATCAGAAACTTTGGAGGCACCTTGTACCCTTTTCCACATCCACCCGGTGGCCAGGCCCTGCCCCTTCTGCCTCCTGCGGTGACCCCTCCCCTCTTGCCCTCCCACCACTGCTGTGGCCAACTTCTTATCCAGGGCAGTAGTGTCCTAACTGGTTAGATGGTTAAAACCACCTCCAGACTGACTCTTCTAGTCCATCAACCTGCTCGCATTTCTCACCTTACGTATCTCTTTGGTTCCATCCCCCCACCCCCCTCAAACATTCCCAGGTACAGGGCACTTCTCTAGACCTTTATTCCCCGTTGCCCCTCGAGGATGCCCTCCCCCACTTTCCTGACAGTCCCTGGCTAACAAGTCTTTTACTCCCTTGCACTGTTTCCTCTACCCCCGCCTTCGTACCTGCATGTGTCTGCAGATCTGTCTTCTCTCAAGCAAGGTTGAAAATTTTTAAATTCAAAGACAGATTTTCAGAATAATCTGTTCACACAGTGATTATATACTTGGCTTCTTTTACTTTAAAAATGTTTATCAACGTGAGGGAGTCCAAAGTAATCTGGCCCTTGCTGTCAGAGAGCTTACAGTCTAGGGAGAGAGACAGGTATGGAAAAGATACATGCAAGACAGTATGTACCAATTATGGAAGTAAGAGTTCAAACCAAGCGGAAGACAGAAATGGATGAAAGCTACTGCTTCCCACAATCGAGAAAGCCTGAAAGCTGCAAAGGAAGAGAGGGGTGGATGGGGTCTTGAAGAATGCGTGGGGCTGAGGCGGCAGGCAGAGAGGGCATTTCTAGCAAGACGGCTTGGAGGAGAGAAAAATCTCAGGCAAGTGGGCCTGTGTTAGTAGTTAGGTGAGTGGCTGAGTAGAGAGGAAGTGGGGCTGGGTTGAAGCAGGTGCGTAGATGCTATTTGCTAGGGTGTCAGTAGGCATTTCTTGTTCGTGCGGGGTCTGGGGGATTCCGTCTCTGCCATGTGAGGGCTGGGATTTTGCATTGTTGCTGTGACACATGACATGGTTGACTCTGCTTGATTTAATAAGAATTTGTTTTATGCTCTAAATCAGGAGTCAGCAAACTTTTCCTGTAAAGGGCCAGATAGTAAATATGTTACGCCTCTGTTTAGAGCCTGTTTAGAACAGACCGCATTATATACTGTTAGTTGTGAAATACACACATTTCGAGTGGAGAGAAAGCCTCTGAATTTCTTGGTCTCTGCTTTAAGCTGGGCGAAGTGTTCTTGGCAGGACTCCGCACCCTCCATCCCTGAAGCCTGCCCTGCAAACAGGCCTCCCGTTCAACTCCTCCAACTCGGAGTGTGCGGTGTACTAGGTATGCCTCTGTGTTTACAGTGTGATTGTTTGCCTGTTCTCCTGGGTAATGAAAAGAGGACCTGTGGGGCTGGCCTGGTTGGGAAAGCTTTCCTGGCAGGGGCAGTGGGGAGGGTAAGTGGAGAGAAAGGGGGAAGGTTTGAGCTGGGCTGTAGCGTTGAGTTTAATCTGAATAAACAGTGAAAAGCTGGCGGGCACTGCAGAGAGGTAGCTTGGGTGGGAGGACCTGACACGGCAAGGATCGAGGAGGCACAAATAAGATAGGTCTCTGGGGGCTGGTAAATCGTGTAGACTTTTCCTTAAGACAGGCTGACTTCTGCAGCCTTTCCAGAAAGTTGCTGGTGTGTTTTCACTAGGAACTTACCAGTGCCAGGGATGGGGGCAGGGGGGCGGCGGAGGGAATTGGAAATGAGGGCTGAAGCTGAGAAACAGTCCTTTCAACTTATTGTAGGTACATTGTTTTTTCCTGTATTCAACCACAATTAATATATGTTAATTGTGGAAACATTCAAAAGTAAAAAAAAAAAAAAAAACCCACAGAATCACTCGTAGTCCCACCACCAGAGATAATCACTGTTTATTCTCTACTACCTATGTGAGAGGCATTGAAAAGGTGAACAGAGGAATTGGGTAAAAGGATAATCAAAAAATGACTTCTTTCATAATTAACTGCTTTCCACTTATGTGCCACTTCCTGAACTCTGCTCTAATTCAATTCTTTTTTTTTTTTTTTTTTTTTTTTAATCGGGGAGGAATAGCCCCGATGGAAATGGTGAGACTTACAGTGGAATACGTTAGCACAGCTGTGTAATGCAGAATGTTAAAACCTTCTGAAGTGGCTTTTGTTTCTTGTTCTGTGACTCGCCCACTCTGTGGCACATTTTTCATCATGTTTTTCTCTCAACTTCTACCCTCATGTCTCCCTTCTTTATATTATGCAGTCTCTTTTCATCACTGGGTAATGAGTTCTCCTCCTCTCCGTGCCTACAATGTTATAGATAAGCCATGTTTCATAAACGAGTCAATAAAAATTTCCCGTAACCTTTGGAAAATTGTTTTAGAGGAAAAATAAAAAAGCCTTATTCCCCCTTAGTGTATTACAACTGACCTATTGGAGCAATATTAAAATTAAGAATTTTAAGAAACATAATCTTTAATTAAAAGGTAAAGTTGATAGACGTGTCTGTTTTACATTTCCAACAGTATACCCATGTGAGTAGTACCTAGTTTCTGCTTGCTTATTTTTCCATCTGACCCTCTCATTTCTGGCAATAATGAGTATTTTCTAACCTGGTTAAAATGCTGTCCATTAGCTGGTAAATCTGGTGCTGCCACCTCAGAGGAGAGGCAGGAACTCTTTCTTAAAAAGGAGGGTTGAACTACTTCTCATTATCTTACGTGGCCCATTATTCATCTGTCTGGTTTTAAAATGGCACTGAAAAAAAATAAAATGAAATGCCACTGAAATTTATACTCCAAGAAATTTAAGTGAGCGTGGTTATTGCCAAAAAAAAAGGTTTGTGAAATATTAATTGCAGTTATTGAAATTACATAAAAGGTCAGTCAGTCCATTTTGGATCAGTCCAGTGGATTTAAATTAAAAAGTTACACCTACTGAAAGGTCAGATGAATGAACAAGTGAATTTTGCTCTGTGCAGCTTATCTCAATGAGCTGCCCCGACGGGCTGGGTCTCTTTAGCTCTCTTGCAGGCTTTGGTGTCTCAGTTGAGTTTGAACACTCCCAGTGGCTGGGGCACAGTAGCTCAGACTGGTGTGACATTCTGCAGTTAGGCCTGTTAACTTTATATGAGCTCATGAAATGGATGTCCCTCTCCTGGTTACGTATAAAAAAGAGAAACCCAAGGCACTCTGGAGAGCATGAATTCAAAGTAGGAAATTCCCATCTGTCTCAGGTTGGGTTGTACCGCAGAAACAAAACCTCAGTGGCTGAGACCGTGAAGATGTATTTATTTACTTTTGCTCATGATCGATGTCCAGCATTTGTTAGCAGGGGAGCAGTGCTCAGTGTGGTCACCAAGAGTCCCCAGGATGATGACAGGTAACCCCCGGGATGGTGTGCTCCCTCCACCCCTGCCACGGGGGAAGAGAGCACGGCAAATTGCACGTTGCTCTTAAAGGCTCTGCCTAGAAGCCGCAGACATCACTTCGTCGGCTAAAGCAAGTCGTGTTGGCTGTGCCCAACTTCACATCGAAGCAATGCGTGTCTGCCGTTGCCCAGATGGAGGAGAAGTGGGATATTGGAGAAGAGCCTTTAGGACTCAGCTGCTACCCTTTTATCCACCTTAATGGTCATGAGGCTTTGGGGCAATAGCAAAATCCTTCCTCTTACAAAGGTCCCAGCAGTCAGTCCCCCAGCCAGCTGTTGATGCTGCACACCATATGCTTGACTTGTGAGAAATCCCTTTTGAGAAAGTGGCTTCCCGACCCATCTCACCATTATCATTTGTTATGGGCTGAATTGTGTCCCCCCCAAAAGATATGTTAGGTCCTAACCCCGAGAATATAAAAACGTGACCTTATTTGGAAACAGGGTCTTGGCAGCCATAGTTAAGATTGAATCGGGTGTGTGCTGATTCAGTATGCCCGGTACCTGTATAAAAAAGGGAACTTTGGATACAAACGGGGAGAAATGCCATGTGAAGATGAAGGCGGAGCTCAGGGTGATGCAGCAGAAGCCAGGGATGCCAGAGGTTGTCAGCAGACCGCCTGAAGCTTGGGGAGAGGCCTGAAACGGAGCCCGCAGAAAGAACCCACCCTGCTGACACCTCGATCTTGGACTCCCAGCCTCTGTGACAATGAGACGATACATTTCTGTTGGTTAAGCCACCCAGTTTGTGATACTTTGTTATGGCAACCTTAGCAAACTAATTCACTAATCAATATACTTAAAAAAAATTCTTCCTGGGCCTGGCAAGCAGACCTACTGGGGAAACCAGAACAAGGGCCACCTTGGGAAAGTTGGATGAATTCTAGCCAAGATGACGTGTGAAGCTGCTTACAGATAAATTCTGTTTGCATAACCTTGATCCCCCATCTCGGAAGTAACTTTTAGCCAATGTTTCTCGTGTCTCAGCCCTGGAAGCAAAGAGTAAAATATGTTAGCAGGAACTCCGTGTTAATAAGAAGAAGAGGAATTTAGGGATGATAGTAGCAATATGAATAATCTATCTTAATCATACCATTGCCGGTGGTTATCAGTGTAAAAGAAGTTCCTGTGGGATAAAAAGCTTTGGGAACTGGAATTGCTTTTGTCAGTGATGGGGGAAGGGAGAATTGTATATCCGAAGAGGTGCCGGTAGCTTCCATCAGTGATTATCTCCATTGTTGTGGCAACATCTGGTCTTTTGGACAGGGTGATTTTGCATCATCTTGTTATTCTCAGTAAAGATGGTTTGTCGAATACTTAATTTTATTGCTTTGAAAAACTTTTATATAATTGATGCTTCCAGTTTAAACTATTTTGCTAAACCATATATCTGGATATTTTATTTAATTGCGGACCTGCTTTTTCACTGTTGCCATAGAGAAAAGTGCCGTGGACATTGTTCGGTTATGGGCAGCTCAGTGAGTGAGTGGTACTGCTGCGTGGCTGGGTACCAGGCTGGTACTTGTACTTGTAGGCGCTGGTGATCTGCTGTGCTTCTCCATGTGTGTGTTGTTGCGGGGCGTTCTTCTGCTCGCTCTCCCTTCTATACATTCACTGCACACGCGTGCGCGCACGCACCCACACACACTGTCCCTTGCACACATGCTACTGTATTTCAGAGTCAAGAGCTATATAATCTTAGGGACTTCCCTGGTGGTCCAGTGGTTAAGAATCCATCTTGCAACAACACAGGGGATGCTGGTTCAATCCCTGGTCGGGAAACTAAGATCCCACGTGCCTCGGGGCAACTATGCGCACCGCAACTACTGAGCCCACACGCCACAACTAAGACAGGATGCAGCCCCCCAAAAAAGAAAAACAACTATATAATTTAAACAATTCTGAGTAGATGCTTTAAGCAAAGGCTTTCTTAATTGATCAGTGCTAGCAAAGAAGGTGCTAAACGGTTGCCAAGGTATCCTTTTTGCGGTTTCCCCCTTCCTACTGCTTGTGAACCCCAGATTTTGTGTGTGCGCTTACCACATGCTTCTGGTGCTGAGGCCTGTGGACGGGTGGTAAAGTGGTTTATGTCTCCAGTAAACAGACCCATTCAGAGAGTTCCTGAGAAGCCAACTCACCAGTGAAATGATGTACGCTGGTGTGTTTTGAAGCACAAAACATCCACATCAGTCTAATGCATTCTTGATGCCCTTCTATGCACAGATTGGTTGTGCTGTGAAATTTTAAAATTTCAAAATGGTAGAATTCATATTCAAGTCCGCATGTGTTCTAATGATACCTTGCTTTTTTTGTGAAGATTTGTGTTTCTTTATTTTACTGGATCTTTTTAAAAAGGCAAGTCATATCTGCTTATGTTTGCATAACCACCATAAGTGCTTTTCAAAGTTAGTACGTGCTGCTCTGTTAGTAAATCCTTTAACTGTTTTAAAGTTAGTAAATTCTAGTCTTTTTTGTGGATACATGCATTATCCTGAAATTATATGCTGCCCAAACTGTTGTTGAAATACTTTGTTCTAACTGACTGAATACTTCAGACTTTCGTTATAGCCACCATAGAAATGAATATAAAGCAAGAATACTTTTTGAAAAAATTTCTTATTCAGGGGTTAAATAAATGCTACAAGTTGGTTCATCTTTTGCTAAAGAGTAGTGAGAACAGAACTTGAACTCGTTGGAAGGGAGCCGTTTTAGGCAAACATAATTATCCTGCTTTTGAAACTTAATTGCAAAGCGTCTCTTGGCTGTAATGTTGCAAAAATTGACTTAAAGATTCAGGTCGAGATTGGAAGTGGCAGAATAATAACTGGAAAGAATCAGAGAGCCATTTCTTTGTAATTTGGGATCATCTCTTAGAGTTTCTCTTGACAGCTAACGTGAAAATTGGTCTGCAGGTCTGTGGCTGGGTGGTTTTCAACACAAAATCTCAGCGAAACGACTGATGGGCCCTTTCTCCTTCTACCCCTGACTTAGTTTAGGGATTCTAAAATCTGTTTGCTTTGAGAAATAGAGAACTTTCTGTTCTTACACCGTTGCAGCATTTCCTCCGGATACTGTAGTATTGTTCGGAATTATAGTTAAACAGTTTTCGCATACTTCTTTTGGCACTACATAGTGGTTGCCCCTGGGCACGTGTGTCCATGACTGATCCTGCAAAATCATCCTCTTTGTTTACAGTGAACTTGGACCATTGCCCTGACATCATCATGTCGGTTTCCAGGGAGGCCCTGCTTCTGCCTCGTGTATCTCTAGTGGATTATTATGTAGCAAGGATTGTAGAATTTTTTCTCTTCTCTAACCAGATGACTGCTTGGGTTTATTGTTGACTTGCTTTTCCATTTTCTCTCTGTTTGTTCCCATTATGTAACCAACTAGTAGAGCCATCTCCCTGTTACGAAGCTGCTCTGCTCAAGGAACACTGCGCACGCTCACAGGGGAAGGCTTTTACTTCAGTCATAAATGAGCAGTTCTTCATCAGCATTCTTACTTTACTCTAGACGCTGATTCAAAGAACTGCGATTTGCTCCTTAAGTTTCACTTTTATTTTGTTTAGAAATTCTCTGAATTGATCTGGATAGCAATATAGTAAGGGAAGCAAAATATGAAACTTAAGCCATTGGAAAGGCTGTTTTGGACACAGTGGATTCTAGCTTTGAGTGGCTCACTGCATTTTTCATAGCAGAGAAGTCATGAGCGATTTACTAACATGAAGTATTTCTAAACATCCTTCCCTGTGTCTGGCTCTGCTAATGGCTGTGATGGGGGGAATTGAAGTTGAATAAATGCCCTCTGCAATCAAGAAATGCACATGCTGTTTGAAAAGATAAGACAAACATTAGATAATAAGTCTTTGTTTTTGGAATTTTATTAAAATTAAGGCTGAATATGTGTATATACCTGTGTTGAAAAGCAGGTTAAGACATACCCTGAAAAAGTTTTGCCTCAACGATGCGAGTAAATGAGTGCTCTTAAATCTACTCTTAGCCTTCTCGTTTACTTAAAATAAATGAGGAAAAAATACAGAAACTCAATTCATAGTATAGTAAGTTACCAGAGCTTTATAAACAGCTCTCCCGACAGCTGTAAGTTTTTGGTTTTTTGAGTTTATACTGATTTATTATATTTTCCCTTTCCAGTAAGCCTGTGGACATCTCTTTGCAATCCGATTGATTGTAGCAGAGTTCCTGTGTCATTTTTGGTCATGTGCAGAAATATCCTCAAGATGACATCCTTGTTTGGTTGGCCTATGGATGTATTAAATCCCCACTCTCCCCTCTGTAGTTTTCTTCCCATTAATTTTTTTGGTCTTAAGAAGAAGTCATAAGAGGATAGTTACTTGGGGCTCCTTGAATTAATTTCTAGTTAGCCGAATTGCTCACCAACTTCCATTCTTACTTTGCTGGGTAACAGCTTTCAGGCGCGCCAGATTTCTTTAGATTTATCTCAGTTTCGTAATGATTCTTAACACTGCTGCTTTTTCTTTTCCATCTAATTCTGGGCCCCTTTGAATCCCCTTAATCCAGCTCTGATCACATTATTAGATATGGCAGAGTCATTGTGGTGAACTCCAATTAGCTTTCTTCTTGTTAGAAACAGTAGACATATTTCTGTTTTCATTATTCTGCCCACACCTTGAAAGAAGTTTGTAGATGGAAAAGGTGTTTGTGAAGATGCTGGGTGACTTTCTGGGTTATATGTTGGTTCTTTCTTGCCTTTTCTTTGCCTCATTTTCACTCATTTGCTCAGACTTAACATCACTTACCACCTAGTATTTGTATTGAAGGTAATAGACAGTAAATGCTTGTTGACTGAATGAATGAGTTAAATATGCCTGAAGTACTTAATAGAAAAACTCAACTCTTATTATTTGTCAGTTCCAGGGAGGATGGCCTTGTATATTAGCAGGTTTTTCTGCGAACGCCTACATTTTGCCGTGTTATAGGACTTAATATAGTTGTTGCTATTGTTTTGTTTTCAGGAAGGTCAGGAGTAGGTGTACCTCCTTGGCTAGATGGGGTTCAGTATTCTGAGTTGTCTGTTGGGAATGTTTGGACAATCCTAATTGTCCGGATTGTTAGGGCAAAAAGTCCACTAGGCAAATTTACGTGTTTTGCCTTCTAGGTTTTTCTAACCTAGGGTTACTTTCCACCCCTTCAATGAGGCCTTTCCCTGAGACCAGGCTCAATTAAGATAGAAAGAAAAATTGATAATAGATTACCTGTAAAATTGATGGAATGAATAGTCAGCTCTCATTCCGTCCCATTCAGTCATACTGGATGTTTCTAACTCCTATTTAGGAGAAGTTCTAGATCAGTCCAGTTTTTTTCTGGAAGTGGGGAAGTCAGTTTTGCATAGATATTAAAACCTGTCCTCCTTTTTCAAATGATTCTTTCCAAGAATCAAATATTTTTAATGAAGCAAATTTACAGAAGCAGAATGTAGAAATT
This sequence comes from Neophocaena asiaeorientalis asiaeorientalis, assembly GCF_003031525.2. Classification (NCBI taxonomy): domain Eukaryota; kingdom Metazoa; phylum Chordata; class Mammalia; order Artiodactyla; family Phocoenidae; genus Neophocaena; species Neophocaena asiaeorientalis. The sequence goes on along the minus strand of NW_020174135.1, from coordinate 15,798,356 downwards.
AAATATTAGAAGAACTGTATCTCTAGTGGTTCGATACCTCATTCTTTCAGCCCTTTACCCTCTAAATCTTATTCAAACAACATGTGTTAATAAGCTGTTTTCCTGCTTACACAGTAAATAGAACATTATTTATTAAGGTGCAGTCTCCTCGCCTCTGAAAAAATTTAACTTCTTTTATAAGTAGCTGTACACAGTTTCCATACCTTACGTTCTTAATTATTTATACGATATTTCAGAAATATTGGAATATTTTGCATATAGGTGCACATTCCTGCCCATACAGGGTCCGTGTTTACAGTCACCACAGGTATATTTAAGTATAAGGTAAGGTGGTAAAGAACAGAAATTGTATTCATCAGAATCTTTACATATCCAATTCTAAAGTTTTAAAAATAGTACATAGTCATAATTTAGGTATATATAATGAACTCTACTAACAGTCACTGAGTATATGCCTATAGAAGTACTCTTCTGCAGACTGTAAGCAGATACACCCTGTTCCTCAATGTTTCAACAGTGTGGTCAACATTCCAGTAAAGGTGCCATATTTGAGGCGTCAATCTGACGTCTGCAAAAAGTGCTGTCCTTTTCTGAAAAATGAGTTTTATATAAAGTATTTAAAAAATACTTTATATACTTCACATAAAATTAATTAATTTTAATTTTGTTAACTTGTTTGCACTTAATTTTGTCACAGACTTCTGTCAGTGGATGGTGTCTTAAAGAGAAAGGCATCCTATGAAAATAATTAACAGTCCTTATGTAGTCTATACTCTTTATCTCATGGATGTAGTGACCCCTAGCAGAAAACAACCTGTCTCAGTATGTGGAAGAGTGAAGCCCAGCACACTGAGGATTTCCTAAAGGTAACGATAGTCCCAGCAGCTTGGAATGTTGACTTGGTGATGCGTCGCACACGGTAGTGCTAATTGAGACAGGTCAGTTTGGGTAAACAGTCGAATATGGGACACCACTAAGGGCTCTGCTGGACACTGGAGCTGCAGTGATGAAAACATGAGCTGTTCCTCATGTACATCACCTGCATTTGGAAATTTCCGTGGTTTGAGGGTCACGTATGGGGGCCAATAGAAGTTTTCCCAGAAGTCCAAGCATATAATATGAGAACATTGGATTGTTCTGTGACCATAATGATATAGCCTTTTTATTGGCCCAGAATGAGCAACTGCGGGCTAACATTTACACAAAAGGAATTTAATGTGCCGATAATATTTAATTGAAGAACTAGAAGAGCTATTTTAAAACATTTCCTTCTATGGCTTTTTTACTGGACACTTCTGGTTTGACATTGTTCAGGTTTAACTTTGTCCTCATTTAACTTTATCCTGTACAAATGCTAAGGAGCTTAATAAAGGTCTATATGATCAAAAAGGCAGCTCTTAACCCAGCATGAAATTCCAGTCTCATTTATTTTCGCTTGCCCTCTGCCAAAGAATCCAGACAACTGCCTGCTTGACTTACAAATAGAGGACAAAGCGTTGATCAGCAATTGTGTTTAAAATATGGAGTGGAAATAAGTTTATGTAAAATAAATCCACAAGAAGAAAGAAAGTGGAATATACGTATCTCCTCCAGTATGTGCTTCCTGCCCATGGAGTCCACTGTGTGAAATTGGGGGTTGGGATCTTACAGGGGCCATCAGCCCTGCAAGGTGACGTTTGCCCTCATGACCATGAGTTCACGTCTATACTATAAGGCATCTGAATAAATTGAAGTAATTGAGTTCTGACTTTACATAGCAGAATCTAAACCTCTGTTCACACTGCTTTTCATGTTCTTAGGCTACACATAAATATTTGATATATAGTTTTGCAGAATGAGGTCTAACAGAGTTTTGTAGAGCAAATTTCCATTGGCTTCCTTATGCATTATGTTTTGTCCAGTAGAAAACATCAGACTTGGTAGACAGTTGACTCATTGTGTTGGGGTTTTAATTGTGGTGAGTGTCCTGTTACATAAGTTGTGTGTGTGTGTGTGTGTGTGTGTGTGTGCGCGCGCCCATGTCTGGGTTTTGCTTGGAAGAACGATGAGTAAGGTAAGGGCAAAACCCGTTTGCTCTTCCTAACACAGATGGTGGGAAGAAAACTCTTACAACCGCTAACAAAGCAAAATAACACAAGAAAAAGGCAATAATCATGTGCCTAGTTCATATTCCAGATTCACTTACAGCTGAGCATCATCTTGAATATTACAAGGAAATAGGCTTTAAAATCAAATTACTGTAGAACTTGGCTAATTCAAGTTTGACTAATTTGCCCACCCCAGTCGTTCTCACTGAAGTCTTGCGGATCTTCTGTGACTTTGAGAAAAATTTGATAGTAGGCTGTGGAGAAGGTTCCTGTTACTTCTGTTGTTGTTGTTGTTGTATAATTAGTTTTTTTATTTTTGGCTGTGTTGGGTCTTCGTTGCTGCACGCGGGCTTTCTCTAGTTGTGGCGAGCGGGGGCTACTTTTCACTGCGCTGTGCAGGCTTCTCATTGCGGTGGCTTCTCTCATTGTGGAGCACAGGTTCTAGGCACGCGGGCTTCAGTAGTTGTGGCTCGCGGGCTCAGTAGTTATGGCTCGTGGGATCCAGAGCGCAGGTTCAGTAGTTGTGGCGCACGGGCTTCATTGTTCCGCGGCATGTGGGATCTTCCTGGACCAGGACTTGAACCCGTGTCCCCTGCATTGGCAGGCGGATTCTTAACCACTGCGCCACCAGGGAAGTCCCTCCTGTTACTTGTTATTTCTGGGTTCATTGTGGAAAATGTAGTGGTACATCTTAAGGTATCATAAACAAATAAAAGAGAATATACATCCATTTGCCAAACCCTCAAGAGAGGGAAAACGTGCTGAAAAGCTTGGATTCGATTTTCTTCCTTATTTTTGATTGTAGGATTTTCTTTAATACACAAAATAGAAATGTGAGTAGTCTCCTAGTTTAAGAAAACCTACCATAAAATTTCATATTGTACAGTAAAAATTTATAAAAATTTTTTAATGTCTTGAATTTGTTACAACATTGCTTCAGTTTTATGTCTTGGTTTTCTGTCCACGAGGCATGTGGGATCTTAGCTCCCCGATCAGGGATTGAACCCGCACCCCCTGCACTGGAAGGCAAAGTCTCAACCACTAGACCGCCAGGGAAGTCCCTGTACAGTAAAATTTTAAAAGCACTAAACTATGGAGAGAAGTATCAGGCAGTTTATGTAAGGCCGTGAGGTGGGCATTAACATGATTTAGTACTAGTTTTTTGACAGAATTTTGTTTTATAAGGAAGGAAAGAAAAGGGAGAGACTTAACTATGTTGTACAGTTTAGTGTCTACTTAGACCTTTGGTTTGCTGCTTGCAAAATAAAATGTTTTGGTTAAATATTGATCTTTATTTCCAAAACCCTATGATAGATGCTAACCAAATATATACCAACAGCACCGTTGAGGGCTTTTTAATATTGAGGTCCCAGTGAAAATGTGTTTTAAACCTTGAACGTTCGCTGCATCACTTTCTCCACAGTCTAGATAAATATCACTAACTTGCCACCAAAATAGCTGAAAGGCTCAGCTAATGACTGGCTTGTACCCTGTCCAGTTATAAAATCGGAGTGTCCAATGAGCAGTGTTCCAGTTATGCCGTGTTCTCAGCGTAGATTCAGCTTGATTCCTTGCACCGCGCATCTAGAGGTACAAATGTAAGGAACCACACAAAAGACCGGACCCATGATTCGGCACCACATCCTGGGTTTAGGTATAGTTACAATCAGAAACGTTAGCTACTTTATTCTGACAATTGAAACATTCCTGCTGCAGTACCACTACGTTAACGTACGTATTCATTTATCTAGATGGCATGTAAAAATAAATGAATGAGTGGCCCACGGTGCCGCAGTGATGAGTGCTAGATCGGTTGCGAATGTTTTCCCAAGTAAACATAACAGATTGCTAATGGTTACAGGTGATTGCTTTGCGTGTCAGCTAGCTCCGATTCAAGGCTTTGGGCCCAGTCACTGCACTCTCAGGTGTGTCTCGGAAGGCTCTGCTGGAGAGCGGTGGGAGGAAGGGGCAGCTTTCTGTCTCGGGGAGTTGCTGATGACTCCGGGTGCTCCTGGCTTGCGTCCCTGGGAGGCATGGCCAGTAAGACGTCAGGTCTGGAGAGGGAAAAAGTCAGGAACCAGTGAGCCTAAGCATGCCATTTACTGAATTCTTAATATTTTAATGACTAGAATCTGCTTTTCCGAGTGCTTTTAAAATAAGTTTCCTGGCAGAAGTGTGCAGAGCACGCCTCTCGAGGTATAAGATGAATCAGTCGTGCACACTCAGAGCCTGTTCCTTCAGCTCCGGTAACCGCTGATGGTGACTGCAGCTGAAGCAAGAGAAGCCTTTAGTGAGGAGGGGAGGAAGCCGCCATGGGACACCTCGTCACCGCCAAGTCTTTATTGAGAGTCCTCAGTGTCCAAGGCAGGAGAATGTCTTCTACGGATTTTACACGTTTTAGGGTTACCGGAGTTGTAAAATCCCCTGAAATCTGTATGTGCTAAGTGTGAATATCTGTTCAGCTCTTGGCGAGTTTTCAGGTTCTCCCTTAAATTACCTGAATTTGCTCTCCTGAACCTGAGGTCTTCCCGTAGCACTGTATCCCAATGATGCTCATGGTTTCCATAATAAAATTAATTGACTTTCATGTACTTCATTCCTTATTCGTCAATTTCCCACGTAACAATTAAAAGTGGCATGTTTAATATGCATCCCTCTGTACTATTAAAACATCCATAACTGCTAGCTAGATAGATATTTTAATAAATTAATACTATTATAAACCCATAGATTGGCGTTAGACTCTGGTTGCTTGGAGCCTGTTACATGCTTGGCACAAAGCAGGCACTAAATAAATATTTGTCGGATGAATAAATGATTGAATGAAGAAGCAAAGAAATGACTAATGGACCAACCACTTATCGTACAGTTTAGTAATCAGGAAGTTCAGTAGGGAAGTACAGTGACCAGATTTCTTTTGCAAATCTTATTAGTGCAAAGGATTTGTTATTAAATATAGATCCACCTTCATTGTTTGGCTGGATAGTCTAAAATAGATCCAAACCCATTGTTTGACTGGGCTTCATAAACGCAGGATAAAATAGATTATACTTCCCGTCATCTGCATGATGCACTGCTATTGCTGACGAAATCCCACCCTTGGCAAATGTGAAACAATAACCAGCATGAAAGCTTGGAGGTTCCTCCACATGTATATAAACAACCTTGGCCAGGCTCAGAGCTGGTAGAGCATCTAAAAATAGATAGATAATCCCTTATCTTGTTGCATGTGAAAATAGTGTTTATGTTAAGGCAACATTATTAGAAATGATGTGTGAGAAAAGAATCCCGGCAATGTCTTTTACAATTTAGAGCGAGAAAGTATGTTAATGTGACTTTGAAGCACAGGATTAACACTGCTGGAATGTGGAGCAGAATTGTAGCCAGTTTCTCTTTGATGAAAAACTGTTTGTTTGTGCAGACATGTAATATTCTGTCCCATGGAGACTTGTCCCTTGCCCACAAAGTGGCACCCTGTTTTTCCACTGGATGTCCACTGAGAAACACACTGGTGGTGATGGTCCTTGAAAAAGAGAGGTATATTAGGATACCCCCAAATCTTACTGGCTTAACACACTACAAGTTATTTCTCACTCATGCTACATGCCAACATGGGTCAGCAGGCATGCCCATCCACGTGGTCACTCGGAGACCCAGACAGACAGGAGGCTGCACAGGAGCCCAACTCGGAGGTGCCACTTGTCACCTCTTCTCAGAGTGCACTGGCCAAAACTAGTAATATGGCTCTGCCTGAGGCAGAAACGTAGTCTTCTCTGTGTCGAGGAAGGAGAGAGAACTGCTCAGTGCTGAGCGGTTTTTGCAATTGGTGAGTAACATTCTCATATTAAAATCAGTTAATGAGAGTGTGGTATAATAAATCCAGCACCATGTTTTTCAGGTTTAAATGGACTGATTTAATTTGTCTAAGTCCATGGCAAGTGGCTATTTCCTGAGCCCTGAGAATAATGGATCTGGTTCATTTTCCCACTGTACCAACTTAATTGGCATACAATGCATGGAATCTGACCCGTGGTAGAATCCTTGCCTAAGAAGGGCAGCACTCATTTCTGTTTGGTATTTTCCGGTAAGCTAATTTGATATATCAATTTTTAAAGCTAGAGCGTAGCTGGGTGAAACTAAGGACCAAACAAAAAGTGCCACAAATGATCGTTGGTAAGTGAAACAAGAATTTTCAGGGGTTTTTTTTGCCCCCGTGGATACGGTGAACAATTAAATAAATAATAAAATTAAAATGTATTTAATTTTCCCCTTCCCTCCTCTCCTTCAAACCACAGCACGCACGCACACACGCACACGTGCACGCACGCGACCTGCTTATTTAGAACGAAGCAATCCAAGTTGTCTTCTCTTACCTGGGATATAACCAATTTGAGAAGCTAGAGTGAGTAAGCCATGTAGCCGTGAATTGCCTATCATCTCCAAGTGCAGAAAGTAACATGAAAGATCACAGGTCTGGGGGTTCACCAGAGGCACCTCAGTTCACAGCTCTAAAGCGGAGTTAGAGCTGGAACTCGTAGTTGTTGGGTGCCGACCAGTGAACCCGGTGGCTTTCACCCGTGAAGGCACACAGAAAATTAAACTGAGGAGTGTATCCCCCTCGGTTCCAAGGGTCCGCCGGGACTCCTCAGATGAGCTGCCCTTGAGTGATTTTCTGAACCTCGTCCTGCCTTCTCACTGCTGCCTCGGTGACTCCCCATTTCCCTCCAGTTGGACTCCAGATGCCTTTGGTGCTCCAGGCCTTCCACCGTCAGGTCACCGTGCCTGGGGGTAGCACTTTCCCTTGGGCTCTCCTGGGTTTTCCCCGATCTGCAGAACCCTCCTCTGTCTCTGCCTGAGACGGGGCCTCCCTCCTGCTCTCTTCTCCCCGGGCGCCTCACCCCTCAGCGCCCCGTGGGCCATCCCCACCCAAGTCAGTGCTTTATTCTTGCCTTGCTTGTGGCTCGTATTACACTCTATCTTGCAGTCATAGATATTTCTATATATATTTCTCCCTTTACATCCGTTTCTCTAAGCTCTTATGAGGTCAAGGATTTTTTTATGCATTTTCTTATACCCTTATTGTCTAGTATAGTGCTTTATATCTGATTAAATGCTCACTAAGTATTGAATGAATTTATCATATGTTAGTTTTTAGTACAAACAAGTGTATGGAGTGTTAGTTCACCATTATTAATATCCTTTGCATGCTTAGATTACATACAATGTACTTAGTAAATGAATGCTTAAAATGTTGGGTTGGCCAAAAAGTTCGTTCGGGTTTTTGGCAAGCTGTTAACAGAAAAATCCGAACGAACTTTTTGGCCAACCCAATAAAATTTACTCTGAAAAGTGAGATCTTTTGACCCATAGAACATTTATCTTAAAAACAAAGGAATTGATCCTCGTGTAATTTTTTATTCTCTTTTATAAGTTTAGTGTATTGGGAGCCTGAAGGTAACACTGACTTTGGAGAAGGGTGTACCTAAAGTAATATTTTTCTCTGAAATCATTTTGCTGGGTTATTTCATATCCAACTGGGTGATGTCCAGGAATTTGAGACTAGTGGTTCAGACAAACTTGTCAAACAAGACAAGAAAAATTGTACTTAGCCAGAGAAAAATTAGTTGATGGTTACCTGGTACATGCTGTGCATGGGTTTGTTTTTCATTCGCGGGGGTAATTGCATCCTTGGATTCTTCCTTAACTGTTGAATCATGTTTCGTAATAAAATTATTTTATGAAGCTAAGATGAGAAATGGCTTGTTCTGTTCCTGGCAGAAGCAGTGCCAGTGTAGTTAATGCACCAGCCTAGCTGGGTTTTAATTTAAAAAAACAAATTATCTTAAAAGAGTAATAAATACCCCTTTGGAATAGTAAGAAGGTGTCAGCTGTTGATATGGGGTTATTATTGTGTGCTTAGATGTCATTAGAAAGCACAGTAATTTTAGTAACCCAGGTTGTGTACAATAGAGCTCTTACTTTTTAAGCATACATCAGCTGTGTGCTCTGATCATGTAATGATAAACTGCTTTTTATTTATGCCGTTATTTATTTAAAGTTTTAATTAACATAACCTAGTCTTCGCAAAACATCTTATTGCGTCTGACTCATGTATTCTCTGATGTGTAATAATGGGTTCTCAGGATTTGTTTATAACATCTCCTTACTCTGAGTAAGGGTTTGGGTATTAGGAAATATTTCATGTACTAATCGTGTTCAGTGACATGAATTCCCATTTTATACCGACCTTTGTAACCTTTATACCAACCTTCACATTAGAACGTGGGAAATCTGATCATGAATCAATATCTTGGCAATGCACACCACACTTCCTGCTTTTTCCCAAAATAAACTGAAGGATTCTCCTTCCTGCCACCGTCTGGTAGTATTTTCTCATTTAATTTAAATAACCAGGATAGCCAGGAAGCTTTTGTAATCCTCGGTGGGATGTCTTACCAAGCCTGTTGAATTTGGTTTGACGTGGGTTCATTTTGGTTTCACCTTTTTTTAAGAACAAGTTGCATCTGGGATTGGGGGGGAAAGCACTTTCACTGAATGGCTCCAAATTCAACCTCTTGAATTTTTTTTATCTCCCTGCTTTTTTAAAGAAATGGAAGTATAGTTGATAGTCTTTTATTTTCAACCAAGCAGCTGTTGACACAGATTTCTTAGCAAGTGGCTAAATAAAAATATGGCCGTTCTGAAATGAACAGAAACGGTTGCTCTGTCAAAAACTAGCAGCTGCCGGCACGCGCTTTCTGTGCCACAAGTGCTGGACTTTCTTAGGTTTATTCTCATCGCGAGACATTGGATTAAACTGCCCGACCAGCTTCCATTCTTCCTTTCAACTTTTGAGGTAGGAGGTAAAAGCAGTTGAGAGGTTTCACACTGTGTACTTGTCTTCCGTTTTAAACTAATTATTAAATAGTATTAAAACTACAGCAGTAAAAGCAGCCACAACAAAACCTTCAAGCATTCGGATGGCCAGTGGAGCTTTATTTTAAAAGAAACCGTAGTTCAAATAAAATTTAAGTACTTCAGTATTTTAAATATCTCACTTAATCGTGTGGCCTCAGAAACCACAGTTTAATGAACTCAGAATAGTGAGGGATATTACAGCATTTTGCGTCGCGCTTTTGTATAACACTGTGAAGAAAGACGATTGCAGCAGACGTGTGTGTAAATAGATGTACAATCAGCCAAGCTGTGCCTGGGCTCTCAGGGCAGGCGCATAAAAATGGAGGAGGATTTTGGATGTTGAGACAGGAAATTACTGGCAGGTAGTAGAGGTTCTCTTCAGAATCCTTTAGGTTTTATGGGGGGAAATAGTTGTTTTAAGCAGACTTTGAAGGGGTTTGGAAAAGAAAGGTATTTCCTTTTTGCCTGTTGTCTTCGTGTTTCCAGGAAGAAAGCACCTCCTGGTGTGTGAGCACAGACCGGAAGCATTGGGCAGGGCAGGGGAAATGTATTGTCTGTGCATCTCAACCCGATTAATGAGTCAGTTGTAAAATAATGTTGGGGGGCAACCTTCGGTGGTCCGCGATCGCTCTCATGGAATCTGAGTTTGGCCCATGAATAGCATTTTTATTTCTGGTGGTGCCCAGGATAAAGGTTTGAATGGAACCTCACAGGGCTGTTGGTCAGGAAGTTCTTTGGGTTCAAACAGGATTCCCCTGGCAATTCAGTCTCTGCTAGTTTCACAGAAAACATCCCTGTCGGTCCAAGGGTGAGGCATCCTCCTAGCCCTCCGGTTCTCTTCTCCTAAAACAGGTTTTTGGACTGGTCTTTGCCCATGTATGAGTTTCCTGTGGCTGCTGTAACAACTTACTTGCAGACTTAGCCTAAAAACGCAGAGATGAATTCTCTCACAGTTCTGGAGGCCGGAAGTTCAGAATCGGAATCACTGGACTAAAATCAAGATGTCAGCAGGTCTGTGCCCCTCCAGAGGCTCGAGGAGAGAATCAGTCCTTTACCACGTCCAGCTTCTGGTGGACGTGGCATCCCTTAAGTTGTGGCCACATCACTCCAGTCTCTGCCTCCAAGGTCACATTGCCACCTCCTCTTCTGTCTTCAGTCTCCCTCTGTACTTCTCCTATAAGGACACTTGTAATTCCATTTAGTGCCTGCCTGGATAATCCCGGATAATCTGCCCATCGCAGGACCCTTAGCTTAGTCATATCTGCAAAGATCATTTTTTAGATAAGCTGACATTTACAAGTTCCAGGAATTTAGGACCTGATATCTTTGTAAGCCATTATTCAGACTACTACACCCCATTTTCAACACCTGGGACAGTTTACAGAGAAAGCCAAAGGATTCAGATTCTATCCTGCAGGGGTCGTTTTACTCTTGAAGTTAAATCAAGCAGTTATTGAGAACGTACTATGTGTTGTTGCTGTTCCTAGGCACAGTGGGAGATAGATACAAAGATGTATAAGACTGTGTCTGTCCTGAGGCTGCTTGTGGTTTTGCTGGAAGGGAAGACGTACGTGTAAAATGAGGCATAAGAAAATGGTTAGATCCAGAGAGCCAGGGAGTGGTACCAACAGTGGTTGTTCTAGCCCTGAGCCTGTGTGCTTGGCATGGATGGCTCTGTGTGCTGGAACATTAGACCTAGGAGAGATTTAAATGATCACGTCCAACTCACCACTTGACCGTTCCCCGTTGCATTGTTTTCTGCTGTCTCCAGGTCTTTTCCCAAGAGCTGCCTCCTGCAAGTGTGCCTTCCTGGGTGTCTTATTCTTTCCTGTTGTACCTTGATGGTGCCATTATCTAGGCTTCAGTGTCTCTTTCTCCAATAAAATAGCAGTTCAGATTCTTGAAGGTAATGCCTCTGTGCTAGCAAACACAAATAGAATCACTTCTGTGAATCAGTGATACAGAAGAATAAAATCTAGGAAACTTAACTTTACAGTAGAATCAATCTGTTACAGTATCATGTACTGTCATTTGGGGTAATTGGAATTTGCCCTGGCTCAGTCTGTCTACATGAATGTCACATATCTTGGTGAAAACTATGATAATATCCCTTTAAAAAGAAAAGTGATTATCTTTTCTGTATATATGTTTTAAGAGAAGCTGCATGTCTCTGAGTTGTAATTCATGATTTTGATAAGAGTCCAGGGCTATCTGCTGTTGAGTTTATCTGTGGGACCCTGGTTATCTTAACTAGATCCACAGAGACGAAACATGGAGAGATGAGCCAAGCCCGAGTTTGAATCCTGGGTCCATCACTACCTGGATCCTGGCCCTGCTTAGTGGACCAGATGGTATGAGCAGGTCACTGAACTTTTCTAAAGCACAGGTCTCACATCTTCAAAACGGGGCTAAGGATGGTACCTCCCTCAGGGTTATTAGGATGATTAAATGAGATAATGCATATAAAGTGCTTAAAACATGTCCTTAAAGTCTGTCTTTTCCATCTCTCTCCCCTTTTTTCCTTTCCAAAAAATGTCTGTGGACTGGGCGAGTTTACTGGTTCTGATTAGCGCACTGCCCTGAGTAATCAAACACTGCCCCACCTGGTCCCTTCCAACAGGCACGTGATGACAAATGGAACATTTCTTGGGATACCGTTTCACCTTGGATGTCAACCAGGCTTCTGAATTACTTTGGCTTTTTTTGATTTTTGTTTGATGTGGACCATTTTAAAGTCTTTATTGAATTTGTTACAGTATTGCTTCTGTTGTTTATGTGTTTGGTTTTTTGACTGCAAAGCATGTGGGATCTTAGCTCCCTGACCAGGGATCGAACACATACCCCCTGCATTGGAAGGTGAAGTCTTAACCACTGGACCGCCAGGGAAGTCCCTAAATTACATTTTATATGACAACGTCTCCCCGTATTTTTGTTCCCCGGGCTTCTTGAATTGCAACGTAGCATGTTCCTTCCAGTAAAAATCAAAATTAAATAAGTAACTGGTTCCGTTGCAGCCTTTGTCGAAGAGTGATTTGTACCATGATTGCAGATTGGATAGCCATGACAGTTGTCTTCTAAACATTATCTTTAATCAAGTCTCTGGAAGGTGTGCGTGTACTTTTGCTTCTAAAATGTGTGTGTGCGCACATGCATACCCCCCCCCCCCCCCCCCCCCCCCGTGCGTGATCAGGTTGAAGAAAGCATGTGGCTGGGCACAGTTTGGTCTGTTTTGAACAAAGTCGTTCTGGAGTTGATCATTCTATTTTATTAAAGTTCTTACCTGAATTTTCAGAATAAAAAGATTCCTCCCACACAGAGGCGCTGATGGTTCACGCAGCGTGTGCACCCTGCATGATAAGCGACTGGGGAAGGTGCCACTTCAGTGCCTTTGTTCAGTTACCATTTTTTGTCCCCTTTGCAGGGAGAGAGGCATAGACTGATATGAAAAGCTGTTAGATTTCTTGAATGCAAGATACCAAGATTTTTTTTCTGACACATTGATGCCTAAAAAGAAAAACACAATATGTACTAGTGAATCAAAAACATTTTCCAGTGCCTTTGTATAAATTGGATATATTTTGTTTTCTTTTTGAAATTTTAACTGTAAAGCTAGTCTCCATTACTGTGGCTTTGAAACACCCGAGATTGTTTTCTCTGGGTGGGTAGAGAAAACGTGGACAGCTTTTAACAGACAGGGTCTGAAACAGTTATAATTAGGTTATACGTATTTCATAAATACATTGCTTAGAAAAGCAGTCTCCTTGCCTCCACTGGCCCTTCTTGGAGATGAATTGGGATGAGGGTGGTGGAGAGCTTAGAAAAGACTCTCTGGCGTTTATACGATTTTAAGAGTCATAGTTGTAACTCTTCTCAGTTTTTCTCAGAATGGCATCCAAAGTAAGGCTCAAGTTTGTAATTTATTCTCAAAATGTAATTAAGTGGGTCCCTTAATGACCTGCCACATGTCCCACGGGCTCCTGAAGGAACAGGCAAAGATGAGCTAGTGCCTGGGTAAGAAGAGTTTTTTATCCAGCAAGAAAACAAAGGACATAAGAATTGGGGATTTTACTGTGAATACAGGCAGCTAAGCCTGCGTGACTCTTCAGAGACTGTACGTGTTGGGTGAGAGTTCAGATCTGGGCTGAGCTACTTACCAGCTGTCTGACCTTGGACAGATTACTTAGCCTTTCCATGCTTTAGTCTGCGTGTCCGTAATGTGCTTGTCGGGAGGATTGAGGGAGGTGAGTTACGTGAAGCACTTAGAATGTGCTGGGCACAGAGTGAGTGTCCCATGTGTGCTAACCGTTGTTGCTTTACAGCTTCAAAGGCATTGTGTCATGCACACATTCGGGAGGGTTACTACCCCCAGCTTAAAATAAGTTTTTGCTGCGCTTTGTACCTGAAAAAATATTTTCGGGTTTAATACCCACTTCCGTCTATCGGTCCTGATGCAGCTAACACTCTCTGGGCTCTTTCCGTATGAAAGTTACTGCTGGTTCGCACACCACATCTCAGTGTTGCTATTATCATTCCCACTTTGCAGATGAGGAAACTGAGGCTTAGAGAGATTAAGTAACTGCATCAAGTCACCATCAAAATAAGATGCAGGGCTGGGAGTAGAGTGAAAGTCAGAGACAGAGCCACTGCCACCCTCTCTCAGTGCTGCCGTGCACAGGTGTCTGGTCCTCAGAGTCATGCCAGAAGGAGAAGAAAAGAATTCGGTCTGTGGAAGAAGTCATGCTTGTAGTTTCTTTGGACATGGTAGTCAAAACAGCCCCTGCTCCGCTCAGTGTAATAAACACGATTGAATTCCAGTGTATTTGGGGCTCTGCTGGGCGGGAGGGGCTCCACCATGATGCAGTGTGAGGTTCCAGTGGGCGGGGTTTGCGCCATGTGCCACTCTCTCTACTGTTCTAGGTTTTTCTGTCAGTTTCTAAATTGAAAGTAGGTGCATATTGCTTGATTTACAGATTACTATAGAAACTTTCAAGTTAATATTTTATCCAAAATTGTCACCAAGGACAAGACAGACTGGTACAGTAAGTTTATCTTGTTAAGTTCTGGGACTTGTACACACATAAAGAGCCTTAGAATTACTGTAGTTTATAATGGAGATAATAAGACATAGAAATCTAAGAATTCTCCTTAGATCCATGATGAGTTAGGGCCCCAGGTAACTCCTTCAATACTTTTTCCTTTGAAGTATGGAGAAAAACTCAAGTAAGAAAATAGATAAAATAATGACAATTTGGGGAATCCCCTGGTGGCGCAGTGGTTAAGAATCCACTTGCCAATGCAGGGGACACGGGTTCGAGCCCTGATCTGGGAAGATCCCACATGCCGCGGAGCAACTAAGCCCATGCGCCACAACTACTGAGCCTGCTCTCTAGAACCCGCGAGCCACAACTGCTGAGCCCACGTGCCGCAACTGCTGAAGCCCGTGCGCCTAGGCCCGAGCTCTGCAACAAGAGGAGCCACCGCAATGAGAAGCCCGTGCACCACAACAAAGAGTAGCCCCCGCTCGCCGCAACTAGAGAAAGCCCGCGTGCAGCAACGAAGACCCAACGCAGCCAAAAATTCATTCATTCATTCATTAAAAAAATAAAGAATGACAGTTTAAAGCTCATTTAAGTGTTTACCTTATATCTGTTTACCTGAGAGCGTTCAAATTCCCGGGGCCATTGCTGTAGATTGACACCCACTTCAGTGTTCCAGTAATTAATGTTTGGCCCAGGAAGGTGGTCACTAGAAGTTTAATTTTGATGCAGTCGGATGCTCTGATCAATGAGAAGGTTAAGAATTACATGGGAATGTAATTATATTTTTATGTGCCTTTTTTGTATAGACCTCTGTACAGTTTATGGCTATGAACACATAGACCAGCTCATAAAGGCAGTCTCCAATTTGTGACTTCCTGGTTTTCTTTCTGGGAAAGGAAGTATACTGTAGAATAACAACGGTTTAATTTACTTGTCAGGCATCTCCTTTATTCAGTGTCTGGTGCCAGTTTTGCACGTATTGTTTTCACAACTCCAGTAGCTAAGTAGCTCGCTCGAGGTCAGAGAGAGAGCAGTGCTCCCCAGTTGTGCCTGGGTCCCTGCAGTCACTGATGCAGCCTATGCTTTTTCAAGCTGGTACCTGCACATCCCAAGGTAAAGTAATGACCTTAGTTTTACTTAAAGATTTTTGTAGGGAAATTTTAACTCCTATTAAAATAAGCCATGGAAATATGATGGAGGGTAATGCAGAGTTCTCATTAACATTTAGGATGACCTAGACCGTTGCCCTGGCCCCAAACCCAGCTCCGGAGGTGACTCACCTCTGCTGTCAGAGTCACTGCCCCCACGCCCTGCCATTCCCTGCAGGTGCCTTACGAAGTGCCCACCAGTGTGCAAGTTGGAGGGGTGACAGTGGGATGATGTCGATAGGGGCTCATCCTGGCCCCATGTCGCCCCAGCTAGTGAGGGATGTTAGCCGAGAAGCTCAGGGTGGAGGCAGAGGGTAATTGAAGCCCCCAGGTGAGTGCTGCTTCACGCTCCGGTCACTTCATAGATGTCCTGAGCCTTTGTAGTCTAGCCTTGGGATCACTATTTATGATACAGTTTTCTTTAGGATTATAGCTTTCATGTTCCACACAACCAACATATACATAAATGGATTCTTTTGTGTAGCTTCTTAAAAGTTGTTGAATAGCCTCACTGCAGATCATCTTTAAAAAAAAAGAAGTCGTTTCGAGGCTTAGACTAACCTTTTTATGCTTATTTAGTCTTCCTTCAGTCCTTGACATTACATTCCATTTTCATGTATTTATTCTTTAAGGGATAATGAACTTTACAACAGTTCATTTCATTTTTAAGGCTCTTTCGTGTGCGTTGCCCTCAGGATGGAACAGGGTTTCTCAGACTGTCTGTGCTGAGCTCTTGGCAATACAAGAAGTTTTCTGATTGACGACCAGACTGATTGAACCATCGAGTTTCTAAAAAAGCCGTGTGCTTTACAGTTGGCTGGTTATCGGCAGGGATCCTCCCGCCTCCTCCCATTTCTCAACTCTCGAAGTATTCATTAATAGGGCAGCTTAATCACATTCACAGTAGCTTCCACACACACTGACGTTTGAGGTGTGTGATGGTTTATGAAACAGGAAGTACAGGTGGTCCTTGCCCCATTTTCCAGATGAGGAACCTGGTGCAGGGAAGGCTTAGTGCCCAGGGTCATGCAGCTCGTTGGTTCCTGAGCCAGGACTAGCACCCAAGGGGCCAACCTCTGGGATTCTTTTCCCTGGCGCACTTCACGTCCACGCCTGTAATTCAGAACCCGTGCATCTAGGCCGTGTGCTTCTCAAAGGCGGTACCTCCCCTTCCTTTGAGTCATTGGTGCAGGGCATACATGACAACAAAGGTGGGCTTCAGGGCAAGGACTGAGGGGGAGCAAGAGAGGCATCTGGAGTTCAGCATTTAAGTAAGCACTTAAATCAGCATAAGCAGCTCTGCTCTCGGGGCCTCGCTGGCCTCATCCTGGTTCCAGTGCTAGTGGGGTTCACAAATAACATGGATATTCGACCACTTCTTGCACCGCATGTGGGCATTTGAGTGTTAGTGCCCCGCGATTCTCAGAAAAAGTCACAGCTTTCTTCTCCCAGGTTTGCCTTGTGTTTCGAGACATCAGTTGAAGACTTAAGGTTTGGTGCCCGTGATGCTAACTCCCGTCTTCGTTGGTTTGATTGTTCAAGACTTTTGATGCGACATGGAAGGGAGTATTGGGGGCATTTTTCTCCCCTGTGATTTTTATCTAAAGTACGCGCACATTCTCTCTCCCATGTTCCTGGGCCTTCCTGGCTTGGACGCCAGCCCAACTGTCTGCTTTCAGTTATAGCTCTTTACAGCGCGGTTCCTTGTTCTGGAAACGCTTTTGGCCCAGAGCTTCAGTTCCTTCCTGATAACTGCATAGCTCTTGCTGTTGATCTTAAACACAGCTCACTCGGAGAAGGAGCTCAGCCACCAGTCTCAGCTTCTCAGGGATTTTCCTGGCAGCCATCTAGTGAATTCTGTCCCACTCTCTGTTTTACACATTAATTAGGAAATCGTCCAGTGCATGAAGCTCT
>NW_020174135.1:15704049-15781169 GCF_003031525.2 Neophocaena asiaeorientalis asiaeorientalis | reverse complement strand
GGGAAACCAGCTAGAACTGGTAAGGACGGAACTTTCTTCAAATGAGCGATTAAGCCACTCACATCCCCCTGTGAGAGATTAGCTAGCCCCTAAGAGAACGTGGTATTGTAGAAACAAATGTTAAGTGCTGCAGTCAGGGGGACTCTTGTTCAGGTCTCAGCTTTGCCACTTTCGAGGTGCAGAACTTAACTTACGCTTCCTTCTTCCCTGGTGCTTCGGGGGGTGGGAGTAAAAGAAAAACAAACACCAGATCACGAGAACATTCTTACAGAATTGCCCAAAGATGCCATGAACGCCTTACGGAGTACTACAAGACATCTGAAAATATTTGGAGCTATTTTTGGTTATCATAACTGAGGGGCAGGGGTTGCTTTTGCATGTTGTGGATAAAAGCCGGATGTTTCTAAAACCCTATAATGCGTAGCATAGACGGTCCCCTGCAACAAAGTATTATCTAGCCCCAGATGCCAGTGGTGCTGAGGGTAAAAAGCCCTGGGTTAGGAATTATGCTTATTGAATCCAATTGTCCCATTTAATACCCAGTGACCGTGCAAAATAAAGTTGTTTCTATCCCCGTTTTACAGATGAGATGATCAACCTTTGGTGGTGATTTAGAAACTTGCCTCTAGCTATTCAGCTGTTTCTAGATAGACATGGGACTTTTAAACTAGGCGTATATGCGTCCAAAGCCTATACCCTTTCTCCCGACCCAGTAGGTAGTGAGCTCCCCATCACTGATGGTGCTTAAAACTAGGCGGGGTGAGCACCCACTTGAAGGATGGACAGAGAGAGGAGTCTCAGATATTTTGCACTGAATGACTTTTGAGGTCCCTCCTGAAGACCACATTCTCTGATTCTATTTTGAAATGGGATTTGTCTTTTTAGCCCTGGTATTAGAATGGCAAGCAGATAGCCCTTGGCCATGACCAGTGAAATCTCTGTGCTTTGTCTGTGCACCTGTGAGTCTCAGTCCTATTAATATCTCAGCCCTATCAGGCCAGAGGGCTAGGGTTCCAAACAGGGGTGGCCAGAAATCGTCCCCCTCCCCCATCTCATCCACATTCCGGGCCCGGGCAGTTATTTTTACCAACACATGTAAATGGGTCCAGCTAGTTCTCCTCTGGGAGGACAGTAGAGGCACAAAGGAGGGGAGCTCTGGGGTTGGGACGCAGGGAACACGAACTCTTTTATACCTTTAGAGGCTGCGATTTAATATTAGTTTGCTAATCAGTATAATTCTACCAGTTTAACAGGTAGTCACAGTTGCTCTTTCATGAAGAAGGAAAACCGAGAGGGTTTACTCACTGGTTGTCAACCCGGGCCTCAGATAAGCATGAGCTGGAGAGCTTCTAAAACACACCTGGGTCTGGGCCTCTCTACCAGAAATTTAATTGTCTCAGGTGAGGCCTGGGTAGAGCAGCGCTTTGAGAGCTTCCCAGGAGATCGTAACGTCCAGCCAGGCCAGGAGCCCCTGGTTACCTCCACACTTGAGTCCTGCTGCTTCTGTTCAGAAGAATTGCGCTCAGGTACCCGTGGATGTTAATCTGTCCTAAAGAGCCGAGAAGGAGGAGGTGTTGGGCCATTGTTTCCCAGGGTGTCCTTCGTAGGCGCTGGAGTGGAAGAGGACCCACAAGCTGCTGCTCTTAAATTTGCACCTGCTGGAATCTGAAACTGACATTCCTCTTCGTCCTTCAAATTCCTTATTTTAAATGGTGTAGTCTGAAGGTGCATGGAATCATTTGCTTAATTTTTCACAAAGCTTTGAAGGTTTCCTCTCCAGGCTGTTTTTCTCACCAGCGTAGTATGTGGAAAGGGCAAGCCTTTCCTTTTCATGGCTGCAGCCCTGTCCCTTGGAGGAGGAAGCTTTAAATATTTAATGAGTTTTGAGGGAAACTTTTTAATAACAACCCAGTTAATGACCTGACTTGATGATCGATTGTGTGCTTTAAACTCTGGTCTCCAAACGTCTCTGCTCAGTAAACCTTATAAAGAATTTTGAAGAACCATTACTCACACATTTTTTTAAGATGACATCTCTAATTTATCAGTAACTTGATAAGTTATTAGTCCAATAGTTGCAAAAGATGTAATTTTTAATGTATTGAGTATTTTGTGTGTGCTTTAAATATATTTCATAACATATCCAGTATTTTGGTTCTTTTTTATCTTGTGATCGCAGATACAGCTCATTTTATGGAAAATATCTGCCATGAAATTGAATTAAACCAAATCAGTCCTTATTGCTAAAAACACGTCAGCCATATCAGGCTTATTTCCTGTCATTTAAAAATCTGACCTCATTTTTTAAATCAAATCAATAACAAAATTAGTTGGATGGATGGTAAATATGCAAGACATTGTCATTCCATGAGCCTGTCGTCCAGGGGAAGTAAGAGTCTGTCTCGTGTCCCCTCAGCTCGGTAGCTGTGCCTTTTCAAACTGTACCCAGAAAACTGCACCGTGGTGAGATTAGGAAGGGTGAGAAGTACGCCTTTCTCTGGAAAGTGGGAGAAGGGGTTTGTGATTTAGGAAAGGCGAGGGAGCAGAAGACAGACTCTGTTCTCAGGCACATCGAGCTTAGGGAAGAGGACCTACGGAGGGGTCTAGAAAATGATTTCTTTAAAACTTCGCATGCCCAAGTTCCCTGGAAAGTCTTTGTTTATCCTCCGAGGTCTGCCTGCTGCAGTTTGAAGAGCTCAGCTTTAAAAGATATTGGGGCAGGGGGAGGGGATTAATCAAAGAATAAGAAGTCTTTAGCTCCATTTCATTTCTCTTTCAAACGTATACTTCACTCATTTCATTTTTGTATTAATATACAGGTAAGGAAAGAAGGACGCATGTAAGAATATGCACAGGACAGACAGTGCTGAGATTATGTTCCATGGGAGTTTACAGATTGCAAGAACTGTATCTGGCGAGTGTCACCTGAGGGGATGTGGAGGTGGGGTCAGCAGCACATCGGAGTCTTCTGGGGGTAGGGGGAGCCTGTTAATGTTCGTTTTGAAGTCCGTGGAGTGTGACGTTACTCTGTGGTGCTGACAGCATGGACCCTGGAGCCAGCCTGCCTGCGTTCTCATTCTGGCGGCTGTTCACTAACTCAGTGACCCTGGGCAAGTTTCTTAACCTGCTAATAACAGGTTTCTGAGACACGATTGGTGAGCTGCTCGTAAGCTTATTATTCTTTGCGGTCTTGAGGTTCTTACCAGAGTATGGCTGGATGGAGCTCTCCCCCCAGCAAACTTTGATAGAGGCCATTGGCCAGAGATGTGGTTTCAGCCAAAACACAGCCATTGCAGAAAAAGACTTATCAGGACCTACCTGGGATGCCAAAGCTCCTCTGAAAAGTCAGTCAGCATCCTCTTGTAGCTCCAGTACCTCTTGTAGCTCGGAGTCATCACTCATTAAAATTCCAAGAATGATACCATACTGCATTTATGTTACACGTGATCTGTTTTTGCTTGAGGACGATATTCCGCACACCCAAACTACTGTCCAGCGAGACAAGGAGATGGGCTGCTAGTCTCAAATGCCTTGAAGTGTGAGGAAGAGCTTTTAGCAGTAAACCTGTTAATGAAATCAAACTATGAAAATGACTTTGAACCCATGGTGTCCCTAGGTGCCCTTTTCCCCATCCTTCGATCACTCTTTTACCCTGCTCTGGTTACTAAACGTGTCTGGTGTGGATCATTTCATTCAGATTATTAAAGTCTATTTATTGGTAGCTGAGTTCACAGATAAACAACAGAATCTAGAGGTATCTTTACTTTCTTTCGTTCTTTATACATTTAATCTATCATTAAAATTGCTTGCAGAAAAATTGATCGTAAAACTTCTCCAGAGAAGAAATGACCCTGCGTGAAGACTTCATCCTTCGTAAAGTCATGCCTGCCCTTGACCCTGGACAGAATTAGTCACTTCCCCCGCTGTATCCCTGCAGCATTCTGTTCATGCCTCTGAGATGTGGCAGTCATGGTCAGTGTCTGTACAGAGATACCCACCACCTGTGGCTATCCAGCACTTGAAACGCAAGTGGTCCAAAGCGAGGTGTGCTGTAGGCGAGAAGCACACACCAGATTTCAAAGACTTAGCACAAAAATAAGAATGTAAGACACTTTTAGTAATAATTTGCATATTGATTACATGTTGGAATGAATATTTTGGCTATATTGGGTCAACTAAAATATATTCTTAGAATTAATTTCGCCTGTTTATTTTTTTTTGTGGGACTTAGAAATTTTCAAGTTCTAGATGTGGCTCGTGTTACATGTCTCTAGTGCAGTGCCAGTTAGCTTCCGCCCCTAGGAGGTGAGGGCACCTAGTCTCTGTGCCTTTCAGGCCGGACACAGTGTAGCATCATCTGCCTATGGGTGACCCCCTGCCTGAAGGAGCCAGTGACCTCAGCAGTGCGGCTCCCATTTTGTGCGTCTGGTTCCCAAATCTCTTGCCCAGTGTTTGCATTGGATCTTAAGTTCAGAGTATCAAGCTTGGCAGAAGGCTGTAATTCCTGTGGCCCTCAGTTGACCCCTGGCCTGGAAGATGCTTACATTTGGAGGGGAGAGAGGTCTGGACTGTGCCCTGGAGCTTCCTCCACCCACCCGGAGGGAGGAGGTGGCGTCAAGCGCACCTCATCCCTGAGGTGGTAGCAGGACACCTGGAGCAGTGGGGACTCCCCTGGAACCTGAAGAGCGCTGGCTTCTCACAGCCCAGTTTGAACTGGTCTAGTTATGCTCCTGGTTAAACCCTGGCGGCTACTGCCGAGCTACCGTAGCCTTTGCCAGCAGGACGGTGCTCTGCTCTGTCTACCCCTTCTGTTTTGTCTTCTGTATTTCAAGCCAAGTGTCCCTTAAAATAGAGGCCTTCATGATCACACATCCAGCCAGCATGGTTTCATTCCGCCCGCCTACCCAGCGTGATTTTACAGAGCCTGTAACTGTCCTTTGAGTTTGCTCTGACATCTTGTTGACAGGGAGGTCTTATTTGTTGTTAGAAATAACAGCCGGTGTCTCCAGGACACACCTTATTCCGTTTCAGTGAATGGGAGGTTTCAGCCCTAACCTCTAAACGAAATGGCAGAGAGGCTGGCGGAGTGCAAGCTCTTTGTGTTTTGCAAAAAAAGTATCTGAATTTTGTCTGGGTTTCGTGTTCTGGCGCTTACCCAAGTGGATTTTGGTAAGAGCGTGTGAGTTCAGAGGATGTCATCACTGGACCTTTTTCTTTATTTTTAGTGGAATTCCACTTGGCTGTTTCATTAAGGTAATTTTGACATTGCGTTTTGAAACAATTCACCTTGAAAAGCCAGAGGCACCAGGTGGTAAGACGTTGGATTATGCGATGGGTGGTGTGGGTGGAGGCCAAACTCATGCTCTCCTCCTGAACGGCAGCAGCTCCGCTGTCGGAGGACAGGCTGGAGTGTATGGACGGAGAAAAAAGAATATTCCTCCGTCCTTTCGTGTGTGATGGTAAAGCTGCCTTCGTGCTCTCTTGAGGAATGAGACAGCACCTAAAACTAAGTGCATCTCGACACCCAGGTGACTCTCCAGACAGTAGACTGTTGAAGAGTCACTATATTTATAACATTTTGTCTAAAAGCTTTTGCAAAAGTTTCTCAAGCCATTCATTATTTAGATAATTCAGAGTGCATGCTTCCAAAGTCACTCTAAAAATAGAACCCGTTTCCCCTGTCTGGTCGGTGCTGGTGCCTGAGTGTGGGCTGCGTGCCTCGCAAGGAAGAAGCAGTTACTGGTTTAGCAGCAAAGCAAAGGTTATTCTTCTGTCTCTCTGTTTAGAGTTGGGAGATTTACCTTGATTTGTAATACATGAAGATGTAATCATTCCATGTCCTTACTCTTAAATTCTTTTTCTGTGGCTTACGTTCTAATGCCTCTGGTACTTCTCTTCCATTTGTCTTGAGAAATTCTCGATATAATTTACTTGGAAGTTGCTCCTTAATGCTTTCTAGGACATGAGTAGCACTGGATGGTTATCATTTGCTGGAGTTAAGTGGCTTTTAAACTCATGATGGTGACACGCAAAAAGAAATTAATTTGACATCACAACTTAGTACACGCACTCACCTGTGTATGTAATTGAAAGAAATTCCTCGAAACAGTACTTACTTACATTTCATGTGAGGCTCTGATATTTTTTATTCCATTATATCTAGTTTGTTTTAATGCTTCTTGTGAACTACTAGTGGGATTGCAACTCACAGTTTAAAAAGCGCTGCTTTAATGTATAGCTCCTATATTACACACGGGTCATTTTACCTTCCAAGAATCGCCCGTCCTTTCTGATATACCTTTCCTAAAGAGCCTTCACGACCCCAGCTTTACGTGCCAGCACCCCTTACTTCTGGTGATGTGCTCCCCACATAGTCTCCCTCCTCCGTGCAGCAGAGTCCGAGCCTAGCTCTTGCACAGTGACCTCTGTGGGCATCAGTACGTAGTAAGATTCAGATCATATCCTTCGAGTGGAATTCTAACCTAAAGATCAAAAGTCTGTGGTGTTTCTTGAATGGATGCGTTCTTTGAGAAATTGCCTCTCGTTTATTTTGTGAGGACAGCTAAGCCTGGTGTCCACTTCAGTGCTGGCATCTCTGGCCCGGTGCGCACAATGAGAAATGCCCGAGGGCTGTGTTAGGGTTTCACTGGAGCTATTGTGATCATCCCCAGGCTTTGGGGTCCGGTGATATTCACACATACCTCTCACATACCTCTCCATGGCCTCTCAAGGGCACACACTTGTCCCTTTCCTTCGGAGGAATGGTCTTGAATGTAGTTAATCGTCATTTGGAACACAAACTCTGAGAGAGAGACTGTTTGGTATATTTATTTCACTTTTCCAGTAATGGAATATAGATTTTTGTTTCACCTTATGTGACACATTTCAAGGGCTCCATTTTGCATTGTCATTATGTTGGGAAAATATTGATGGCTTGTCAGAAGGGAACATTTATAATTGTGTTACTAACCTGCATATTTTCAGCCCCTGGGATAGTGTGACAGGTAATTGAGGTTGAAATTGACAACAGTTACCACTTAAAAAGAAGCACAAGAAACGCCAGTACCTACGGTGTGAGTTGAAACTGATTTGGTGTTTTGTAAGCTCTTAGCGTTAACATGCCTGATGGAAATAATTTTGTAATGGAAATTATTTAAGTGACTTGATTAATGTATTTTTATAAAATTGGTGCAAGGTGTCATCCTGTGGCAGTGATGACCTAACGGTGCTCTGAGGGCCTCAAACCTTGGCTCTCCAGGGCCCGCGGGTAGGGATCCTGCCATATCAGCACAGCCAGGTGGCCTTGAAATACTCCAGCTTCTCATTTTGGTGCAAAGGCCACTAGTAGGCCCTCTGGTCCCTCCTAGATCTCCTCTGTGGTATTGAAGGCACATTTAATGTTGGTGTAGTGTCACTAACCTAAATATTTTACATCGCCTGAAATGTCTGTGCTTTTGGCAACAGTGGGATGTTTTGAAACCTAGATCTCACCAACATGTTCCACTGACTGGTGAATCACTTCTTTAAGCCAGTACCTCTTGACCATGTGCTGTTCTATACACTTGATCCCTATTTTATTTTTAAAATGATTTTATTACAGTCGCCCTTGATGTAAACCAGAAAATAAGAGCCTTCTGTTTACTTTAAGGGTGAGGTTGCTCCGTCTTCGTCTGTTTTAGGAATTGGTTTTTCAGTGTAATGAGAAAACTTGTTAAGGTACAAGTGAAGCCGCCTAGCTTTGCAGTGAGTACCACTGGGATCCCATAAACTTCGGAACAGGAGGTTGTGTTAAGGATAACATCCCAGATGAGCGTTTTAGCAGAACCCCCTTCCCCGAAGTCTCATAAACTGTGCTCTCATCAGAGTCCCTTCTCATCCACACTGCTGAGAGCCAGCATCCCGATGAGAAGCCCACAGCTGGTACACAGCCACGCTTTCCTGCCCATTATTGAGATGGGGGACAGTGTATTAGTTAAGAGCCCAGACTCTGGAACCAGTCTACCCAGCTAGGAACCTCTCTGGTCTCTAGTTCCCCATCTGTAAAATGGGTATAATAATGGTGCCCACCTACTACAGCTGCTGTGAGGATTAGATGAGGCCTTGGCATAGCACTTGCTCTGCTACTGTAGCCCTGAGCAGCAGGGGCCTGTCTCTTGGTTCAGATGGTGAACTCATCTGATGGGTTTAGAACTCTAACATCTCCCAAGCAAAACAACACGGGCACATGGATGTTTTGTGAATTTTGGTTAAAATGCACTTAGGTTAACGATCGATAGATAGCTATTCAAACAGAGCAGATTATGAAACGGAGCTTCAGGTAAGACTGTCTTCTTCTGATGGTTGCACCCCCGTGTCCTGTTCCTTCACAGCATCAGTACCAGTAGCAGGAGGGGAGAGGGGACAAGTGGTAGGACCTCACTACTCTCATTAGGTGGACACACAATTTATGGTCAGGAATCAGACATTTCTGTGTGTGTGTGGTTTTTTTTTTTTTTTTTTTGGCTGTGTTGAGTCTTCGTTGTTGCACGCGGGCTTTCTCTAGCTGCGGTGAGCGGGGGCTGCTCTTCGTTGTGGTGCGCGGGCTTCTCATTGCGGTGGCTTCTCTCGTTGCAGAGCACAGCCTCTAGACACGCGGGCTTCAGTAGTTGCAGCATGTGGGCTCTAGAGCTCAGGCTCAGGAGTTGTGGCGCATGGGCTTAGTTGCTCTGCGGCATGTGGGATCTTCCTGGACCAGGGCTCGAGCCCGTGTCCCCTGCATTGGGAGGCGGATTCTTAACCACTGCGCTACCAGGGAAGTCCCCATTTCTGTGTTTTTGATCGTGGAATTAACTGACATTTACACTGGCTTTACAGTTAAATCAGACAAATTCAGAATGGGACTGCTCCCTAATTCTTTGGACAGTGAAGATGTCCACTTTCTGGGCCTTGTGCTGACCGCTGCTTGTTAAGATATACAGCGTCGGCACCTGACGGCCATATGCTCGGTGAGGTATCCATGGTGGGCTGAGGCAGACGTAGCTGAGAAAATACAAGAAAGCGGAGTCTTGTCAGAAGGATGGGGGCTCTCCTCCTGCTTTGTGCACGCTCAGCCGGTAGTAACTGATTTTTCATTATCCCTCATATATTGTTTAGAGGACACAGATCGTTTTCTAGTTAATCACATAAAAGGAAATTCTAAGCGTGGAGCAAATCATTTCAGTAAATCTTGTTCACGTTTATCTGCTGCTGCTTTTCAAATGCAAGAAGAGAATGTTTTCAAGTGTGCTTCAAAAGCGTGTTTTATAAATTAGAAAATTTCATAGGAAACCAGTAAGGAGTGAAAACAAGAGCCCAGGATCCGGAGTGAGGAGGTCAGGATTGTCTCTTGGGCTTTTCCCCAGGCTAGCAGTAGGACACGTCTGATATGTCTGAAGAACTTTCCAGCTATAATAGGCATTTTGAATGTGGTAGAAGCAACTGCGTGTTTTTACGGGTAACAGAAGTCGTCGTGTTCCTTCTGGTTCACATCGCAGGTCATCTAAGCATCAGAGGCTCTGACACAAGCCCTCCTACAGCAGGACATTGTGTCAGCGTGACCTACTGGACACCCCATGGTCTAGACCAGGGACCCCTGACCCTGAGTTACGACTTCCGGTGCTTCCCAGAGTCTGAAAAGGCACCTGTGAGCTTCTCCACGTGCATTTCATCGAGGTCTGTGTGGGAGATGGAGAGGGGAAGAAGCACAGTGTGTCCAAAAATGTAACCAGTAGCTCATGCGTGATCTTGGATTCTGAAGCAGTGTACTTACTAGACTGAAAGTTCCGTGCCATTTTTAAATAAGTAATGTATAAGGTATATTAATAACTGGACTCTTTCCCAAGACTCTCAGCTCTCAAGGAGCTCTTTTGTTTATAGCACTTAATAAATATTCGTGAAAATGGTCCCAACATTTCTTTACCATCTTCTCTTTAAACTGGGCAAGCTGTGCCCCCAAACCCTCTGGGGTCCTAGGTGTCCCTTCCCTGACTGATCACATGCTCCCCAGGTCCGAGAGAGGATTTGTCTCCAATGGGTTGGGTGGTAGATGCCCTGCAGAGTCTCAGGCAGCTCAAGGTCAGGTGTGTGAGGCCTTGGGCTCACTGGTCTCCGAGGCGACGGCTGTCTGTGCCTCACCTGGGTCTCTGCCTTCAACCCATCCCCCCTGCTCTCCCATGTCAGGCCCTGGACCTTTCTCTATTTGTAAAGAAACACTTTTAAGAATGCTGACACTCAGCAAATAGACGGAAACATTAATTCTTTTCTCTCTTCTCAACAGACACGAGACGACTTCCTGGGACAGGTGGACATACCCCTTAGTCATCTCCCGGTAAGAACGGTCACCTGCTTTACAGCGTGTGCTCTGAGCAGCAGTTTCTAACCGTCTGCAGTTTGGGTGTATTTTCAGGGCGGCATTTCCTCAACACAGTGGAGAAGCATGTGTACCCTGGCCCTGGCCCTTTCTAGAAGGTGGTCCTTTCAAGGGGATAGGAGATAGCTTAACTGTAAAAATCAAGTGCATCTGAGCCATCCACGGATGCCTGGCAGCGTCACTGGCTGCTTTCTCGTCTGCTCCTTAGTTTGTCTTCCTTTGTCAGCTACCTGCTTCTGTCAGACCCCTCCTCCTTGTCACTGGAATGTCCCTGCTTTCAAGTTCACCTCTTGGGTCTAATCAAACGCCTGTTCCCTTTGTCTGGAATGGTACCTGCTGTTTCTCTTGGGCTACATCTATACAAGCTAGTGTTTCCATGGCCTTTCTCAGTCGGCACAGAGACAAAAGAAAAGATGCTATTGGTACTGAGTGAACTTGTCAGCCGGAAACACCCACTCTGGCTTCAGAAGTTGTACTGGGTTAGCATGTGTGGCGTTGCTACCATTCCTCTCCACTCAGACGAGCAGCAAAACAGTTGGGGCTGTTGACATTGACTGAGCTTAAAGGTGATTCTCGCACGTTCCAGTATCGATAGGATGGGGGTCCAAGACCTCCTTGGTGAGAGGTAGATGGTCTCGTGCTCCACCTCCCGGCCCTCCTCCCCCGGGGCAGCACCAAGTGTCTAAAGTAGCACCTGAGAGAGGATAAGTCACACATTTCTGCCTTCCAAGGGCATTTTATTATGTTTTTAAACGCTTCATGTGAGCAAATAGTGTAAGTAGCCTATACACTAAAAGAACTCAAACCACCTAGTGTGAGCCTCCTGCTGTGTTGAAGCTCTAGCTATTGGCTGTTAAAGACCAGGAAAGACTGTCTCACCCAGGAAGCTGTGAAGCTCTGTTGGGAAGGAACGCGATGGCAAGCACTGTGTTCTTGCTTACTCAGGGGAGCTGTTAAGGAAGAAAGGTTTCAAGCGCCTTCCCTTCCAAAAGATCGGAAGCAAAAGTAGTATCATTAGAATATTTTTGTTTGTTTCTATATAAAAACCTGAAGCTCCAAGGTGCTTGTGGAAGGTGGGCTTATGCTTGATGGCATAAGCCATCAGAGCCCTGACTGTTCTTTTAAAGTCACGTGGATAGCGTATGGATGTCTCAGCCTTTGTGCAGGAAGACTGTTCACGTATTTCTACATCAGTGGGTCTTCTCTTCATGCTGTTCAGGTTGAAGCTGTAACCGCCTCACATTTTTCGGCAGTGTTGGCTGGTTGGCCAGTTCTTTCATGGGTGTCCCCAACCTCCCTTTTCCCCAACATGAAAACCACATCACAGTCAAGGCAAATTATGTATTAACTCTAAGAGGTGTAGGTGAAATTTTTAAACAACTTGCTCCAACAATCCCTTGAGTGATTGAGTGCAGATTGGTTTTGAAAGGTTGAGTGGAACTCTCAGAGAATAGAAGAGTGTTCCTCTTCAGAGACCACATCAGTAGAGGGAACATTTTACCTTTGGGTTTCGGTGGAGGCAAGAGTGAGCTTTCAAAGAAGGAAGCGGTGCCGAGGCTCCAGGCTGGAATAGAAGCCAGCCGGTTAAAGAGTAGAAGAGGGAGGGCTTCCCTGGGGGCGCAGTGGCTGAGAGTCCGCCTGCCGATGCAGGGGACGCGGGTTCGTGCCCCGGTCCGGGAAGATCCCACATGCCGCGGAGTGGCTGGGCCCGTGAGCCACGGCCGCTGAGCCTGCGCGTCCGGAGCCTGTGCTCTGCCACGGGAGAGGCCGCAACAGTGAGAGGCCCACATACCAAAAAAAAAAAAAAAAAGAGTGGAAGAGGGAGAGACCAGAGAGGACTGAGGACTTTCACAGGAGCTGAGCCGGTTGAGAAGTGGAGCCTCCCAGTTTTCAGTCTGTCCCCAGATGAGCTTACACTGGAGTGCTATATCTCCTCCTTAAAACTGACTGGCTTTGTGGAGCCCACTGCAGTCTCCAAGATGGACCACAAAGGGAGCAGAAGGAGAGGTGAAGGTGCATTCTTTATCCTCTTAGTGGTAGGAGAACCCAACTGGCATATTCTGAGTGGATATATGGCTTTGGTCCCAAGATTTGAGGTACTCTCATATGTATATTTGATCATATGTGTAGGACACTCATGGGAAGATAGCACAGTTAATTTTGTATGATAACACAAGTGTGGGCATGTAAAATGGATGTTAACATTTGAATATAATTTGTGGATAAATCATGGATGCTCTTTTCTTGATAGCCATATGACCACTGTCAAGGCAGTTTATATATACATGGCTATGTGGCCTGTGGATTCAGTATTGTTTGATGTCATCGAATTTTAGATTAAAGAACTTAGGTCTTACCAATAATGAGAGAAGGTGGTGGAGAGCAGTCATGTGGTGGTGAAGTTGCCGTTGCCCACCCTTCCAAGCCTTCTCAAGGTTTAACACATCGGACTGGGTATTTGGTTATTAATTAACTCTTTACAGCCCCATTTGCTGATAGAGAATTTATTCCTTGAACAGACGTTTACTGATAGGCATAATTCTACTCTCTGATGAAGAATCAGTGAAGCAGTTTCCTCACTCGTGGCTTAGCAGGGCTGCCATCACAGTAGCCACATGTGGTAGTCGAGCATTTGAAATGTAGCTGAAGTGACAGAAGAACGGAATTTATCTATTTTATTTCATTCTAATTAATTACAATTTATATTTAAAAAGCCACACGTGGCAAATGGCACCCTATTAGGTGGCTCAGGTGAGATGAGACCAGAGTTCTCTGGCTTAGGTGAAAAATACACGATTCTGGATGCCCTTTTCCTAAGATAATAATTCTGGCTGTTGGAGGGAACTGGGGGTGGAGGGATTCCCACACCAAGTTTTACGTGGTGATTTTTCATTCAGCTTTTTTCCTCTACCTGAGGCTGTTTCTCTGTAGTTCTACCTATTTAATATGCCAAGAATATTTAATTTAGGTAGAGAAAAGGCCCAGAGATTTGGAATCATAGAAATTAAGATAAAGAAGAGAAGCAATCTTTTGTTACTATCTTTAAAATCTATATCAGCACACTTCCATCTTGACATATATGCACACTTATTTACTACAAGGCATCTTAAGCTTTATCTTGTTGCCCCAAGATAGCATGAACCTTTCTTCCTTTAGAAAACAGTCATCTCTGCCTTGATTCTGGTCTAAGAAGTTGCAGCATTTGAATGAAGCTCTTTTCTAAATCAGGAACTTGATGGAGAAGATTCAAGACCACAAAACTGAAGTTAATGTAACCTCTCCCGATTGTTAGGAAGTTATCTTTAATCATTTAAATACCCTACTTTGTGGGTTTTGGGTGTGCTTTTTGAAAAACATAGTTTAGACCTAGTAACTGATGTTCGCTGAAGAACCTTCTTCCCTTGCTGCAGTCCTAGAGGCCTGTGGGTGCAGCTGCTGGTGGAAAGTGGCATTTGCAGTATCAAACCATGCTCTTAAAATCTTAGGAATGGCTCTCCTAAGCTGTGCTTACTTGCAGCTATAAAGTCCCTGATCCCGAGAAGCCTACCAGGAAGAGCCAGAGGGTCAGGGCACTTGAACACCTCAGACTGGGGCACCACGGGTCCTTCTCGGCCCACTGCCCACTGTTGGGTCTCTGGACAGTTGTGTGCCCTTGTGAGCATTGGGACCGTCCAGGTTGGAGTTCTGCCAGGGAGACGAGTGAAGGAGGCCACTTGGAACAGAGGGACGGGGCCAGGAGGGTTGTGTGAAGCTGGGGTGCCCTCTGCGCGTTGGAGCCTCACTACCTCGATTACCGAGGAGGCCAGTGTTGGCTAGGTTTTTGTCCTTTAAACAGGAAAGAGTAAAGAGTGATAATGGAAAGAAAAGAAACTTCTTTTTCCCCCTTCGATCATGGGTTCCTCGGTGCTTTATCAGACGCTTCCAGATGAAAGAAAATAATTTTGACTTGCCATTCACTTTCATTCTTGGCCCTCAGACCAGTTTTCCCAGTTTTATTTGTGGAAGAAAAAGGATAGGAAATTAGACCCAAGGAATTTAGAATGGTAGGGATCTATTTCCTTTGCTTCTATTCCAAATATGCCACCTGTCTTTAATATTTTTTTTCCATTTTATTTATTATTGAGTGTGGATGGGAGTGAGTAAAAGATGAGGAGGGAAGAGGGAGAGTAAATAAGGTTAGTCATCTGACCTTTTATGCAGATCTGAGAATTAAGAAAACATAGATTCATATTCACGGAAGTCTCCAAATGTCAAGCTTTAAAAGATCTCTCAGGAATAGTTGACTCCGAGCTTGGAGATGGGCAGGTTGCCTTGGTAACCTTAATAAGTTAGCAATCCTTTTCGGGCGTCTGTTTTTCTCACCTATAAAATGAGGGCATACACATAGATGATACCAAGTTTCCATCCAGCTCTGTGAAACAGCACCTTGGCTGTAAGCAGAGGCACGGCGACTGTGATGACATACGTTGTTACCTGGGAGACTTGGGCAGTGTGACGAGCTGGAGGCACGTAGAGGAGAGAGGAGGTGGGGACTGTTTAAGCAAGGTAGTCCCACCAGCCTGACGTCTGTAGTGCAACTCAAACTGAGCTCCTCTATTTTATTTTTACAGTGTGGTACCAGAAGTGAACGTAGCTGTAACTGTCCTGTTCTTGTAGCATTTTCTTTTCCTATTTCAGGATCTACTCTGTTTTTGGCCGTGCCGCACGGCACGCGGGATCTTAGTTCCCCGACCAGGGATCAGACCTGTGCCCCTGCAGTGGAAGCGTGGAGTCCTAACCACTGGACCACCAGGGAAGTCCCTGTAACTGTCCTATTCTTACTGATTTTCTTTTAAAGAACACTATCATTTTTACATCTGTCTGATAATCCTGTGTCATTGCCCAGAAGCTCATACAGGATTTTATGACTTGTCTTTAATAATTACTTAGAGACAAAAATAACTCCAAGACTCGTATTAACAACAGAATGACGTTTCTGGTGGGTGTTTGCCTTTTATGCCTCGGAAACTTTCCTTGCCTCGTCCGTTAGTCGCGTCTCCCCTGCCCTTTGAGTCCCAGCACATTACCCCTACCAGATGCAAAATCTCTGTATCTATGGGAAACACGCTGGGGTTGAGAGAGCTATTTTAAAAACATTAATTTCTCCTATTTTAGTCAAGTGCCACTCAAGGCAACTGAAAAAATTTCAGTTTTCCTACAGTGAGACATTTTTGGGGTGGTGGTGATATTATTTGGCACCTTAATTGTGCTTGAACGTAACTCAGATGATGAACACCCCTTTTATAATTCCAGCTGGTACCAGGGTAATGGTTCCCTCTCACGTGTACAGGATTCAGTAGCATAGACCTTAGAGGGACTTTAAAGACCCTTTATCGACTCCCTGTATTCTACGGGTGAGGACACCTGGGCCCAGAGAGGGAGTTGACTGGCCTAGTGATCAGAGGGCTGACCAGACCTTGGGTCTTCAGCCTTGATCTGTGGTGCAGTCAAGGGCCGAGGGGGCAGGGGGGCTCAGTCTAAGGCCTGGGTGGTTTTAGCTATTGCATCCCTGTTTTGAGTCTAAGGTCCTGATAAGGCCATTCCCTTCCACTTGCCCACAAAGTTATTTACCTCATTACATATATGTCAAAGTAACTGCAGTTCTGTTGAAAGCAACAAATCTTTTTAAGATGAAATTGCTGTGTAACCAGAAGATTTTCTTTTGAATGCTCACAGGGCATTCAAAAGGGACAGGGGGTTGCAGCATCTGTTTTGGCCGATAATACTGTTAGCATCCACCTGTTTGAGATGGCTTTCTACCATCTCAGGGCTGTCCTGGGAGTCTCCCCTGGGCTTTTCTCCAGGGAATAGGATCCAGCAGGAGCCTGAGTAGTGCCAGGAAGAATCCCGTTGTGATCTGCAAGATAACAGTCTTGTCCACACTGGAGAATGTCCATGGAGGTGAATTTTCATTTTGTAACGCCCTGCCTTTTCGCAGTGTTGAGTTGGCAGTGCTCACAGGTGACATGAAAATGTAGAATTGGCTGATGATGACAATGGCCAACATTTGTTAAGTTGCCAGGAACCCTTGTGAGAACTTGCTGTGTATTGATACCAGCTCAGATGATTGGTTTAATCGTCACACCTCTGTAAGATCCTGTTACTGCCCTACTCTGTAGATGAGGGCACTGAGGCACAGAGAGCTAAGGAATTTGTCCTTGGCCACATGGCTCTTAGGTAACAAAGCCAAGACACAGACCCAGGACGTCTGCCTCCTGATGTGTGTGGTGTCTTGTCATTTAAACTACGTAGTGTATGGACAGTTCCATTTTTAGAGTCCCGGTAAGTTCTCTGATTTTTTTTTTGTTGTTGTCTGAATTTAGAAAATAGTCTAGAGAATATAACTGACTTTCTTGAGTGATGGTGAATTTTTGTGGCCTCGGTACTTTACTGTAGATCAGGTGGGTTGATCAGCTACTTGTACAGGTACTTTGTGTCAGGCAGTGCTCTTGGCACTAAGAATACAGTGGCAAGCAAATCCAAGTCTCTGATCTCATGAGGTTATATTCTACAGGTGATGGATGTTAATAAACTAGTTAATAAATAAATGAGCAAGATAATTTCAGATGGTGAAGAGGGGGTGTAAATCAGGATGTTGTGACAGAGGATAATAAAGGGAGGCTGTGGTGGCGATTTAGGATGTGGTGTCTGAAGATGTGACTTGGGATCCCAGACCTGGATGACACAGTGGAGACCGCTGTGGCCATCTGGAGCCAGAGCTGTTCAGTTGAAGGACCTGCCGGAGCAGGATTAGATGTGATGTGCACGCGGGACAGAGGAGGTCAGGATGGGTGGAGTGTGGGGTCAGTGGAGAGACTGGTTCACAGTGAGGTTATAGGTAATTAAGAACCACATCAGGGCTTCCCTGGTGGCGCAGTGGTTGAGAGTCCGCCTGCCGATGCAGGGGACACGGGTTCGTGCCCCGGTCCGGGAAGATCCCACATGCCGCGGAGCAGCTAGGCCCGTGAGGCCCGCGTACCGCCAAAAAAAAAAAAAAAGAACCACATCATGTTTAACCTTATAGGTCCATAGGAAAGAATTTTCAGCATATTATAAGCAGAGCAGGAAGCCATCGCGAGTTTAAAGCAGAGAGTGACATAAACAGATAATGTTATATATGTTATAAATGCATATATATACACACATACCCTTCTGATACATAATAAGTCATTTTGTGGTTTGTCTCTCTTGCTACAGAAGTAAATGTTTTTAATTGTGTTTAATTAAAGAGTAGGTATTTGAAGTTTTACTGCACATAGTATTTTTAAATTAATGAAATAGTAACATTTATTTTTCCAGTTGCCTGCTTGCTTTGACCATCTGATTTTGCACAATAAAATACTGATTTCTTTCAAAAATGAATAAATACCACCACTACATTCATAGCTTCTTGAAATAAGCACCAGCAAAAGGCTGATGGATGACGCCACCTAGGACAGTCTCTGTGGAGGAAACCGTCTTTCAGATGACATGATATTTTAATGTTAAAAGTAAAGTAAAATTGCATTCACAGATTGATCTCGCATGTTTTCCTATTAACTGCATTTTTAGGTTTCTTGAATCACAGGGACAAGCAGGCAGGCACCAGTGACCCCTGGTTCTCCAGCAGTGTGAGATTGAGCCCTGCACCCAGCAGTTAGAAATTACACTTGGCAATGACGACTACAGTTCTGTCATTTGTCTCAGGCTGAGGTTGGCTCCTAAAAATGGGTGTTGATAGTGACATCTAGTGGATCTTGAGTAAAACTTTGTGACCTATGAAATGTGTAATTAATTGTCAAGTACTGGGGTAAGGAACCAACTCTGTTTTCGCCAGGCTCACGTTCTAAAACCTGCACATGTATTCTCTGTAATCCACTCGGGTGTATCTGAAATACGAAACTATCAGGAGTATTGAAACTTACTTTTTCTTCCTTTAGACAGAAGATCCAACGATGGAGCGACCCTACACATTTAAGGATTTTCTCCTCCGACCAAGAAGGTGAGGCTTCGGGCCGCTGCCGTTTCTTATGCTTTGGCTCTTGGTTTTCTCTGAGGAGAATTCCAACTTCTTTTCCTATTGCATTTTTTTTTTAAAAGCATCATAAATATGAACCATCATAAAGATGTAACCAAGTCACATCCTTTATAACCGATTTTCTTCCATCATGCAGTCATAAATCTCGAGTTAAGGGATTTTTGCGATTGAAAATGGCCTATATGCCCAAAAATGGAGGTCAAGATGAAGAAAACAGCGAGCAGAGGGATGAGATGGAGGTAAGCTACAGGGCTTCGGGCCGTGGTCTGTTTTCCTTGCCTAAGAGCATATTGATGTTTCACTCTAAGACTTTATAATTTAAGGAAATAAAAGCTTATCAAGCTTAAATGTGAAGAAACTTCAATGTGTCCATGAATCTACGTCTTTGACAGATCTACCGATGTGTTTGGTTTTTAGCAAAAAAGATAGACTTTTCATTTCATGTTATAACACTAATCATTGAAGAGGGGTCTCTTTCTAAACTGCTATACCCCTGTTTTATTAACAGCCCACCGCCCTGTGAAATTCTCCCCACATATTTAATTCTCTTACTTCTTTGGACTTGCAGCTCTTTGTAAATTCCTTTTAGCACTTGGAATTGCTTCAAGTCGCTAAAATAATTTAGGGACTCATCCAGGTTTCTTACTCACTTGGCCCACAGGTGAGAGCGTGCATGAGGTAGAAATGCCGTTTTGGAATTAGCTGTCCAGAGGAATTTTCTTTTGTTCCCTCCTGGCAAGGCCACCTTTTAACTCTCCAGTCACGTACCTCTACCACGGGTACCTTCTCAGCTCAGGCTTCAGATGGTGCTGTTTTGTTAGACAAATTCTCGTATCGTTCAGAAAATGTCCGTTTACAAGACCTCTCTGGCTTATTTGCACATCTGTTTGCAGCTGTTGCATATACATGATGTGTGAATAATGCATTATGGGCAAGTTAACGGAACCCCCCCTCAGACCCAGAGGTCACATTACCAGGCAGTGTTTCACGTGCAAGCTTTCATCTCTCTCTGTGAGAAGGACTGAAGTGGGTGGTAGGCAGTCTTGAACGTTAAGATTTCATAAGCACATCCACAGATTTTTATCTCAAATCCAAGGAATTTTTTTTTTCACACTCTTCCAACCTTCCAGCTGTAATAATCAGTGAATTACTTAATTTTCCAGTGACTTTACTAGGGAATGTCAGGAAGGAATACTTAACGCCGAAAATATGTGTTGCAGAAAAAGCACCTCTGACTCTGGTACCAGTAAGCCTGTTGATGCGACGGCAGCAGGTGGGGAATGGCTGAGTAGGAAGCGGCAGCTTCCAGGCTGCTCCTGGCTGCCTGGCAGCTCGTGCTTCCTACAGCCCAGGAGCTTCCCCTCCTCCTGGAGCCGCCTCCATGCTGTCCTCCCTGGGGAGCGAGAGCGCCCCGGGCCTCTTGATGCCCAGGCAGGCCACGGATTCTGCGAGAACACACATGCTGCAGGGCTCATCTTCCCAGCTCCCTCTTACCTTACAGAGGTGTTGAAAAGATGACAGCTGTAGCATGACCCGTATCATCGGCAAGGCTTTGTACGGCCCCGGGGGCCGTCAGGTCAAAATAACAAACACGAAATACGAAAAGAGTGTAACGTGACTTAGGTAACGTGACAGCCTGTGCAGATCCCCATCCGAGTGGCACCCTGCAGTGTCATCTTCTTAGAGGGCAGCGCAGTTCATTGGCCATGGCTCAGAATATTTTTGAGACGCTCCTAGAATTGATTTTTTTTTTTTTTGCCCTATTTTGGGAATTTCTTTAAATGTGGCACAGGAAGCCACCATCAGAGCCGGAGAGCACAGGAGCGAGGACGAAGGGCACAGACGCTCTGTAGCCATCAAAGCAGCCTTACCATCTCCCCTCTGATTGTGCTCCACAGCCCGGCTGGGAAGTTGTTGACTCGAATGACTCGGCGTCTCAGCACCAGGAGGAACTTCCCTCCCCTCCCCTGCCCCCCGGGTGGGAAGAAAAGGTGGACAACTTGGGTCGCACTTACTATGTCAACCACAACAACCGGACCACCCAGTGGCACCGACCCAGCCTAATGTGAGTACCGTCGATGGTCAGGAACGTGTCCCCACGCTCTGCAGTCAGGTGCACACGTGGCAGCGCTTTGGGAGGAGGTTGGGAAGTACATCTTGTACCGGTGAACGCACGTGGTTGTGCAACAACAGGATTCCTCTTCGTGGAGTTACAGAGCGTGGCAGCCTGAGTTTGTAGGTTGTAAAGAAGCTCTTGCCTTCGTATCAGGTTCTCCTGTTGTAAACATGCGCTAATCTATTTTGTAGGACTTCTTTATGTAGATTCGTGAGATGTAGAGCAGGGGTTATTTTTCCTTGGTTTATCTTATGTTTGGTGATTACATCACTTTCCCCTTCTTCAGCTTCCTCTCCTGGCTAACCCGTCATGGAAAATAGCAAACATACTGGCTCTTTAACTTTTCTGGATTTTTATTCCATAATTATTTGATTTGGAAACTCTCTCAAAATTTTCTTTTCGTTTTTGGAAAATGTATAGATCACCCCCTTGATATACTTACAGGCACATGGGAGGGTTGCTAACTCACAATTGGTAATTACAGTTTGTTCTAATCCCTTGCCAGCCTCAGGGATACAGTGAATTGATTACTGTTTTGTTCACTCGACAATTTTTGGTCTAATGATGGCAAATAAACACTGGTTAAACCTCAAGTACTATAAAAAAAGGATTTGAAGCAGCTTGTTTTTTCAGTGATAGTATACAGCAAGACCTAAAACTATTAATATACAATAAAAAGCAAAAACAAAATATTAAAAACAGAAAAGGAAAAAATTGTCCTAGAAATCATGACCTCCCTAGCAGTCAAGACAAGGAGGTAATTACCACTAACTTGTATAATTTTCAATATGAATAAAAGCAAGTATATGAGGTGAGATAATTTTCTCTTTAACCCAGACTCTGAAGGAAATTTGCTAATGATGGTTTTTAGCGGGTATCAGCAATGGGATGGATGGTGTTGTCAGTAACCCTTTTATCTTTAGAGATTGCAAAGATGACCTGCATAGGTGGGAAAGGTGGCCAAGAAGTATAGTCTAGATTTTGTCTGGTTTAGAGAAAAAGCAGACTCTGCAGCAGTGAATAGCCAATCCTTCCTAAGCCCCTACGTGGGTTCTCGTGAATATCAGCCGTCCTTGGTCAGCTTTGGACCACACGGTGTGTGCATCAGTTCCTTGTTCCCAGGACAGCATAAATATCCCAACATCCAGATGATGTTGAACTCTTTTTTGTTGTAATTTTTTCCCACAGAAATATAAATGGAAATGGTTTAGTTGATTCCTTTAATTAATTAATTTATTTATTATTACTATTATTTTACTATTTCCCTTCGATTAATGACCATAGCTGTTAAAACTGTTGTAAGCCATTTGACTACTCTAGTTATTTGTAGTTTAAAATAAACAAAGTAACCGCCTTGGGCTTGGTTACGTGTAGTGATCAGAAGAATCTTGGTAGCAGTACCCTAAGCCAAGTACCTTTATCTACCTTTGCTAAAGGTCATAGGAAAGGAATACCTGAAAACAGCACTCTCTGGGGACCACAGTGTCATGACCTCTGTAGAAAAGTGACTACTAGCAGCTCTCAAAGAAAGACTGATGGCCAGTACATATACAGAAAAAGGTTCACTTTCATTAATAATTATGCAGCCGAAGTCTGTATTTAGGAGGGAACTGGGGACAATTGCTACTTTCTCTGCCTCACAGAGTTGTGAAAACTCTAATGAGGGAATTTATACAAGCTCTCACTTGTATAAATGCTGGCTCATCAGTAGGGAAACTGTGGTTCTTCCGAGTTCATGTTCACCTGTAGTTTAGGGAGAAATCAGTGGCATGGTGGTCCACATCAGTGAGGCAGCTGAGCCAGGAAGGACGTCTGCAGAGCTCCGGGTGGGACCTGCCAGGTACCTCCTTTCCACCAAGCATGACTTCTAGAAAGCAAGAGAAAAGTTAGATGAGGAAAAAGATTCGGTTTTCACAATAACCTCCTCATCCCGTCTGAACTGTTTGAGAATTTGGGGGTGTTTTTCCTTAACTTTATTTGGCTTGACCAGAAGCCCTCAAGCCCTCCAGGTTATTTTAATGTGTTGTTTTAATTCAAAAATGATTTTTTGTGTAACTCAGTTTTCACAGAATACTGCAAGTTTGGGTTGGGGGGGAATGGATGCTAAGAAGGGTCTTTATGGGCTTCCCTGGTGGCGCAGTGGTTGAGAGTCCGCCTGCCGATGCAGGGGACACGGGTTCGTGACCCGGTCCGGGAGGATCCCACATGCTGCGGAGCGGTTGGGCCCGTGAGCCATGGCCGCTGAGCCTGCGCGTCCGGAGCCTGTGCTCCGCAACGGGAGAGGCCACAACAGTGAGAGGCCCGCGTACCGCAAAAAAAAAAAAAAAGAAGGGTCTTTATTAAAAGGCTATATCTGAGGAAGTCAGATGAGAAGTGACGATCACACGCTGTGCAGAGAATTAAGACTGCAGTGGAGACTCTCATTTCTTAACCGGTTTGCTACAGACTTGCACTCCAGCCTTCAGCCCCTGAAAAGTCCTCATTGACATCCCGTTGCCCTCAGGCTGTTCTTACAGGGTCCTCCTCACCCTGCCTCTTGCCAGCCACAGTCAGAAACGTAGAGTGGTCTGATCATGCATGCATAGCTGCTTTCTGATTACTTTCTCCTCTTCTTGGCCCCATGGATGTGCTAACCCCCAATCCCCCCCGCAAAAAAAATAAAGCCAGAACGTGCCCCTTCCCCTGGTAAGGTAACGTTCCGATGTCACCCTACTATCCCTTCCTCTGGGAGCACCGGACGTCTTCTGTCCCGGTCTCTCTCTGAGAGCCCTGTGCCTCCCTGTCAGGACACAGAGCGCATAATACTGAGCAGGGACTGTGGTTTCCTACTCACAGATCAACCCCTAGCACCTGGCACAAGGTAGGAGCTTTTAATTGAACGAATGACTACAGATGAGTCACTTCTGAAAGTGGGTACAGGCACGTGGTTTAGTGAACTGTCCAGGCCTGGATGTAGAGCTCTCAGATGGAAGGCGGCTACAGAACACTCCCCAGCCCTCTCAGGTCAGACAGTGGCCTTTAAAATGCCTCTAATTTTAGAATAGTCCTTATCCTATTTAAATGTAAACTGTAAACATTTTACTGTTAAAAGCGCAAGTTTAAAATCATGAAGGAATTGCATTAAGACTATAGATGAACTTGTTAGACTCAAAACACTTAAACTGTTTTCAGTACTTCTCTTTCTAAACCACTTTGGCAGTCTCCCATCTTAGCAGTAATTTAATCATATCTTAATGACTCCGGTCATCATTAGTCACTGATG
The DNA here is from genome assembly GCF_003031525.2 of Neophocaena asiaeorientalis asiaeorientalis. NCBI lineage: Eukaryota > Metazoa > Chordata > Mammalia > Artiodactyla > Phocoenidae > Neophocaena > Neophocaena asiaeorientalis. The sequence continues at coordinate 15,757,348 of NW_020174135.1, read as the reverse complement.
TATATGAATGTAAGTGATCAGACACACTGATCTTAATTGGCACTGAATTTGATAAATTTATGGGTTTTCTTCTCTTTATTAATTTGTATGTTTCCCATGAAAGTCAAATGAAGAATATATATGTGAAATTAATGACTGAAGAAAATTGAAATGGCCACTTCTTAAATTTTTTCCCTGCCTCTAATAAAATCATGTTTCTGTTTTAATTTGCCAGCTCAGACATATTTTTAAATGTTCATCTTCCTATTAGTGACCGTTTAAACTTCCTGTCAGTTTCAACAGCCCTCTTGTACAATTGCTTATTTAAGGGCAAAAGGCCTCCCTTGTATGAACATTTTCATTTTATCACTAAAGACCATAAAAAAGCCCAGGGTTGGAATTTCAGAATCAGAGATATCTTTCTTCTTTATGCTATTTAGTTGTTTCTGGTTCACACTGATTACTGATTATTCAAGCATGTTGGATAAGGAGGATTAGCATAATTGATTTTAAATGCCCCTTTAAAAAAAAATAAGTCCTTCCAGAATAATGGAATTTTTATATACTTCTGAGAGATAGAAAATGCAAACATAGCAATATTAAAGCCTTATTCTTTTCAACCTCTCCGAAATCCCTGTAAAAATTCAAGTGTGTGTTATAACCCGGAACACACATTCGGTATTGACTAAGTGACACCTGACATTTCAAGTGAAGATTTAAAATTTTGATGAAACTTTTCTATATACAATATTTTAAAGTAAGGCCAGTCATTATAAAGTGAAATTGAATTGAATGTCCTATAAAAATCACGGCAGCAGTATAAAATCACAAAGACAATATTATATTTTCTAACATATCCAAGAGAGTGTTATTTTTTATCATCCTGTTTTGGTGGTTTCAGAAATTGTGTTAGTATACTTGTGTGTCCCTTGATTTTAATTAGTTTCTCTATGGGCTTATGCGATTTTTTTCTGAGGAGAGTCCTGCTTAACATACTATTAACATACTATTTTTAGTCCAGTTATAGTTTAATACAGCTAGAAAGTACGCAAAATGTATATTTCTGTTAGGTTTTAAAAATTTGTATATTGGGCAGTAAAACTTCATTCAGATCTTAATACCAAGAGTTTTTATTTTAATGTGGATTAAAGAAAGCTAACCTTCATACTGTCCCTTTACCAGTAAAGCTAAAAAATGTAAAGATTTTTGGTGGAAATATTCAGACTCTCCTGGAAACTGGCGTTAAAGAGTCACCTGTTTATTTGCAAACAGCACTGCTTATTGCAGACTGTTCACTGTTACAGGGGCCCAGCATGTTCTTTGGGGGGAATATAGGAAAATAGTATAAGTTAGCTTGAGAGTCATTAGAATGTTTTAAAACCTATGTTTTAGGAAGAGTCTATAATGAGGGTCCTTGATTAATACTGGATTTCATTTAGTCTGAAATAATGTTTTCAAATATTTTGAAATATTAATTTGCAGCGTCTTTTTTTTTTTTTTGCGGTACGTGGGCCTCTCACTGCTGTGGCCTCTCCCTTTGTGGAGCACAGGCTCCGGACGCGCAGGCTCAGTGGCCGTGGCTCACGGGCCCAGCCGCTCCGCGGCATGTGGGATCTTCCCGGACCGGGGCATGAACCCGTGTCCCCTGCATCGGCAGGCGGACTCTCAACCACTGCGCCACCAGGGAAGCCCTGCAGCGTCATTTTTTAACTGAATATGGCGTCTTATTGAAAGAGTCTGTAAGGGTTTTCTCTGAAAAAATTTTGACCTTTAAACTTCTACTCTAAAAGTCTCCAAGTAGTATTTCTCCCAAAGGAGAATTGCCTGTAATTTAGTGCAAAAGTTTTCAAGATTGACTCAATGCTTTTCACATCCTGAATTAAGAGAGTTACATGATGCCCCCCCCCGCCACCCCTCCCCCAAAAAAGAGACTATGAAGTTGCAGCATTCCTCAAATGCAAGTTGATTTGGGAGGTTATTGCCTGATGTTTGTGGATTTTAAAAAGGAGTTGAATGGGGAGAAATGCAGTGTCATGCATCTGAGAGTGTCAAAATGAGATCCTCAGAGGCCGCAAAAGTTCACGTTGGGTCAGGAGCATTTCCCCCCAGACCCCAGCTTTGAGTTTATACTATTTGTACTCATTGGTTAATTGTTGGTGACCAAAAGTTGTGGCCCTGTCATTGCTGGACTCCTAGAGAGGGGTCACCACGGACTGGCCATGAGTGTGAGCTTACCTGTCACCTCTCCTTCAAGGGGCCTCCCTTGTCACTGGGGCAGATGGATGGAGGACTTTGATTTCTCTTCTTTCTTAAACACTAAAGTACATGCTGCAGTATATGCCTGAAAGATACTCAGAAATATTGGGACAGATGCATTTAAAGAGTGTATTTCAATGAAAGGGACCTAGAAGAATGCTTCAGCCAAGAGATGGTGGCAGATTCTCTGAACGGCCAGCTGATCGTCAGTGTTACGCGAGAGAGCAGTGACACTGTATTAGGCGTCAGGCCCTTGGTGGGTGTTGGCTGGTGTTGAAGGGCCAGGTGTCAGTACCGGTTCTCCTGACTCCCACCCTCACCCCGCGCTCCCAGGGATGTGTCCTCCGAGTCCGACAGCAACATCCGGCAGATCAACCAGGAGGCAGCGCATCGGCGCTTCCGCTCACGCAGACACATCAGCGAGGATCTGGAGCTGGAGCCCAGCGAGGGCGGGGACGGCCCTGAGGTAGGACTTCCCGCTCTGCCTGCACACTCCTTGGAGCTCCTCCTTTCCGTGTTCTCCAGGGTGATCCTATGTCGTAATTTCTTGTCTCAGTAAATCTGTGTAAAAAGGAAGGCTCATGGTCTCGTGGCTGATTGATGACCATCGAGATATTTATTAACTTAGAAAGTGCTTACAAAAGCCATCTTTGACGAGTACACATAGTTTCCATTACTACAAAAGGGAATGACATTATTTTTAGCATGGAAATCTTAAGATGTTTTCACTTTATCCTTTATTTTTCCCCAGAGTCTAACCATCTCTTGTTAAATGGCAACATGGGTATCATCTTTGAGCAGTTGAAGTAGCCCTGTAACTTGTTTGGGTACCAAATACAAGTTTTTACCGAGTAGTTTTGACATAGCGAAAGAGGTTTGTTACCAAGAGAATAGAAATTTGGGTGAATAGAAATGTTCATAAGTTTACCCTTAAATGCTTATGGTAAATTACTGTGGAAGAATGTATATAAATTGAACAGCAAATTAGCAAGGCAGCAAACCGTAACTTCCATGCTGCCTTAACAACTCTGTTTACTTATTAGAAATCCATTCTTTTTAAACATTGCATTAGGAAGATCATTCACAAAATGTTCCAGTGATCAAAATTAGAAAAGCAACATGAATGATGCTGTAATAAATTCACTGAGAGTTACTTCATACCAGGGCTTACTTACAGCTTATAGCATCTCTGCTGTTTTCATTGTGAATCCTCAACGGTTAGAGTCAAAAGAAAATTCACGAAAATCATAAACAAATGCCTGAGAGTATTTTTTTAACCCATGCAGGTAGTTTCAAGTGCTAGAAGCAAAGCACTGCTCAGAGAGGCACTATTACAAAGGGACTAAGAGCACGGCCCCTGGGACCAGGCTTCCTTGGCTCAAGTCCTGACCCCACCACTTCCTAGCTCTGTTACCTTGAGCAAGTTATTCCCTCTGCGTCAGTGTCCGCATCTGTTGATCAGGGTAGTAGTCTTTATTTCCTTATGGATCCTGAGAATATTGTGTGCCTCCTGAGTGCTCAGTAAATGTGAATTACAGTTATCATAAGGGTTATTACTGGGGCGGGGAATGAGAGGGTCCCTCGTCCTAGCAGTTTCCACAGCGTCTTGTTCCTTGGTAGCCTTGGGAGACCATTTCGGAAGAAGTGAGCATCAGTGGAGACTCCCTCAGCCTGGTGCTGCCTCCACCACCAGCCTCGCCTGTGTCTCGGACCAGCCCCCAGGAGCTGTCTGAGGAACTGAGCAGACGGCTTCAGATCACTCCGGACTCCAATGGGGAGCAGTTTGGTTCTTTGATTGTAAGTAATAGTGAAAATCTTTCTTGATGCATAAAAAAACTCAAATCTATGACTTGTGTTTTATCAGCTTTAACCTTGTAGAATTTCTTTTCCCAGCCAAAGGTTCATAAAGAGTACCTTTGTCATAAAGGTGGTGTTCGCACTGGGACCTGGGAGACATTGGGTCTCCAGGTTAATCCTCTTACGTCATACTCTGTGTGCTTTACCATTCTCGTTTCACAGATGAAGACGTGATTTTAAGTGACCCATCCAAGACAAGGTTAGAACAGGAGATAGACAGACATCTCCCAAGTCCCAGAGTACCAATCCTTGAGAAAGGTTGTGAAATTGTGACACTGTCACCAGGGTAGCATTTGAACTTGGGTTCTTAACCATCAGGGAAATTCATTGTAGACGCTTCAGGTGGAGCTAAGCCCCAATGAGACCGACAGAATCAGCCATGAAGACCTGTGTCTGAGAACACAAAGCTTTGCAGAAAAAGCCCACAGAAAGTTCCTGCTCATGCATAAAACTGAGAAGCAATGCAGTCTCAGTGTCTCTTGAGAAATTGAACCTACAGATGTACTGTAGTAAACGATGGTAGTCCCTCTGCTGCAAATGGCATCCTAGAAAAATAGTCATCATTACAGCCATATCAAATGTAAATGAATAGGAGGACTACATAAAATGTAAAAGCCAGTAAGTACTCACAAAATTGTTACTCCTTCAGTTATGTATTTTTGTTTTAAAAGACACCATTGGCCCGTATCATGAGTTGCACTGATTACTCAGTTAATGTGCTTTTGTATTAAAATTCTATGAATGTTCTTCAGAAAGAGAAATATCACTGAGACGAAAGTTTAGTACTGAAGAGGCAGGGAAAAAAAGAGTTTGCATATATGGGATATTTGAATTGATAAAACTGTTGCTATGGAAACAACATAAGCAAGGAAGCCGTATATTTTAAACATTATAAAAGGAAGGAAGTACTGCCGGAAGTGTAGCGGTGGTGCACCTTTAGTCTACCAAGTGAAAAGCCATCGTTTTAGGCAGCGCTGATATTAAGCTATCATCTCTTATTATTTGTATAGGGAGCTTCTGCATTAATCATTCTAGGTTCATAAAATATCTTTAAGATCCAAGTGCAAGTGTCGGAATTATGTTAAGTTCATGTTGAGTCTGGTTCAACTATTAAATAACAGTGCCTAGGAAAGAGAGAAGTAGGGGAGTAGGGGGTTCTTCTCCAGTTTTGCTCGTCAAGGTCACTCTGTATTCAAGGACAACAGCATGAACTTTTACTAAAGGATGAATCCTTCATGCTAAGCGTTGTGAAAAGACTTGAAAAGCTTCCCATTTACTGCTGCAGGGTCTGTCTTTGACCTTACCCCATTTTCCTGATTGCAAAATATTAAAAGCGAGGAGATGCTACAGATTTGTCCCATGTACAGACCTGTTGCTAATTAGACCCCTGCCTTGTGTGTGTGTGACCTGCTGCTGACCTGTGGTCCTTTTTTTTTTTTTTAACCATATAGATTAATACAAACAAGTGAGAGGAACATATTATACATTGCACTCCATAGATTTTTCTTTTTTAGTTTAACCGTACCTATTTTCCTTCATTCCTGTTCTGTACAACTTCTGAACTCCATTCAGAAGCTGAAGCTATAAATACCTAACCCTTCAGAAGTAGCCGAAGACTATATTTGAGTTCCCCTGGAAATAGAATCCAACTGATTCTTTGTCATTGGTCACAGTAGTCAATAAATGTTTAATAACTGCATGTCAGTATCTCTTCCTCTATTCGTGTTCCACTAGAATTTACCCAGAGGTTGCATCTCAAAGCAGAATTCAGGACTTCTAGCTTCTCTTTTCCATTATTAGAGCAGCACTCAGATGTCATCTGTGGAGCCCCCTTTCCTGTTTTGGCCTCTTATGTTTAACATTATTTCTATCCCATCTGCTTAAGACACTTGAAAGTGACAGTGGAAGATACTTGACTCCTTAAAAGATTACTCGCATTACCCCGAAAAGATGATGTTTCATTTAATTATACCTTCTAATATTAAAGAGCAGTGACTAGGCTTGAGTGATATATTTTTTAATCCAGTGAAACTCGTTTCTCAGAATATGTGTCCCTGATGCTCCGCGTCCTTTCCTCCCCTTCAGCAGAGAGAGCCTTCCTCGAGGTTGAGGTCCTGCAGTGTCACCGACGCAGTCGCAGAGCAGGCTCATCTGCCACCGGTAACCCATGCTCATTTCCAGCCGTGAATTGGCTCTTTGGGCTTTTATTTAAAATCATCTGGGCTACTGAGGAAGAGTTTTTCCTGTGCCAATCCATTTACCGTATACGTAAGACATTAAAATGTCCTAGCAAATTGCCCAAGGAGAGTGAATTTCCAATACGAAGAGTTGTTGTCCTTGTCACCAAAGTCTCTGAAATGCTAAAAACTCCATTGTTTTGCTTTTCCATCCAAATTAATACCAATTCTGATGTGCTTACTTGACCTAAACATTAACAATTCCTTGTTTAAAAAACTTCATTTGGTCCCTGAAGCTGTGTTTGAGTGACCTGTATCTCAAGAACATAGGAAGAACTCTTCTGGGTGGGCAGCAAGAAGTCCTTTCCATTACTAATGGCCTAAGCTCTTAACCCACAAAGCTCTGTCCCTTCTCTTTAAAGCCGCTCTACTGACTCAAGAGTTGGCTATAATTTGTTCCCACTTTCCCACAGTTTTCATAACTAGCAGGAAATATAGAAGTGTAAAGGGTATTTAATAACATAGCACATAAATAAAAAGGAATATTCTGATTGGAAAGCAGGCCAGAACTGCTTTGGGAGATGTTTAATAAACACATTAAAAGTAAATTTTATGTAAATTTGTATTACGACAAATCCTTGATCATTGGTAGCGCTTGTTTATTGCATATGAAATTGTTTGCAATGAAATGATCATTGTTTATTGCATATAAAGTTGAAGAAGGGAAAGAAAGATTGCACTTAACAGTTTTTGCAATCATAGTGTCTTCCCCATTGTGTACATTTTTGCTCAACTTCAAAGAATCTTTTTTGCCTAGGCTTTAAGTCTTTTATGTTTACAGAATGAATAGTACATTAGTCAACTGAGTAATCAACATAGTAGATGCAGTTGTGACATACATGGAAAGGGCTGGTAGGTCAGAAGCTTGACAAGAGCATCCTTTCTGGGATCCTTTCAGGCCTCCCCCAAAACAGAACAGTCAGCTGTGATGGACTAGTGGGATACTCTTCAGATGGCGCTGTGATTTTCCTTGATGAATTAATGGTGCTTTCTCTCCTTTTCCAAAATCAGTGTCAGTTTTATTGGCCAAAAGAGCTCACTTCCCTGAAAACTGATGATTCTTTCCTCTTTCCTTGTGCTCCGTGAAGCTGTGAACTCACTGATCACCAGTGGCCTCTTACTTGAATTTCTGAGTTTGACAGATTTAATAATCTGCTCATTATTTAACAGTGGGGGCACGATAGTGGTGCTTTCCATTTTTTTTCCATAAGACATCTCACATTGTTGAGGTTGTCAATTCATCGTTTACCCAGGTCAGGGCTGCAACCTGAGCCTTCTCTGGATGGGAGGGTCATCGTGTTCCTCTTTTCCTTCTGGTCATCAGTGGTTGCTCAACTTTATTTGGACCGGGTGGATTGCACAGATTTTGATTCATGTCACCTGCCTTACTGGCTGCACCAGCACTGATTCCTGATTCAATAAGCAATGGGTGGTCTCCCAAAATGCGTTTCACTGATGTAAATTATCATTTAACAGCCCAGTGCCCCAGCTGGGAGAGCACGTTCATCAACTGTCACGGGTGGTGAGGCGCCAACGGTAATGATACCCTCGTTCAGACATGAATGGCCAAACTGGGGGTTGGTTTTAATATTTTGGGTAATGGTGAATATACACTTTTTTCTTCTTTTTTTGATAAGAGCAGCTTCTTATGTGCCACAGAGCTGCATGCTTCTTATTTTAAACCTCTCACTTTCACATTGTTTGAAGGTACTGGGTAAAACGAATTGATTTTTAGTCCCGTATAGTTTTATGAGGAATACTGTCAAGCTTTGTTTAAAGTGCATTTTAATCTGATCATTTAGAGTCTGTTTCTGCCTTTTAGTGTTTGTACTCCTGATAAGCTTTTCCCATGTGTTTAGAAGACTTGGGTAAAATATTTTGGTTGGAGGAGAATCAAGGAAGCCACAGGAATTGCATGCAATTATACATGTGAATTTTCAGTTATACATTTCCCGTACCACGTTTCAAAGGCTGGGTTAGATTTTTTGTATCACAAGCGTGAACCAGTGACCTTTCTCTACTACCAGGGGCCCCTACTCACAGGTTCACAGGTATGAACAAGTGTTCATATAATTTAGGAGGAGAGAGGAAAGAGTATAATTAAGAAATTGAAAAGATCTAGAAAAATGGTGTTTTTAAGCCAAGTATCTGTTACTCTTATTACTCATTATTTTAAGTAATTTCTACTATTCATGTTTGTGGGTAACTTGGATGACTGTGTACTAAGTTGCCTGTTTTCTCCTTGATCCCTAAAGACAGGCTAGTTGATAGTTTATGCTTGGAGCTGCTGTAGCTATTTGAAGAATTTTCCTTACTGTTTTAACTTTGTATGTTTGTTGTAACTGCTTATTACTCGAGAACACCTTTAAATACATATACGATTGCTGACTCCTGTAGGATGTTGATTTAAAGGAACAATTTGGTTATATTGTTAGAATTTACTGCTCAGCCTCGTACACTGGAAAATCAAAGTGGCAGTCCGCAAAAATCAGCCCAGTTTAAAGTATTGAGCTGCAGTGAAGGGCATGTGTTGGGTGGGCCAGGCTCAGCCTCCCGTAGAATTCAAGAAAGTTCAGATAAACTCGTATATTTCCTATTGTGCGCTAGTAATTTCCATGGGAGTAGAGCTGCGAGGCGGACAAGATCACTTCATGAAATGATTTTAATAGAGTGCAGGGCTGATGAGCATCTACTATCATTTTTGCATTTTGTTGGCCTTGGAACCTGATGTGAGTGTTGGCGTGTTGCGAGAGCTGATGATATTAAATGACGGGGTAAACTGAATTATGATCGTCCTGGGATCCATGGTCAGAATCTCCTGGCAGGACGAAGTGATCCATGTGAATGAGCTCCCCGTGGCCCTGCCACTGTGCTTTTCTTCTTGCCTGTGCTCTCTCCCTCCCCCAGCAATGAATTAAAATTAGGAATTTGGTTTTGTTTTCTATTTTCAATGACTGGGTAGTAATATTTCCTAAATGTTTTATCTACTCTCATGCTTTCTACATACCTGGTAATTTTTCGCGTGGAATAAGCAAACTTACCTTATGGCTGCATTAGAAATTATCACGTCTATTTCTTTTGCACCCTCACCATCCCTCGTGACGAATAGCCTTTACTTTTGCTTTTCCAGTTCCATCTCCTACCATGTGTTTTCCCCTCTTTTACACCTTCTCCCTGTCAGCCGCAACACTGAAGTGTGCTGTGTCATCCTGAAGCTACCCTGGGACTCCCCATCCCACTCCTTCCTCTGTGCTCTCGTAAACATACACGTGGATGCACGCGTGCGCACATACGCGCGCACGCACACACACACACACACACACAAGTAGGATCTCGTATACGTATTAATTATCAACTTGATATTATTCACTCGTGGTCATTTTTTCGGGACATACTAATTATTACATAGTAGTCAGTGATGTGAGTGCACCGCAGTTTATATAATTTTCCCACATCGAAGAAATTCAGCCTCCACCCCCTGGGCACTGCTCGCCATGTGGCTTTATTAACCATCCTGGTGTTGCTCTCTTTCCATGGTAGTGCTTTTATTTCTACGGTATAATGAACAAGCCCCGATTCTCCTCTGCGGAGCCGCCGCAACCCTTTGACGTATGACAAATAAATACGCACTGGTGCCACTTTCCAGCTGGCTAAGCATGAGCCCTCTCTGTGAGAGAAGCTGAGAAGCATAGCACAGTTTGGGGGTTTTGCTATATATACCCTAATAATACACTGAGGTAAGAGTGTGGCAGGATTTGAGTGAATCTTGGAGAGTGTGATAGCGCCAAACATTTATTGTCTTTAAAAGCATTTTGAAACTTTTACAGCTCCAATGTAATTGAGTTCTTCATTTTAATGAAATAAATGGAGCCACCATGAAGCTGCAGTTAAATGGCTCCTTGGCTTTGTGAAACACGGCGGTAGAATTCAGATGAAAAGCTGTGAAGTGTTAAATTAAGCTGACTGGCCGTTTTCTAACTTGTCTCCTGATGAATTCACATGTTCTAGAGGTGGTAAGGAATGCACGTGTGCAGAAGCGTGCGCACTCCACGCACAGCGCAGGAGAAGGCTGACGTTGGCTCCAGGGCTGCGCCCCTGCCATGGTCTGCGCCCCTGCCATGGTCTGTTCGTAGAAGCCGAGCCCCACCCCTTCCCCAGCTGTGGGAGGTGGTGTTTTGAGTCACAGATGGAATCATTAGCACAGGCTGTTCTTCATGGACATTTGGAAAGAACCCTATAAAGAACCACCTTAATAACACCATCTTGCGTAAATGGAACTAGATCGTAGGTTGCCAATTCAATTCTCAATAGAAGGTAGAAGGAACATTTTAATCAAATTCAGTGTTCTCTACAACGCTCCTAGTTTTCCATAAACTGATGATTAGCCCTATTAACTGTGGATCTATGAAAGTGACCTGGTTGCTGGAATACTCTGCTGGAACTCAGTGCTGAGATTATCCGTGACACATGCCAGTTATTTTAGTTTATTAGCCTCCTTGTAAATATCCTTTCCAGGGATACTATAACTGTAAAAGTATCCTTAAGGTTTCCAAAATGGAGTTTTCTAAGGGCACATGTAATTGCCTTTCCGCAGAAAATAATTCAACGGGGAGGCCGAGAAGCAGCATTTAGCATTTAGTATTCCATTCAGCCAAAACATTTTTGGTCCTCATATAAACAGACAGTATGTCAAGGCTTGATAGCATGTACTTGGCCAAAAATACTAATCAACCACTAACTTAGGTTACAGAGTCCATTGGGTCAGCAGAATCCATTGCTGTAGTGCCCAGATAAAAAGTAGCCTGGAAATAGCTCCTTTGTGTGGGTGTCACAGCGAGAGGAGGAGGGTGGAAAGAGCTTTCAGCTGTAGACAGATTCATCTGTCTTTAATACTCATGGAAGGATCAGGTCTGCATGTTGATGTTTCTTCCACTCTTGTTGTATCCCCACAGCTAGATCCAGGACTCTATGTACTCGGAGTCTTGGAATTGCCATTATGGGGCCTTGGGGACTTTATCTGGAATAATGCCAAGGAAATAGTTGCTGCAGTTCTAGCAGAAAGTTGTCTTTCAGATAAGTACACTTGCCCTGCTGGGTAAATGTGTTTTAGAAATAACCATCAAGGCAGCTGCTTCCTGGTCTGTTTTTCTCTGGAACGTGCTATTTGAGCTCATGAAGTAAGATATTAAGCCTCGTTGCCTGCAGTCCCCAAATTACATGGCTGCATCCCTGATCTTGCTTTTCAGTTCAAGGTCTTGCAGTGGACTGGGGGACCCTCTTTGCCAAGGTACATTGTTGGCAGAGAACACGAAAGATGGGATGAGTACAAGGAGAGATTGGGCTAAGAGGTTGACATCTTCAGCCTAATCAAGAAAACTGCATCTGGTAAAATGTCTGGAGTTTCAGAAGATCCTAATTAGGGAAGACGGTACCCTAAAAGAAGTGGTTTCCTTTTGTAACCTCACGTAAGAGATTATTTCTAACGTTTGGCCTCTTGTTTCTTTTACGCTCTCCCGAGAGCCTTGGTAGTCATGGTTGGCTTCTTGGTCCTACCCCCTTCCTTAGAGTAGCAGCCCTTTCCCAGCTACAGATCTCATGCGCAGCACCCCGACGTCCAGGACATCCTGGACGGCACTGGCCTCAAGCAAACATCCCCTTGCCTCCGTGAGTCTTTGAGACACCCTGCTTTCCAGCAGCTCTCCACCCCGCCTGCATTTCTCAAACTGCTTCTTACAAGCAAAAGTGTTGCAGGAAGCCTTTTGCAATCTACTTTGAACTATCCAACCATAGTCACTCTGTACTGCACATGTCTCTAATCCCAGAAGCTACCTGTGCTCCATTCACCCTTTAAGGAGACAAACTCCATATGGGAGGACGGGAGGAAATACAGCCTCAGTTATCACGCTGCTTTGGAATTCTGGCCTCAGATTGCCAGGTGGCGTCCCGGGCTGGAATAGTTGAGATATTCTGGTCAGTCACTAGCGTGAAAGCAGGCCTCGTAGAGAGCAGACTGTGTGTGTGTGTGTGTGTCCGTCCCCACCCCGTGCCGAAAGCTACGTAGTGTAAGGGCCCTAAGCTGGTGAAGAACTTAGGAATAAGCTAGGAGAGCATCCCTGTGACAGCTAGATTGAGGAAACAATATTCAGGGCATCCCTCTCAGAGTCGGTAACATTTAATAATTTGAAATACCTTTTAGGCTCTATGTGGTTTGACAGTAAAATGCAGCAACTAAAACGAATTGTCATATTATTCTCTTTCCTTATGATCACGTTGGCGGCAACCCTTTATGTTGAAGGCTGCATGGCCTGGAACTGAGTTTTGTAAGATTTTTGACCCTGTGGCTTGGGTGGGAGTTCATTTCACAGTAGGTTTAAAGCTATTGGAAACATATTGCTGTTTTCCAGGCACTCATGTTTTCGGTACCATTAGAATTAACTCACTTTGTCTAGCACAAATAACTCTGGGTACGTATTGCTTTATTAAGTTGATCAGAAAACAAATGCAAGATACTAAATAATAACGATTTCTTACACAAACAGCCGTCAGTGGCCTATGTACATACCACGCCGGGCCTACCTTCAGGCTGGGAAGAAAGAAAAGATGCTAAGGGACGCACATACTATGTCAATCATAACAATCGAACCACAACTTGGACTCGACCTATCATGCAGGTATGCAGATCGCCACACAGCTTATGGTCACAGGCAGTAGAAGCCAAAGCGGACGCGAATCCCATGGTCCCGATGTTTATGTGTTGTTCTGAAGAACCCATGTTTAAGAAAATTTTTCTCGCAAATGCATTCCTTTTAAACATAGTATTTGCCCGAACGAAGAATTTGGTCCCTGACTCAGTCTCTCCCTAGATGGTCCATTTTAAAAATGTGACATGAAAGGTTATTTTCAAAGTAAGAGCCCGCTTATTACAATGGGTGGCATCCCTCCGAACCCCCTTTTTTTCTGAGGCTGGTTTTTATGCCGGCCGGTGATTCATTTTTTATTTCCTTGGAGTGTTTCCCCATCCTTCCCCCCATTATTACGCGTAGTCATTTCCTCCGTGCGTTAAACAGGCCAGACCTCTCATCATCGCTGGCTGTGTTGTTGGGTCCACCCTCCAGTCACGCGCGCAGGGAGAGCCTCACACGAAGCTAACCTGTGTTTGCCTCCAACGTAGCTTGCAGAAGACGGTGCATCCGGATCCGCCACAAACAGTAACAACCATCTAATCGAGCCTCAGATCCGCCGGCCTCGTAGCCTCAGTTCGCCAACAGTAACTTTATCTGCCCCACTGGAGGTGAGAAGGCTACGTCATCTAACTGGGGTCACGTCTATCCTGTGGCTTCTCCTCATTCTCTCTTCTCTCTGAACTGGGACTTGGGTTTTGCAGCCACCTTCGCTCTGATAATCAGTCTCTGTGTTCGTGGTGAGGGGTGTCCTCGTGCGTTCTCACTCCATGCTGCCCATCCCTGGACTCACCTGATTCCCATTCTCATTGGGCTGAGGCCATGGTGGCTTGTACTGGACATGGGCTCCCCTTTTCAGAACTTTCTCCATTCGTGTTGTGTTTCACTCCTTACTGCCTGTTACCTCATGAGACTCGCATAATAACTCGTATTGGTTCAAATACCAATGCTTACGTTGAGTTTTTAAACATCGCTGTTGCTTTGATCTGTTTTTCCTTTCGACCGTGAGGTCTTCCATTGTATCAGCCTCCGAGTTTCTGATGCCTCTTTGCGTCTCTGAGTCACTGCTGGGCATCTGCTTTGCGCCCTCCTGTTTGTGTGGTTTTCGGGACATCCCTTAACATCACAAATACCAGAGACGAAAGCTTTGAAGTTCTAAACGTGACTGCATCTTAGAGATGGCTGCGGGCTTCTCCATGCCCGGGTTGAAGATGTTGATAAGTGGGAATGGGCGATATCTCCTCCAAACTGTGATGTAAATGTCCTGGGTAACAACTATGCAATTCCAGGTGGCTGTCTCGGTTGATAGGGATTTTTCTTTTCTGCTCTGAAGATCGCCAGTCCATCGTCGTTAGACTGTGAGCTCATTAAGAGCAGGGGCATGTCCTTCTCCACCTTCTGTAAAATCTCCAGCCATAATGCTCACTACAGAACAGTATTTTGGGTCCATACCAAGTAGCTGTCAAAGGATGGTGGTTATACGTACTTCATATTGTGTGTTTAACCAGTAGAAACACCTTACAGTTAGATTAATTTTAAAAGTAAACCAAGCAGGTTTCTTAGGAGCTTCCCCGTTGTCCCTCTTCAAAGAGGAGTGTTCCATGACCCCCAGGTACATGTTGACCCCTCTGGACTAGCACCTGGTAAGACTTCTAATGCTCATTATTATTCCTTAGGGTGCCAAGGATTCACCCATACGTCGGGCTGTGAAAGATACCCTTTCCAATCCACAGTCCCCACAGCCATCACCTTACAACTCCCCCAAACCACAACACAAAGTCACACAGAGCTTCCTGCCGCCCGGCTGGGAAATGAGGATAGCGCCCAACGGCCGGCCCTTCTTCATTGACCATAACACAAAGACTACAACATGGGTAAGGTCGCTACTTTTATTTGGCTCCATTTTCATCCTGAGGTCTGGCATTCATTCCTTTATTTCCTTACCCAGTATCCATGGTTCTTGCAGAGAAATTTCCTGGCAGTGAAGCATGTCCCCAGAGGGTCTTCTCAGCTTGGTCTAGACTCCGCACATGGGGGCTGGCGGGGAACAGGTGACTTACAGGCACAGGCTAATGGCCACCTTTGGTACTGGTGCCTTTTCTTCAGAGCACTCCAGGAAAGCTCCAGTTGTGACAATTTACCATATATGGAATAAAAAAGGTAGTGCTACATATAGCTAGGATTTTGATGTTACTGCTTCCCATCTCAGGATGCTGTAACCTTATTAGGAATTCTAATCTTTTTAGAAATGATGTTTCTTTGTCACTTTCTTTTTGCATCTGTGTTGACATTACCCATCTTTATTTTTATTTGATGTGTCATTTTAGTTTTTACTGTTTACATCAGATAAGTATTTTATACTCTGTGCTACATTACTTTCTTTTAATTGTGGATCAGGAGGTATACTAAAGATTTGGTAAATTTGATAGCTCTTTTTTGTGAACATCTTATCACAGTTGGTTATTCCTTATCACAGGGCTCTTCCATGTGCCCCTGAATCATGCATGAGAGAGAATCTGTGTATTGTGTTAACCTGAGAAAAATGAGATTAATGAAAAGTACATATGCATATATTTATGTTCCTCTGTTCACTCTTCATTTCTACAGGGGAGTCAGTGGTGGCTCATTTAATGTAACATAGAGTTCTTTTAAAAGTCAGTGGTAGTTTTCTACTGAGCGATCTCTAGACCAATGGTTAGCCTGAAATGCATCCTCATGTTTCTATTTCTGATACCACCGAAGGTTTGTTTTCCTTCCTCTCCCTTATATCCCCATCTGATTGTCTGGGTACCGCGCGTAACTCAAGTCTTTCTGTCCTCTGGGCTACTTGCTCAGAACTGATGGTATGTGAAAGCTGGTTGAGTTTTGGTGGTTGTCACTGGCCCTAGCTCTGTGGTCTTGGACCAAGAGTGAACACATGCTTTAAATTCCCATTTCTAGTGTAGACACCAAGTATACCCAGTTGAAAGAACAGCAGTATCGTGTTAAGGAAGAGACCTGGACCCAAATGGTCTGGACTGTCACTTACACTTTGCCCGTGGTGCGATGGTAATTCAGTCCCTTGAGAATTGGATTAGATGGCCCAGCAGACTCTCTCAGACCTCATGGATCGTGGTACAGTGTGTCTCCACGAGGACAATCTTAGCATTTGGGGCAGGACTGTGCCTGTTATTTGCAAGACATTTAACATCCTTGGCTTCTGCCACTGCATCCTAATAGCCACTGTCGCCGCCCCCCACCACCCCTATCCTAGTGACAACCCAAAAGCTCCCACGCATTTCCCAACACCCCGTAGTGAGAGCCACTCCAATTTTGAAGTAAAGGAATAACCTGCCAAGAGAATTTATCATCCAGATCTGGTAACATTCATTTGGTAAACGCGTCACTGCTGCTAAGGCATATATGATAACATGTAGCTTTGAAGATAAGATTACAGGTTTCTGGCAAGATGAGAGTAAAAGATAGGTCGCTCCTTGGGAAATAGAGTGAGAGAGATTGGTGTGAAAACCTTTTTTCCCTCGTGGACATAGAACCTGTAGCAGTCCTGCTAGTGTACCCATTTCTACTTCCTACAGCACTGCTGGGATTTCTGTTCCTCAGCCAGGAATGGGAGCTCCAGAAATAGGGGGTAAATATTGTAGAAGTAGCTGGATTCGTGTATGCAGCCACTGTGGCTTGCCAACATAAGCTATGATTTTAGTAATCTGAACTAGCTTAGTAATCAAATCCCCTAACCTTTTCACAGCCTTTCACACCACAACTGCAGTGTAATTGCAGCTGGGCAGATTTTATTTAAAATAGCACCAGCTTTATTTATTGCCTTGCATTGGTGCTGAGTGAAACCCAGTTTGAATTTTCAATTGCCCCTTTCCACCGGATACTTGTGATTCACTGATTTAAATTTTTAATTGGTTAAAACAACATTTTGTTGCTGCTGCTGTCCTTGAAAATCCTTAAGGTAACAACCGGGAATTCCACAAACCGCCACGCTTCTCCTCTAAACTCGGATGTGCTGACACAGCCGCGTTATCCCTGCTAAACAAAGGCCCATACAGAATTCTGCCGTGGAACGCAGGCTCTAAATTGCTTGTTTATTTTGACAAAAGGTGGAAGGATGGAGAGAACTGTAAAGATAATTTTCGGCTTAAAACCTGCGTTGAGTTTGTTTGGGGTTTGCTTTGTTTTTTAAAGAGAGAACAAATAAGAGAGAACAGCTGTTCTCAGATTTGAGCATTCTCATAGGAAAAGGAAAAAAAAAATTGGTCAGACAGGTTGAGAATAAGGAAAATTGTACTTCTTCCCCCAGCACCCTGTGTCCTCTTGATTCCTGCACTAACCAGAGCAGGAAAATGTTCAGGCCAGCACTTCCCTCGTATACATTGATAGAGGAAAATTCCCTTTGAAGTCTATTTATAAAACACGGCCTCTCGCACACACAAATAGTGGAGGCCGTGTGCCAGCCGTCTATCAGGAATAAAGTCTGACACAGCAAACGAGCATCACTTTGTCCCCACCTGGATCAGGCGGGCTGTGGATGCACGGCAGAGGCCACTGGGGGAGCTGGGGAGAGATTACAAGAGGGCTTCAGCTCATGCATTCCTTCCTTCTGCTGAGGAAGCAGCTCAAAGCATGTGTGTAAGAGTATATTTATATCTTTTACAGGACAAAGCCTTGGCTTATTTTTGTGGCAACAAAGATTATACCTCAGTTAAGTTTCAGGTTTGTTTTCTACCCAGGTCCAAACTAATAAAACTCACTGTAGTCTAGCCCTGGTGGTTGTTCCCTTCCAGGATCGAAAAAGCACAGTTGTCTTTTCAGCTAGCCAGCATGCCCATATTTTATATATTTTTAAATGATTCTGCGAAAAAACTTTTTTTGGGGGGGGGTGCTGAGCAGCATGTGTTATGTTAGTTCCCCTACCAGGGATCGAACCCGCGGCCCCGGCACTGGAAGCGCAGAGTCTTAACCACAGGACCATCAGGGAAGTCCCCAAAGCCTTTTTTTTTTTTTTTTTTTTTTGTTTTAGATGAATTCTGAGAGGCTTTCTAACTCTGAGAGTCTGTGGGTTCATTAGCTAAAATTATTTCCATTATTTCCTCTGTCATTCCCCACCTCCTTTATAATAGGAGACATAGAACATTTGGAAATGTTGGTGGAAACATTTACCCTGATGATGCTGATGCTGGGGTCCAGCAACCACATTTCCAGTAGCAAGATTCTACAGATTATAACCCAATCTCCTTTTAAAGAGCCCCAAAACCTTTTTTTTTTTTTTTTTTTTAATTAAATAAGATGGTGATCTTTGCCTTCTGTTTAAAAACGCTTTCAGCTGTAATTGTGGGAAGCAGTTGTGACATACCGATATAATTGCGAAGAAGTGCCCCTACTGTGCTGAGGAAAGGGAGAAACAGCCAAGTGTGGTGTGTGTTTTATTCATTCACACTTGTATCGTTTGAGACCTCGTTAGGATTCCAGCTGACTGTCATTCCTAAAGCTGTCCCAAGTCCTGTGGGGCCTTGGCTGCCATCTCCGCTCGTCTAGCTGCCCCTCCGTCACTCGGGATTCCGTGGGAGGGTGGGTTCCGTGCTGCCCCCCAGGCTCAGCCTGCAGAGCTTGACGGACGGTAGCTGCTGCCATTATTTTGATTTTTGTTGGTATAATAAAATCACGTGACCCCCAGGGGCCTCCAGCCCTCACATTCTGTGAATTCCGGGTTTCCGTGCAAGGCCACATTAGCAGGCCTGTGAAGTTGAATTTACTTTATGCCTTATGCTCCTTCTCCTACGCCCCTGTCACTTTTCTTTAATTTCAGCTTTTTTGTTTTTTCTTTCAATCACCAGCTCTTTACCAAAAGGGCCGATTGTCTTTCATAGTAGCCTGTGTGTGTGATTCCAAGGCATGGCTGCCCTCGCACGCAGCATGCAGAAGCCCCTGTCCTCACCCGTGGAATAGCAGCCTCAGCCTTTCTCTAATCCCAGCGTGAGCAGTGGCTGTGGTCTGCCCAAGCTTCCCCTGCAGTGGCGGCATTACCTGGGCCAGCCCAGAGATGGCCTTAGGTAGCTTTAGTGGGGTTCGGGGCTCTAAGGTTTTCCTTGGTCCATGGCCAAGCGGTCACAGATGTTTACCAGGTTATCAGCTTTTTAGACCTTCTAAATCCTAGATCTACCTAGCACATCTGTTTACACTGTAGGCGTTCCAGTATACTACAGAATACTGGACTATTTTATGCCTCTAATGAGCAAAGCTTGATTTGTATGTGTATGATTCTTGTTGTTCTTGCCAGCTCCAGAAATCTATCACTTTGTTACTATCCCTTGATACTAATGGTTTAGACTGTTAACTTGGGGAAAATAATTTTAAAGCTTTATCGAGGTATAATGCACATACCATACAGTTCGCCCATTTAAAATAATACAACTGAATGATTTTTAGACCATCACACACGTGTGCCACCGTCACCATAATCAGTTTCAGGCCGTTTGCATCACCCCCAAAGAAAACCCCATACCCATTAGCTGTCACTCTCTGTAATCTAGGGGATGTTTAATATAGTCTTGGTATATAATCATATGTAATTTCATATCCAAACAAAAGTGAGTCTTATTATTTTCCCAGTTTTATACCAACTATTTCATTTTCTTGCTGACTTGGGAAAACACTGAGGCAGTAAACCTTTTAGTAGTTTGACAGCAACAAAGGCTTTAACATTAATGAAATAAAGGGTTTTTTTTAAGGTTTTAGGGGTTTTTTGTTTTGTTTTTTATTATCTTAGGCTTATTTGGTTAATAATATGTTATTCTGAGTTTTATCATTTTGTTTTCTAATCTTTTGAGTTTCAAATAGGGGTTCTCTAAGTTACACTGCATTTTAATTGGGTCTGTAGAAGTGAAGGACAGCCGCCAGACTCTAAACCAGAACCTCTGGGCAAGTTCTTGTTCTCTGTGAGACTCCGTTTCCTCATCTAAAGGAGCAGAGATTACGTATCCAGCCCCCATAACAGGGGGGTTGCGAGATCATACACCTGACTGTTCTTTGTAAGTTATAAATATAAAGCATGACCCAAGATGTCAGAGTATGTATTTTTCTGTCATTGGTTCTGTGTGGTATCTTATGAAGCATATCCCTTAAGAAAAATATTTTGTAAACTTTTTGTTTTGTTTGCGGTACGCGGGCCTCTCCCTCTTGCGGCCTCTCCCGTTGTGGAGCACAAGCTCTGGACGCGCAGGCTCAGCGGCCATGGCTCATGGGCCCAGCCGCTCCGCGGCATGTGGGATCTTCCCGGACCGGGGCACGAACCCGTGTCCCCTGCATCGGCAGGTGGACTCTCAACCACTGTGCCACCAGGGAAGCCCTAAACTTTTAAGATCTAATTTGTGGAACTTGATCAAGAATCCCAGTAAAGTTCTCTCATCGGGATGCCACTCTGGGATGTTGCCGACTAACTCTGGGGCAGGACGTGCCTGGACAGTCAAACCAGATTCAGATTTTCGGCTTCGGCTCAAGAGAGGGTGGAAGGGAGCAACAGCAGATGCAAGCGCTGATGGAATGGGTGTTTCTAACAGGCTAGCTGCCCTCAGCCCGAGCTCAGGGTCCACAGGGAGCTGTCCGACCGTGTCCTCACTCCCTCTCCGTGGAGTAGATCCTCCTTATCTTCACTGGCATCCTCTACTCTGGTCTCCATGGTAATGTCACTGCTGGAACCCTCTTCCTCTTCACCTGCCCAGGGTCTTGGGGAAATGGTTAACCTTTTACTTAAACATTCTTACTCTCCTCCTTTCATCAAGTTCAAGGAGGAAGAGTAGAATCTTTTTGGAGAGATGGTCAGCCAGGCCTCCTGTACGGAGGTGGGGTCCTCCACTCCCCACTGCAGCAGCCCCCCCCCCACCCACCGCAACACACAGGCAACCTGCTTGCTGTGGAACACACACCTCCAGAAGGGGAGGACAAGTACCGCTCACAGAGATCACTCCTAACATCTGCCTCTTAACATTTTTCTTGCAGGAAGACCCACGCCTGAAATTTCCAGTGCATATGCGGTCAAAGGCATCTTTAAACCCCAATGACCTCGGCCCTCTTCCTGTGAGTACACTGGAGACACACGGACCAGTCTGAAAATGTTTACTCGTTCATGGGCCCAGTGTTGATAGGGAAGCCCTGTGACCTTCTCTTTCTCCAGACGTTTTGAATCCCCTTGGTCTGTCGTTTCTTAATAGAATCGGGTGCATGACTGAACTGATAGCTCATTCAGTTCACACCACACCTAGCTCTTCTGAAAGAGGTTTCTGAATGGCTGACTGCTAGTGAGAGGTAGACCTTGCAACTAGGATGATGGACGAGGCATTCTCTACAGGTGACAGTTTAAGCAGCACACATTTATTTTGTAACTTCGCAACCAGCTAATTTCCATCCATATTGCTTGCTGATTTAGTCATAGGAACAAAAATTTTTTTTAAAAAGTGGAAGTAAAGGGCGTACGTAATCACAGAAGGTTTCTATAAGTCATTTATCCAGCAGATGTTTTAAATTTTTCTCCCTTGTCAGTGACTGTTTATAAATCTAATTTTTTATTAGTTTGTTCTCTTTTGGGGCCTGAGTGAGAGTCAAGCTATTTACTCCAAGTTAGATTTTGAATGGAACCTTCACACATGCTTTCGTGTTGACCCACCCCCAGTTTTTTAAAAACCCTTACAGGCTAGAAAGGTGGGATGGAAATGGAAGGGTGCTGGGAATTCTTTTGGTGTTTGTTTTCCAAGAACCTTTCTGTTGCCTGGTGTATGGTATATTACAGCAACATTTGAAGCTAGAAAGATTAGGGTGCAGTCTTTATTCATCAGGTTATACAAATACCCCACACCCTCCAAATATTTGGCTCCGGGGTTTAGATGGAAGGAGACTGGGGAGAGACTGGAGAGAGAGTTTAGTAAGTGAAAGACTGCAGGTTGTCTAGATCTGTTGGATTCTTGACTTTCAGGTAACAAGTAGGCACAGTTCAGATCATGAAAGCGTACCAGCCTGATCTTGGAAAAATTATCCAAGTCTGGTTCCTGAGTAGTGAGAGTTCACAGCAGAGGATTTCAGTATTCGATTGTTCAACCACCTGATGACATGAGTAAAGCGTCAGTCTCTCACATTTTATATCACCCTTCATCCTCCCTTTAGTACTCAGTAGATACTCATTTAATTAAATGAGCTATTCAGCCCCAGGCTCAACTTTCACAGTGTGTGGAGTTTCCCTTTGAAGCTTTTGAAATAATAACCCCTGTTTTTCTTGTTCATCATACAGTGAGTGCATCTGAGACTGTAGAACATGTGCTAAAGTGTGTTGCTGGGTGTTGTCATTTGAGTGAGTCCATTTGAAATGTTTCTATTTAGTTTATTCTTTATGTAAAAATGTACCCCAGGGGAGAAGAGTAAGAAGGTGTCCTAGAGTCTTTACCTTTTGCCTTTGATTTTGGAATTGCTGGCTAATGTTTGTCTTCTCTTCCTCTCTTCCCCTGATACCAGCCTGGTTGGGAAGAAAGAATTCACTTGGATGGCCGAACGTTTTACATTGATCATAGTAAGTAGGTGCTGTTATGGACGCATAGGTGTTGCAGGTGAAGGGAGGATGAGGGTGATTCAGATGTGACAGTGAAAGCTGTGTCATTTTACTGTTCATCTAGGCAGCCAGGTGTTATGTGGCGAGGATGGTACCAGAGACTCAGTGCCCTCGTACGGTACTGTGCATTCAGCCCAGTTTGCTTTAAAGTAGCCCATTCCAGTTTGACCTTGTGACCTATTAACTGTTTTTTTTCATTAAAAAAATTTTTTTTGATTGATGACCCCTTGACTTCTGCGCTTTTAATAAATACACTCTGGTAATAGAAAATAAGATTAGAAGCGATGATTATGTCAGAAATCTGTGTATGAGCAGTGCTTGAAGCAGCCGCTACATTTTTTAAAAGCTGCCTTCAGAGGTCTCAGGGCAAGATGCCCATTCTGACTTATTTTCTATTCACAGCATGTTTCCCTGCACCCAACACACTAATACATGTGCGGTTCTTTTCTTGAAATTATATTTGCTGCAGACATTTGCTCCAGCTCCTATGAATAAACGTGTGGTTTCTCATGCCAACTAAAAGTTAAACTAATAAAGGTTTGCTTTTAGCCAGTGTTGTTGTTTTTTCTTTTCCCCCCTTGTTGAAGTGACATTTTCTCCGTGGGATCATATTAGTATATCCCTTAAAACTTCTGAAAATGTATATTGAAAAGAAGTCTTCGAGTAGATTTAAAGTTCACATACGTGTGTGATCTGGTGGAATATATTTATCTTTGTTTTCATTTGGTTCATAAACATGAGCATTAAGTCTACACCGGATTTCCCAGCCTCACGTTTTCTTAACTGATTGCATTGGTTAGTTAAGCGTGTGGCTGAACTGACTGGGAAGCGTGGCCTCGAGGGGTCCTCATGTGGGTGGGGCCTGTCACTGTCTCTCATTTCAGGGCCTCTTCCTGGGTTCCTAAGCGACCAGTGCATGGTAGAGACACCTTCGCTTTCAGGCACGGGAGATTGAGGGGTTTTTAGAAATCGAAGTAAGCAAGAAGCCCAACAATTCAGAATTAAACCAAAAGTAGAAGTCCTGGGTGTATTTAGGGGTGTGGGTTACCCTTGCTTAAAATTAGATAGTTCAAAGTACATAGGCCTAGTTTTTGTCTTCGACCGGTGAAAATGCTGATTCTTGCCTACGTTCCAGAATTTTACAGTGAGCATAGCACTGCCGCCATGAATGCTTTACCATATGCGGGTGCCCCCACTTCCTTCCTTCCTGTGCTAGTTATAATCCTCTTTCTCAGCAGAATTTGCCGAAACAGAAGAGGAGTCACACTGCCTTTTTCCCACTAAAAACAAAAGTTTCCTTTTCAGTTTTTTCATGCATTACAATTTCAGTTTTCAAAGAGAGGTACGAGTAATAATGAGCATTTTATTAAAGCAAGGTCTTAACCGGTAACACAGCCTTGGTCCGCCACACGGAGAGTACTTCACACAACATTGTGGCTATGTTCCGGCTGGTGGTCTGATGTCAGGTCAACCTGAAAAAGAACTTTATGAAATGTTCTTGATGTACTGTAAGGACCCAGAAACAAGAAAAACACGATTGCAAAGGGCCATCCTAGTATACATTAGAAATTAGAAAAATCATGGACTGTTTTTCTGTAGGCGTGCGTAGACCTAGTGTGATATGTGGTAAACGCTTGTTAAATGGTGACTGGGAGTCCATTCACGGAGGGCCAGTGGTGCCGGTGTTGTGTTAGGAAGTTGATGCCCTTGGTTGGAAAGTGGAGAGAACCTGCCTTGAGAGGCAACAGCAGCCGTGCCTCCAGCCTCAGGCCTGCCCAGCTCCTGTTTTCCAGGCGATGGGAAAGGGCGGTTCCTTGCTAAATGCCTGGGTGTTTCCCTTATTCCTAATCAGTCCCTCCAAGCTCATCTCAGACATCCCCCATTCCTCTTTTCCAGACCACACAGCACTTGGGAGGCTCCCCCTCTTCACTCCTGGGAATCAAACGATAGGATATAGACCACGTACAGAGCCTTGTTGATCTGAGCTATGCCAGTGTGAGATTTATGTGCCTTTGCTCAACTATACTGAAAAGTTCTCTTAACCAAATACAGTGTAAATTAAATAACCAAAGACTGTGTAAGAAAAAGGTCTGTTTAGGAGAGCCTCATTAGCTGACAATGTAACATTTCTGCCAGGTCTCCCTAATTCATCAAGGTTTATTCAGTGGAAGGCAATAGAGCGGTGTACATATCAATGAAACAGAGTTCAATTCATATGCCTTTTTTAAAAAAACAAATTCCAGTCTGTGAAAAATGAAGCATATCTGTCTTTTTTAAGACGCTGTATCAGGTACTCAAACCCACTCCAAAATGGGTTTCATTACCTGGAATTTCCTTACCTTCCGAACGAGTCTCTGCTTCTAAACGTTTTTCCCGAATCTTACTTCTAGCAAAATTCAGCATCTCATTTTGCTCTCCTGCTGCCTGCAGGACAGAAGCCAGGCCATCCCTACTACACCATTTGACCGTGAGAGCAGCCAACTTGTAAGGTGCTCAGTCATCCGTCTTCCACTTCACTGGGGCATGTGACTGCACACTGAATATAAAAGGCAGCAGTGCGCTTGTCTCCTAATTCATTAGGTTTTTTTTATTTTCTGCTTCAAAAATTCTTGAGAAGTGAGACATTTTCAAGGTGAAAAATGTTAAAGATTTACTTTCAGAAGAGCATGAATGCTCAATACTAATCTGCTCTTTAGACTTCTAGATTCATTTGATTGACATTTATCAGAAAGCTCCTATGTCTCAAGCATGGTGTCAGAGGGTGTGGGAAGGTCTTGAACTGAATCCCTACCTCCCTTAGGGATAGCGTAGTTCTCCTTAAAGACCCGATATGCCCAGCCACTGAGTACTTGGCCACAGGCGGTTTATATACAGAGCTAGAAAATAAAATTCCAGGGATGCTGTAAGATCCTGTTTTAATCTTTCCTGCCAGCAGTCTTACCAGACCTGTTAATAGTAGCTAGATGGACTGAGTTTTTTATTCTTCTACTTCATTCTCGCCCCTTTATTTGAAATATTGTGTCTCAAAGACAAAAAGCAAGTTTAGATTCAAAAGTTCTAGGACAAAATGGGTAACTGGCCACCGACAGTCATATGTCGATAATTCTTAAGTGCAAAACTGATCATTATCGTAATCATACAAGACCCATGTGTGGTTCTGAAAGCCTAGACTGTTTTAAAAAGAATCTGTTTTCGCCATCAGCTTCATTTGGTCATTTAAAAAGTCAGGCTCCTGCTACATGCTGGGAAATGTGTTAAGTGGTGGAGAGGGGGCTGTGGAGATGAACAGCACACAGTTTCTGGTCCTCAAGGGGCTTAGGTTCTAGTAGGGAGTGCCAGGAGGTATTTAAGTGTTGTCTTAGGGGAGTGAACCGGTTGTTACATAGAAATACTTGCTGAGTGTCTGGGCTCCAGCAGTGGAAGAAGGCTGCAAAAGAGCCTTGTAGAACTTTTCAGGTGGATCCCAAATAATGAGTGAGGTTTAGCCAGGCACTCCCAGCAAGGAGCAATTCTAGGAGGGAGAAAGCGTGCGCAGGTGTGTGAAGCTGTGCAGGTGACACCATGTTCAGAGGAGCGCAGTGGGGTTGCAAACGGCCAAAGGGAGTCTGCTGGTACGGGGACTCGGGTCCCTTCCGCAGCCAGGCGGGAGCGCCTAAGGGATGGTGCAGAAGGGAGTCTGACGCGGTCAGGTTTGTGCTCTAGAGCAGCCGTCCCCAGCCTTTTTGGCACCAGGGTCCTGCCTTGTGGAAGACAGTTTTCCCACGGATGGGGGTGGGGAAGGAGGGGTGGTTCGGGGGTGCTGCGAGCGCTGGGGAGCCGCAGGTGAGGCTTCGCTCGCCGGCCCTCGGCCTGGGGGTGAGATCCCCTTGCCAGAGCTTCAAAGGAAGTTTTGAACGGGGGTGAGTGAGACTGAGGCCAGGGAGACCTAGAGAGTAGTCCAGGGAGAAGATGAGCGCTCGGGAAAGAAGCCTTTTCAGAGAGGTGGGGACAGGTGGTGACCACCAGAGTGAAAGGTAAGCGAGGATGGAAGGTATGGCAGGTGCCGTCTTGAACAGTGGACAGACGGCCTGTGGTGCTGTTGGTGAGGAGTGCAGGGTTGTATGGACCATTTTGGTAGTGGAAGATTATGGGTCAGATTCTGACAGAGTAGGGTTTGAGGTGTTTCCCAGGGGAAATCCAGGTGCAGGTGTCAAGGATGGAGCTCGAGGTTCTGGTTTGGACAGATGTGGGGGTCATCATATGGAGGTAGTAGGTAATTTATTTTCTGGTTTGATGATGGTACCCAGTCTATATATAGTCTAAGGCAGTTTTTACTCAGCTATATTCTTTTTCTTTTATTTCCTTTTCTCCTGTTTTGCATCACAGCAACAGCTCTTAATTTCCAAAAACTTCTGTCTTCAAAGTAAGGGACCCAAAAATACCTTTTGCTTCATCCATCAGCGTTCTCTGAAACAGTTGAAACAGTTCTTGTAACTTTTCTGCCAGCGTGAATCTAGAATCGTCATGTGCTTTGGTAGCTTAATTTTAAAACTTCACCACTGCTTTTGTTAAAATAATTATCATACCAGACTTCGAAAAATTCCTGGGATAGTCATTAAAACCAAATTTATTAGTTATTCTTATCAGTCCACTTACGAAGTATACCAGAAAAAAACAGACTGTTCTTCTCAAACAGATCATTTCCTTTTTTACAAACCAACTTAGATTTCCTAACACTCCAGAGAGAAACCTATTCTTCCCCGTCTACCCTCCCCATATCTTTCGCGTGAGTTCATTCCTGCGCCCCCCCCCCCATATATACACACAGTAGCGTAAAGTCTTTTCAGTTAAGGCGCGGTCACAAATCCCAAGTGATCCAGGTAGCTAATGTGTGTTTCCACCTACACCATTGAAGCAGTGGTATAGGTGCCATTTACTAATCTTATTGACGTTGACTCATTTGGAAGAAAGAACCACTTCTCACCAGCCTGACCAAAAGGGAAACTTTTCTCTGGATTCCTCCTCTGTGGTATCTAATTCTCACTTTTTGGACTGCCTTAGCTGTTTTGATTTTTGTGTGCATATGAGTGACACATGTCATGGATTATTCATTTGTTCAACTTAAGCTTTTTAATTGAAAGCCGTTTGCAACACCATAAGCAAAGGAAAGAGTATTTGAAATGAGAAAAAAATCATGTGTGTGTGTTAACTTTTGGGGAACTAAAATCTTTTATGCTTTTATTTAATTAAATGAAGGTCAACCTCAAGTTATAAATCCTTGAAGGTACAGGGGTTTATAATTGAAATTTCAGCAGATTGCTTGCCCAAAACAGTGTGAATAGATGGTTTTACTTTAGTTGTGCATTTTTGATTGTTTTTAACTAAACAGTATGGGGGGCTGCGGTGCAGATTGCCTTACAGAGTATAGTTCTCTTCTAACCCTGAGATACTAAGTTATTTATCCTTGGGAGTCAGGATGGGGAACTGGGGGAACTTTTGGAAAATCCAGAAATAATTCTTTCTAAAACATTTTGGACATGAAATAGATTGAACTAATAAGCTGGCTTTTGTGTTTGTTTTTAAATATTTCCAGATAGCAAAATTACTCAGTGGGAAGACCCAAGACTGCAGAATCCAGCTATTACTGGTCCGGTTAGTATTCTCAAGTTCTGACTCTTCAGTATAATATTTTGGTTTCATCTAAACACACATTTCTTGTATATTCCTGCTTACCTTGATGCCAAGGGCCTGACTGGTGTCCTTGAGGAACTTAGCTTTACTCCCGTCTCCTCCTTCCCGGAATTTCTGGGTGAGGTACAGCTACATTTGCCTTTTCACAGGGCTTTCAATATAAAGGAAAAGAAAATGGTTTGCTAGTGGTAACCAAACTGAACATTCTCTTTTGTCTTTTATAAAAGGGTAGATTAAAAGTATAACAAACAAAATGTCCTCTCTTCCTTTTTTTTTTTTTTTTTTTTTGCGGTATGCGGGCCTCTCACTGTTGTGGCCTCTCCCGTTGTGGAGCACAGGCTCCGGACGCGCAGGCTCAGCGGCCATGGCTCACGGGCCCAGCCGCTCCGCGGCATGTGGGACCCTCCCAGACCGGGGCACGAACCCGCGTCCCCTGCATCGGCAGGCGGACTCCCAACCACTGCGCCAGCAGGGAAGCCCCCCTCTCTTCCTTTTTATATGAAGCAAAACTTTGTCCTGTATTTGTAGAGTTTTAACATTTCTTGAGGCCAAGGGTAGTATATGTATGCTAACAAATTTAAATTGGATCCGGAATCTCTTCCGGCTCTATAACTCTGCAAAGGTTTGGGTGAGGGGGTAGCTGCACTCCAGAACTGGCAGTTAAGAATCTTATGTCTGCTGACCCACTAACTTTCTCATAGTCCCCTTATGTGTGTTCATAAGGAAGAGTGACACCCTGGCACTGGTCAGCAGACACCTGGTATCAAACACCTGAAAGGAGTCTGTGGAATACTCCAGAGTCTTGTCAGTGGTTACGTGAGTTCAAGGAGAGACTCTGGAATTGCAGGACCTGTACTGGGATGAGCAGAAGATTGCAAATTGGGGAATCTTTTAATAACTGGAGGAGCTAAAGGAAGGGGTGTTTGTTATATCAAGTGCTGAGCTAAGGTACCAATAGGTATATTTAAAATACGAATTTTGTGGCTTTAATCTGATTTGGTTCAAATTACATTTTGAATTATAGGTCCACTTGAAAACTTGACAGTGCAAACGCACCTTGATACCTGACATCCCTTTAGTTACTTGTTGGATTTGGATTTGTCCAGCTGCTTTCCTTAGCGGTTGATGCAAAGTGCCCAATGCCACGTGGGTCAAAACAGGCGTCAGCTCCTCTGCATGTAGCTTAACAAACACCTGCTTCACTACCACGGCTCCTTTTGTTACATTCACAGTCACAATAAGTTAGAGTAGTATTTTCTCTTCTCCATCATGAGAAACAAGGTAAATTCAAGAAACGATGCTGTTTTCAAGCAACAGAAGACTTTTGACAATGATGAAGCCTTTTCAAATATTTCTACTGCTTATTGATCATGTCTTCATGCAACACTGTTAGTTTTTATAATTACTATTGAAAATTATTTAGCATCATAAATCCAGGTAGATGTGCCCTGAAGAAAGCTCTTTCTTTGTTTTCTACTAACAAAAGAGCCTTGTTTACTCTTTTTTTTAATTATTGGTAGTATTTCTTTCAATAAGAGCATGTGTATTTAGGTAATTATTACCTTAGTGTAGATGTAATCTGTTTACCTTAGTGTAGATGTAATCTGTTAAATCTTCGTTTTAATTCAGTTCTAAATTTTTGGTAATTTCCATAATGGTTTCTTTCTGTCCTTAACTTATAAATTATTTAGAATATGCTTTTTAGTTTCTGAGAGTGTGAGAGGGTTTTTACCTGTTTCTTACTGATTTCTGATTTTATCGCATTGTGGTCATATAACATTGTCTATGGAATATTATCAGACATTTGAAACGTCTTTGGAGGCTTGGCCATTTTTTGTTAATGTTCTTTTTGTGTTTGAAAAGAATGTGTATTCTGTCTTTGCTGGGTATAGAGTTCTTTATATATGTCTGTTACATCAGGCCTATGGTGTTCAAATTTTCCATTTCCATGACAACATTTTTCCTGGCTTTTCTTTATCTAACCGAGTCAGCTGGGTCAGCATCTCCCATGGTGACTGTGGCTTTGTCAGTCATTATGTTCACTTTCTCTTCACTAGTACTTGCCTAGTATATCTTTCCTGTCCTTTAACTATCTCTGTTTTATCTTTTTTCTTGCTTTCTGTTGGACTGATAGAGTACTCTTTATTTTCTTTCATTTGCTATACTTGCTTGGACGTTGTATTTTCTATTTCTGTTCTTTTGGTGCTCACATTAAAATTTTTAACCAATATACTTGACCGTTGTCAAAATTAATCACTCTCTACTCTTTTCCTGGATAATATATGACTTTGGGGAACTTCAGTGCTGTTCTTCCCACTCCTACTTTCCATTGTTCAGTGGAATTTAAAAACTACCTTGTCTTTAAACTTGCCAAATAATCATTAATATTTTCTCTTTTTTTCAACAGTCAATGCTTGTTTAATTTACTTATATGTAAACAAATTCCTTTGCCCACCATTGTTCTTTTTTTTCTAATATCTTTATTGGAGTATAATTGCTTTGCAATGGTGTGTTAGTTTCTGCTGTATAACAGAGTGAATCAGCTGTACATATACATATATCCCCATATCTCCTCCCTCTTCTGTCTCCCTCCCACCCTCCCTATCCCACCCCTCTAGGTGGTCACAAAGCACCGAGCTGATCTCCCTGTGCTATGTGGCTGCTTCCCACTAGCTATCTATTTTACATTTGGTAGTGTATATATGTCCATGCCACTCTCTCACTTCGTCCCAGCTAACCCTTCTCCCTCCCCGTGTCCTCAAGTGCATTCTCTACGTCTGCGTCTTTATTCCTGTCCTGCCCCTAGGTTCTTCAGAACCCATTTTTTTCTTAGATTCCATATGTATGTGTTAGCATACGGTATTTGTTTTTCTCTTTCTGACTTACTTCACTCTGTATGACAGTCTCTAGGTCCATCGCCTCACTACAAATAACGCAATTTCGTTTCTTTTCATGGCTGAGTAATATTCCGTTATATATATGTGCCACATCTTCTTTATCCATTCATCTGTCGATGGACACTTCGGTTGCTTCCACGTCCCCACCATTGGTTCTTGCATCTACTTTTTTCCAGGTTAAGTTTTCTCCTTAATAAAGTTTAATCTCTAGTTCATGGTTCTCAAAGTGTGGCCTATAGATCAACAGCATCATTCAGAAGCTTACTAGAAATGTAAATTTGGGGCTCCCAACCCAGACCTACTGAAAAGCAGCAACTTTGGTTGTGGGCCCTGCGGTCTGTGTTTTAACATACGCTCCCAGGGATTCTGACGCTGACTCAAGTTTGAGAACCTCTTCTCTGGTGACAATTTCAGTGAGGGTCTGAGAGAGGGGGGCTTACCTACCTCTCTGTTAAATGATAGTTTAGCTGATTATAGAATCCTTAGTCAACAATTTCTTTCCTTCAGTACTTTGGAGACTTTTTTTTTTTTTGTCTCTTCCGGCCTCCATTACTAATGATGAGAAGTTCGTTGTCACTCTAATTGTCATTTTTTTGGTGAGTAAATCTCTCTTCTCTGGTGATTTTGAATTTTTCTCCGTGTCTTTGATATTCTACAGTTTTACTCTCATGAATCTAAGTGTGGATTTCTTTTTATTTATTCCGCTCTGGATTCATTGTGACTCTTCCACATGGGGATGGTGTCTCTCCTTTATTCAGGAAAATTCCCTGCAGTTATTCCTTCACTTACTGTACCTTTCCCATTTTTATTATCTGCATCAGTAATTCCTATTGGGTATTTGATTCAGTTTTACAATCTGTCTCCCTTATCTTTTAGCTTTCCGATCTTCTTTCTCATTGCTGTATTGTGGGCTCAGCTCTTCCAGTTAATTATCTTTTAAGCTTTTTATAATCTACTCTATCAGTTCATTGTGTCTATTATTTCAGTGACTGGATTTAATTGCTCAAAGTTCTATTTGGTCTTTTTCGATTTGCTTGGTCTTTTTAGTTATTGTTATTTGGTCCTGTTCTTCCCTTTTATTTATTTTTCTATTCGTACTTACAGCTTTTTAATCATTCTTAAAATATTTGTTCCAGTGCCTCTTCTAGATTATTTTATTATCTCTGCTTCTAGGGGCATTAAATCTCCCACTTGTTATGTCTGTAGACTCTCCTCGGTGGTAGTTGATTGCCTAGTTCAGTTTATAATTTTGTGTTTTTAAGTGTGTGTGTGCTCATCTTCATTTTTTTCTTTATGGGGCTTTTATACATCCTGACTTGTATTTACTGTTAACTTCTTAGCTTGGGTTTATGCCCCCTTAGTTACTATAACTATGGACCTCCTACCTACGTTGGTGTAGGCTTGGGAGTCTGAATTTATTAGAGATCTGGTTTTTTTGTTTGTTTTTCTTCCGGTTACCATCCTGGATAGAAGGGAAGCTTCCTTGCAACTCTCCCAGGCCTGTGGGTAGAATTTTCTTGAACCCTGTTCAGATGTAGGTCTTAAGCAGGGAACTCTGTCTGACTCCGCTGGTCATTACAGACTGTAGGCCGTGCTCTGTGTCCCCATGTGAGGATTAAAAACCCAAGCCCAAGCCCCAAGTCTAGGTCCAAAGCCCACTTCTTTAATTTTGTCTTTCTGCATATCTGGTACCTAGAGTTTTTTCCCCAAGTTTTAAAAGTACCTGCATATTAGGGGAGAGGGGACCCTTCTGTGGCATTACTGTGAGTCAGTATGCTGTCTGTGTGACAAGCATCACCATTAAAAGCATTAAAAACGTGAAGTGCTATTTGTAGTTGCTACTCAAGAACACTATCTCATGCTTGTGTAACACTTTGTACTTATTCAAGAACTTTATAATCAGCTGCTTTGAAACTCACAGCAATCCTCTCAGTATGGTGGGGAAGAAGTTGGGATTCCCAATTTGTCAGCAGCTCAGAAAGCTAATTGCCAAAAGTTTGGCACATGTCAGAATCCAGGCCAGAGCCCCAGATGTGCTGGCTTTACCGATGTCTCCATGTCAGGCCTGAGCCCTTCTCTGCAAGGAGCTCCAGTGTCCGTAATGGACAATAATGGCATGAAAACCTTTAGACCCCACTTACACAATGTCAGGTTTTCATTTTGTTCAAAAAAGAAAGCATATTTAATAGAGAGCAACTTTAATCAACAGATATGTTAATTCTTTAAATAGCTTATCTTACACATTATATTGCATGTAAGAAAATAAAATGCCAGATTTTCAAGAGAGAATAAATAATTTGGCCTGTCCAATGCAGAAATGTAATTCTCTTCAGAGGCTGCAACGTATGGATGTCTTTATCCTGGTATGTTGTTGGAATCTTTAAAGGAGAAGAATATAAAAACCTACTCTTCTTAGGCCATCATAAGAACGATCCCTAGAGAGAAAAGATGAGTATTGGAGGAGGAGGGGTATTTCTGAACTTTCACGCATCATTCCCCAGAAGAAGAAAGACCAGAAATATCTCAGTACTGATTTCCACCGACATCTAGTCAGCACCCACCAGGTTACACGCGGACAAAGGCAGAGATACCGTGGGCGGGGGGCAACACTTTGAAATATATTCCTTGGGAAACTTGTCATTTAAGACAGTTGAACTTGCATTCACAGTGATGAATGTTTAACCCTTTTTTCAACGTTTTCAGGCAGGGAAATAAAAACAAAAAGTAATTGCTGGGAATCACAGATTTTTGGAAAGGGAAGAGCCTTAAAATTTGACTAGTCAAGTCTTTCTGCTTAACTGTGAAGGAATTCCGGAGTGGAGAAGTTATATCACAGAGCTAGCTGGCAGTAGAGTCTGCCCTGGAAGTCATGTCTTCTGAAGCTGGCATGAGATAATAAAAGGAAACCTTTTTTTTTTTTTCAGCTTAATTTTCTTCTGTTACAGTTAATCATAGCTAAGAACATCAAATACTTTTCCTCTTTTGAGAACTCACTGTTCCTGTCGTGGTTTGTTCCCTCCTGTCATTCTGGTTTCTGCTCAGATTTCCCTTTCTCAGCTGCCTTCCCCAACCATCTCATGTAAAACAACCACTGAGGAACTCTATCATTTTTCCACCTAGCATTTACCACTATGTATTCATTTATTTCTTATTGCCTGTTGCTCACAATAGCTTCTAAAAAAGCTACAGAGCAAAAAGCATGATAATGCCTTTATTGGCTTATGTCAGACCATTGTATCCTTTTCCTTAGGTTGGTGGTTGTCCAGATAGTGATAAAATGTCTACCTTTTCTGGAATCAGAATTCTTAACAGTGTTTCATCAGACTAAACACTGCCCAGAATAAATACGATATGTAGTCAAATCTAATGTTCAGTGAAGAGGCACATGAAGACTGGCTTAAAAATTAAAAACTAAGAACAGACCGTAGGTAGTATTGTCTTTAGAATGTTCTTAAGACACTTAAATATGTTGTCTTTTGCTCTTGAATTACAAAGCAAAATACTGACATGATCATTGTTTTCTATGAGAGTAGTAACTTTTTTTTTTAACATCTTTTTTGGGGTATAATTGCTTTACAATGGTGTGTTAGTTTCTGCTTTATAACAAAGTGAATCAGTTATACATATACATATGTTCCCATATCTCTTCCCTCTTGCGTCTCCCTCCCTGTAACATGTTTTTGTTTTGCCTTACTTATTATTTGTTGTATGACCAAGTCTTAAAACAGTATGAAGGGAGGAAGCTTTTGTTCTTCATTTCTCCTCTTTCCTGTCATGGTGAAGGTGTAAGGTTTCGAGTCTGGAGACACTTTGCAAAGGATCAGTATTTTATTAATGTAGCACAAAATGATATCAGCAGAAGTATTCTTGCCCAAATTCACACTGTGCGCTAAAAAGCAACGAGTTGTTCTGACTGTGAGGCTGTCACAGTTACATCCAGGTGTGTGCATAAGCAATCCTTTCTGCTTCATAAAAAAAATTGTAAGCCTTTTCCATCGCCTGAAGTCACAGCTCCGACTCTCGGATACTGTAAGCTACTTGACATCATAGCAAGTACCGAATATTTAAATGACTATAAAAATGTAATTACTTTGTCTGAAGAGATTCCAGAACTTATGAATAACGTTAGCTCAGCTACTGAGCTCACTCCTGTGGTATCATCACTCTGCTCCATAGATACAGCATTCCAGATTTAAAGAAATCCTTGCCCACGACCTCTAAATAGTCAACTCCTAAAATGAGGACGTTTCCAACATGCTGTTTACCCAGTTTTTTTCCTTGACAAGTGTATCAGTTCGCTTGCCTTTCTGCTTGTTACTTTTCTCCCAAAGATTTTTTTTAACATATTTATGGGAGTATAATTTCTTTACAATGTTGTGTTTGCGTCCTTATTCCTGTCCTGCCCCTAGGTTCTTCAGAACCAATTTTGATTTTTTTTTTTCTAGATTCCATATATATGTGTTAGATGAGTTTTATAGTGTCTGGCCTTACATTTAGGTCTTTAATCCATTTTGAGTTTATTTTTGTGTATGGTGTTAGGGAGTGTTCCAATTTCATTCTTTTACATGTAGCTGTCCAGTTTTCCCAGCACCACTTGTTGAAGAGGCTGTCTTTTTGCTATTATATATTCTTACCTCCTTTATCAAAGGTGACCATATGTGTGTGGGTTTATCTCTGGGCTTTCTATCCTGTTCCATTGATCTGTATTTCTGTTTTTGTGCCAGTACCTTACTGTCTTGATTACTGTAGCTTTGTAATATAGTCTCAAGTGTAGGAGCCTGATTCCTCCAGCTCCGTTTCTCCTTCTCAAGATTGCTTTGGCTATTCGTCTCCCAAAGATTTTTAAAGCACAATTAGTCTTTTCTGAACGACAGTGTAGGTCATTTGGAGTTGTGTGTTAAAGTATGATAGACAATAACTTACCTAAACTACAACCTATAAAAAGATTACAATGTACCCTGATGCATATTCAGACAGAAGTCACATGGAAAGTCTATTCAGTTTATGTATAATACCTCTAAATGATTCCTTGAATATCTGTATTGTTGTTTTCAGGGGTGAAAGCCCTATTCAGTGCTGATTAACCTTAATCATTTCTAGAACGTTCGCATGTGCTACATAGACATTATGTAAATTTCAGTGGTTATATGGAGAGTGACGATTTTAAGGTTCATGATTCATGAAATTTTCTGAATGTTGGCTTAGTACACATAAAATTTCAAACATGTTGTTCATATTATCTATATTTATACATTTGTCTTCCAGGCTGTTCCTTACTCCAGAGAATTTAAGCAGAAATATGACTACTTTAGGAAGAAATTAAAGAAACCTGTGAGTACATATCTTCCAAAAATGCCGTTTTAGTCATTTGTAAGTTACCCAAATTACTTCACTGAGAACAACTCGTTTCTTACTGTTACGTGTATACTAAAAATATGACCTTCCTTTTCTCACTGCACTTTGATCCACCTGGATCTTCAATCTGAATTTTCTTTTTAACAGACATGGTAAGTGAAGATTAACTTAGTATTACATATTAAATCACCTGAAGGTAATTTCTTATGTAATACATTAAAAAATAGAAACGATTTTTATGAGGTATAAAATAATTCAGGAACTAGTGAAAAAATGTGGAGAAGCCTATGCAATCAGTTATGGCTATCCTATTTAATAAAACCTAGATCCTAATTCGAAAAATGTTCCAGTCCCTTTAAGTTCAGAAATACAGTTTTAATGATGATATGTACAACAAAAATATAATTTATAATATTTGACATATTAAGACCAAGTGTAATTTTCATATTAAAATTCTTACTAGGAAACCCGTTAAGATTCTGACAAAACTGAGAAACCCTGTAAGGCTTTTTACAGGCAGTGTTTTAAAATACAATATTATACTTTCTACTGACATCTCTCCCCAGATACTTTAATACTATGTCTTCTGTTTTACTTTCTGATTTCACCTCTCTGGTGTAAATTTTACCAGTTTTCTCCTAAGTTTGTGTCTTCACTATTTTGGGGGTGTGTTTGTTCCCATCGCCATTTCTTGGCTTCCTCATTGGGGAAAGCTGCAGCTCAGACCACCCCCATTTGCCTGTGTTCCTTCCCCATCTCCCCCACTGCGCTCCACTCCCTCAGCTGATGCCTCATTTTCCTGGCTTCTGCTATGGATGAGGCACTGGGGATGCAGAGACGCTTGAAACACAGCCTCTGCCTCGGGGAGCTCCCCCTTACGGGTTCTGTTCTCTCTTCTAACATCCTGACTCAAGGAGCTCCTGGATAACTCCTTCTGAAATGACTCAAATTTGAACCTGTGGAATTCCAGTGTTTCTTTGTGAGTCACCTGCATTTCCTCCAGTGATGTGATGACTGTAGATATCACGCTGTCTCACTTCGTGGCACTTGCACCGTGGTACCTTCTGCCTGGAAACTGACTCTGTAGATCCATCATCCTGGCAAAGCTGACCCTGGACCTGTTTTGCCAGGAAGCAGTTATTCACAACTTCAATCAAGTGCTTTTTTATTTTCACGTTTAGTAACTGTTGCCTTTGGGATGCTTTCCCACAACTTGGCCGTGATAATCAGGGTCCCACTCCCCATGGCAACAGAACTAGCTTGTAGGCATCATGGTCACAGCTACCAGCTGGAGTCCCTACCAGGGCTGAGGGTCGTCCCAGCCTGGTCAGGTGGGGATTGTCTATGGGTTTTAATCCCCTGGACTATAGTCCCTTTCTTTGACTAAAACAGTGTACAGAGTTGACCATATTTCAGTTGCCAGTGGGCGGATAAGTGCCCCACAGTTGCTTATAAAAGGGAGAGAGGATGACTGTCTTCACTCAGTATAGTTTCTTCTGCAGCGCGTGTTGCTGGCTCAGTCTGACACCTGCTGGTGGATGCTGTGTGTCTCCTCCTGACATAAGGCTTTCTGTCTGTGTGAAGAACAATCTAGAAAGGAGAGAGTTTCGGTTGGAACCATTCATCATTGCTTGTTTATTTGAAGGCTGCCATCATTTCTGCTCTTTGTTTTTGTTTTTTTTTCTGTTAGGAAGTAAGGTGTATATTTACTGTCTGATGGTGTGTGGGGGTTTTTTTCTCGTTTTTAGGCTGATATTCCAAATAGGTTTGAAATGAAACTTCACAGAAATAACATATTTGAAGAGTCCTATCGGAGAATCATGTCTGTGAAAAGACCAGATGTCCTGAAAGCTAGGCTGTGGATTGAATTTGAATCAGAAAAAGGTCTGGACTACGGGGGCGTGGCCAGAGAATGGTTCTTCTTACTGTCCAAAGAGATGTTCAACCCCTATTACGGTCTGTTCGAGTACTCTGCAACGTAAGTGTCTGGAGTGCATTCAGAAGGTGTCCGCACTGAAGCAGTTTTATTCTTCATGAATTTAAACTTAATGAAAGAATAAGCAGCTCACTCAGAGGTGAATTAACACTGCTGATTTCAGCCCCTCCCCACCAGCCCTTATAAGTCTAGAACAGGTCTGACTCCACATGGTGAACTAACGTACTCTGTGAACACCTAAAAATAATTCTTCTCTTGTCTGTTGTGTTCATGTAATTGAGATTGAAAATGTGTTGGGTACTTAACGGTAAGGAACAAGGCAATTTTCATTCATAACGTTATGTTAATTTAGGAGAATTTGTCACTGTCAGAATTCAGAAGGTTGTTGTCTTACGAACAAGAATAGTTTCTGAAGTCAAATTACTTAAAGGCAAACTGAGGACCCGTCCTTTAGGATCCAAAGGACCATGCCCACCCCACCTTGCATTAGGATTTCATCACTGCCAGGCATGCAGACCGAGGCAGAGTCCATTGCTTTCTCGGGAATCAAACATTGCTACTTGCAAGGCCACCCTTTCCTCCTCCAGGCTGTGGCTTCTCCAAAGGCTTAGGCAGGACCCGAGCCCCCAGTAAAACAGTTGACCTTGAAAAGCAGCCTGTGCTCTGCAGGGACAAGGGTTCTCCCGTGTCTTCCCCCTGGTGCCGGTCTCCTGGGGAGCTCTTTTGGAAGGCAGTCTCAGTGTTCTTCTCCGATGCTCCGGCCAAGAATTTCCCATTTTGTAAAATTGATAAAAGCCATTGAAGTGGAGGGGAGGATCCAGAGGCGAGATCTGCACCTCTTACCCACATCCCCAAAGCTGCCCCCAGAAGAATCTGGCCCCGGAGCCCATTTTGCAAACCACCTATCCTCCTGATGGTGAGATCAACGAAGGGCGATGAGGTGCACGTCAACATCTTGAGGTTTGCACTGTTGGGATAGCCGTATGTTGCTACCAGTGGCCTCCAGGCTTTTCAGGGCAGAATGCTGGTCAGATGGATCAGGGGTTGGACCCCTGGGAAAAATTTTAATCCCCAAACCAAAAGCTTCTCAAGGGAGTTAACCCCCTTTCTCACAGAGACAACGTGTTGCACTCACACATAGCTGGGAATCCATGTCCAGCCCCTTTGGTATGTGGGGCTTCTCAGCTTCCCAAAATCCTTGGCTGAACCGTATGAAATTGAGATTTTTGTCGATCAGCAGTAGTCAGATCTCCAGTTTCTCACGGTTTAACGTAACGGCATATTCACCAGCTCTAGTAGACCTCCGTCCTTGGTCACGGAAAAGGGCTAACCAGATAAGCCCCGTTGTCTAGCTTTTATGCCTTATCTGTCAGGTACAGGATGTTTGTAGGCATGCTGTAAAAGCTTAATGATGGGCAGCACCGGAAAATTCAAATTCTTGCATGTCTTATTTATTGCATTTATTTACCACCTTTCTTTTTCTCTCTCTCCCTCCCTAAAAAGGGACAACTACACACTTCAGATCAATCCCAATTCAGGCCTCTGTAATGAAGATCATTTGTCCTATTTCACTTTTATTGGAAGAGTTGCTGGTCTGGCAGTATTTCATGGGAAACTTTTAGATGGTAAGTTATTAAAAAGTGTTGAAGTAATAAAAATTGGACAGTGCTGTCTGTGGTCTCTTATCAGGTGTCTTATCTTTCACATCATAGGTTTTAAGCAAAAGTGCTTCACTGGTTCTCCCTCTGTAAATCAGTAGTTTCTTTAATGTTTTGTCCATAATGAAGGTGCTTTTTTTTCCTGGTGTCATCTTAATCTGATCACTGAAGACATAGTGTCTACACACAGTTTGAAAAAGGTTTTTTTTTGAAAAACTTAAGTGTGAAACACAGAACATTCTGTATTTGTGCATTTTCTATGTTTTCCAGAATAACATTTCTTTAGCAGGAACTAGATTTGATGATAGATGGAAAGTGTTGATTGAAAAGTTCATTAAAATGGTCTGATTCAGCCAGTATCCTGCCATTGTCCTGTTTGTCCCCAAATTACCATTTTTTTGAACGTGAAGAGACTGTAAATAATTTCAAAGCAGTGTTATAACTCAGCTAAGACCTTGACCCCTGGGATCACTGCTGAAAGAGATGGCACAGAATAATCTCATTATTATCTAAAGCACGTAAGTCATGCAAAGTACCAAGAATTTCAAGGTACCTTGGAAGTCAGGAGTGAAACCCCCCTCCCTGGCTGAATCAATAGGCTTATAATAGAGACTTCTTATGGATTTGGTCATTGAACAAGTAGTGCCCTTAAGAGAACATTACAGAGATCATCAGTGAGGAAAGAGAATCAGAAATATTTTTGAAGAATTTAGGTGTGAAATGGTTGAGAGTAGAAGACAGATCAAGATTTAAGATTGACACTGCAGTTACTGTAGAGAGACATTTCCAGGAGAATTATGTGAATTGCATTTGTGGAACCTTAGCTATGCTAGTTGATGTACCCTGTGTACTTTCTCCTTTAATAAATTTTTACTGGTAATGGCTAGCTGATTTTGATCCTCTAATTTCAACACTGTATTTTTTACGGGGGCGGGGCTGGTGGCAGGAGTAAACACTCTTTTTTCTGATTGGGGGAAGCTGGTCTCACTCTGTATAGGTATATACAGTGAATGTATTTTAATTTGCAGCACTGAAGTCATGCCATAGATTATTAGAATGGCCGTTATGTACCTTCCGCCGAGAAAGAAGACGTTCTTAGTTGCTACAGGGGAAATAGAAGTTTAAGCTGAGATCCTGACCTCAGGGGACCGATGTTCTAGGGAGGGTACGGGAAACATGGGTCCAGAGTCCAGCAGAAGGGAGCACACGGAGGTCTCTGGCGGGGAGCGCTTTACCGGCATTAGCCTCGCCGGGAGGCTGTGGTGGGGTTGGCGCACTTAGAAGCTGGGATCGTTTCAGAAGAGCAAGGACGGGCCAAGAGTCAAGGCTGCCTGGAATAGTGATGGGGGCATCTAGGTCCCTGCTGCAAAAGGAGATAGGAGGTAACCGTGTCCTCGGGAATTGCAAGAAGAAGAGCCCGAATGCCCCCCAGGTGTGTGGCCAGCAGTGTCTTTGTTTTCCGGGACCATGAACAGCCCTGGAGGCAGAGCAGACACGCTGCACATCAGATCAGCCCCTACTCCCTTCTGTGGCTTCACCCCGCCAGACAGCAGGGGCTTTGAGCCTCAGCCGCAGGGCCACACTGAAGCCAGTGGGA
Source organism: Neophocaena asiaeorientalis asiaeorientalis (assembly GCF_003031525.2). Taxonomy (NCBI): domain Eukaryota; kingdom Metazoa; phylum Chordata; class Mammalia; order Artiodactyla; family Phocoenidae; genus Neophocaena; species Neophocaena asiaeorientalis. Next base: position 15,715,628 of record NW_020174135.1, on the reverse strand, counting down.
GCGGGAACGGGCTGCAAGGGTGGCTAGTTAGACCTGGAGGGGGCGCTGAGGATGGGAGTTGAGGGTGAAGGGGGAGGACTGAGGTTCCGGGGGCACCTGTGTCAGGAGGTGCCTTCCTAAACCCCTTCCCCCAACCCCGCCCCAAACCAGGCCCTCATCTTACTGGAGAAAACCCTCAATTGTTCTGTCCTGGTCTCTCATTCAGATGAAAGCAGGTTAATCTTCTATTTCATGCTCGGATGCACGGCATCGTCAAAGATTTGAAACTAACTCAGTTTTCACCGCGTTTTAGGTTTCTTCATTCGACCGTTTTACAAAATGATGCTGGGAAAGCAGATAACTCTGAATGACATGGAGTCTGTGGTGAGTAAACAGAGGTCACTCCCGCGGGCCGCACCAGCAGCTTGTGCATTATGGGAAGGCAGCTGAGACCATGCTGTAGTCACAGCAATTTTTATGGGCATCGCCATTCAGTATGGACAACAGGGATTGTTCAAGAGGCTAACTGATCTCCCTGAATTTTTTTTTTTTTTTTGTGGTACGCGGACCTCTCACTGTTGTGGCCTCTCCCGTGGCGGAGCACAGGCTCCGGACGCGCAGGCTCAGCGGCCGTGGCTCACGGGCCCAGCCGCTCCGCGGCATGTGGGATCTTCCCGGAGCGGGGCACGAACCCGTGTCCCCTGCATCGGCAGGCGGACTCTCAACCACTTGCGCCACCAGGGAAGCCCTCCCTGAATTTTTTAATAAGCAAATCATTGTTCACATTTCCTAGAGTCGTGGTATTTAGGGTGGGTACACCCACATCTCAGTTACCTCTGCTTACTCGGAACTGGTTTGACCAAATTAAATCCAGGGGTCATTTGGAGACCTCATTGCTGCCCTTGTTTTCCATGGAAAACTGCTAATACTGCACACTTAGAGGTTCATCTGCTATCCCTCTGTTTTCTGACCTCAAAGAATGGCAGGGAGCCAGACCAAAACAGTAGATGAAGGGAAGACTATTTATACTCATCCCAGATACGGAAGAAGGGTAAGGGACCACTACAGTGTAGGAGAGGAATGAAAAGTTAGAAACTAATTGCTAGCTTTTGATTAGGGTTTTCATGCCGTAGTTAACTTATTTAATCTAGGCTGACCATTTTAGAGCTGAAAGGCTTTTCTATAAAGAACAAAAGTTGATGCTCTTTTCCTGGTATACTTTTGCTTCCGTTTTTCGTTTAATTTACCTGTACTCCCACCATTCACCTCGCACCTCTCACCATTCACCAGCCACACACGGGGCCATCAGGAAGCGTCTTCGTCCATTTGGGGTGTTTGCAGCTCTGCTTTCACGTTCTGTCACTTGAGTCAGAAAGCATCTTCCTCCCCTCAGCCTCGCTGCCGTGTTGACTGTACGTGTTGTGTAGTTGGGTATATGAGCCGTGTACCCTTCCCTCACAGCTCATCCTCTGGGTGTGGAAGGAGAGTAGAAGGCCAGCAGTGCCCACAAGTCCACTGAGCTGGGTTTTCCCCGGGCGGGCAGCTCTGTGTATCCATGGTACCCGTGTCGAGTTTCCCTTCAGCTTTTACCTGTAGCGTAGGCTTTATGCTTTTGTTACTGTATGGTGAGGAAGCTAGGAGTATAAAAATCTCTCTCCAAGTCTAAAGTAATTTTATTCGCCATGTTGACAGTCGGTGCACACGTTCTGTTTGGTCTTCGTCGAACCCCTGGGGCTGCCCAAGAGACAGAGGGGTCCAGACTCTCGGGGCCTGTGTTCTGGGCTTTGACACCAGGGCAGCCTCTTCCTGTTTGCTCTCAGGGACTTGCAGAGAGTGCTGGAAGCACAGGAAGGGGCGTAACTTGAAACCATTGGTATTTAGGTAGAGCATTCTCTATCCTTCCTCCTTTCCTCTGATATTTTCACTCTTAAAAGATGGGGAGTATGTTCATCTCTACATGTTCAGTTCCGTAATGTTATGACGGCCATCCAGAGCAGGCTGCTTCCTCTTGACAGAGGACAGGATCCAACTACAAACCCCTGTTACTACCAAAGCAGTTTTTTAGTTTGTATTTTTAAATTAAAGTGGAAGAGAAGGTTTGGGGTAGAGCTGGAAACATATTAGTGACTCAGGCATTTCTTGAGATTCTGGATGCAATTACATTTAAAGGACATAATTATTTAAAGAAGTGAGTGTGTATTTTGGGGAAAAACGCTTAATTTTAATTTCTGTGTCATTTCTGTAGGATAGTGAATACTACAACTCTTTGAAATGGATCTTAGAAAACGACCCGACTGAACTGGACCTTATGTTTTGCATTGATGAAGAAAACTTCGGGCAGGTATGTGTGGGTAACCCCACGCGCTCCCCCTTGACTTTCAAAGAGTCTTTGCTTCTTTGAGTCTTTGCTAATTATCATCTGATTGTATCAGTATCTTATTGTCATGCCAGGAAGCCAAGTCCCAATTACAACTGCCTCTCTTCCTGCAAAGTTAGAGACATTCTAAGGCCTCTGGTGTGTGAAGTAGCACCTACTTCTCACATCTAAAGCAGATCTGAATGTGAATGTTTGTGCCTTGGTTTTTGGGGGGTTTTTTTTGTTGTTGTTTTTGCGGTAGGCAGGCCTCTCACTGTTGTGGCCTCTCCCGTTGCGGAGCACAGGTCCGCGGCATGTGGGATCTTCCCGGACCGGGGCACAAACCCGTGTCCCCTAGCATCGGCGGGCGGACTCTCGACCACTGCGCCACCAGGGAAGCCCTGTGCCTTGGTTTTAAATTTTAGATACTTCAAAAAAATGGTGTAAATGTTTACTTAGTGATATAAATACATGACCAGGAGTAGGTGATGCCTGGGGAGGGCCTTGGTTTTTTTCCCTCTGCTTTAATGGTTCCCTTGTCATGGTGAAGTTTGTCTTTGGGGGCTCAGCAGGCTCAGGGTCTTCTAATGTTCCTTCTTGCTTTGCACCAATACTGTCTTTAAGGCTGGATTAACCATAAAGATCAATTTCAAAGATAAAGTTGCCTTCTTGGAATTCTCATCATCATCCTCAAGTTCTGTAGGATGTGTTTGTCTTCAACCTGAAACCTTTGGTTCATTTGTCCCCCGGTGATAACGGTGCTTTTGGGAAGGACTTCTCAGGATTATCCAACCCCTGGTACCTGTCCTTTCACAAAAGCCCAGAGAGTTCCCATCTACCAGACCAAGTGTACGTGGCCTTGGCGTTCATGCGACCATGGAGCCCGTTTTAAGGGTTGCTAATGGAACATGACATTGATTGGCTCTGCTGTCCAAAAAGTGTGCTCACGTTGGCTGCCATTTCACGATGCTGTGCTCAGTTTTATAGGTGAGGTAAGGAAATCAGGTCCCTGCCCTCTTGGGTTCGCAGTCTCAGAAAAAAGAAGCTGGTGCCGCTGGATACAAAGAAATTAATGACACATGGGATAAAAACTGTTGCGAAGGAACGTGATCACACACACCAAAATCACTTGTTACATCCGCTCAGGCCAGGAAACCGTCACTCGTGTGAGTCCCAGAAGTGGGTGGGTCTCAGGGAGTCTCTGTTTTCTTTCCTTCCTGGTTGGTTGAGTTGAGGCACCAGGAATGAGAGACACCCTGGGATTAATGCAAATCATCAACGAGTCCATTAAGAATCTCATTTTGCCCTCCCCATCCTTTTTCGCTCCGTACTGTGTTTCATGCCCCCAAACCTTCACAGACCGATGGACACTGCTGTCCTTGTGGGAGTCCTGTCGTGGGGTGGGGGAGGGAAATCTGCACCACGCCCAGAGCTGTCCCCTCCAGGTTAGCGGTGGCCCCCCTGCCCAGGACTGAATGTAAATGGGTTCTGGCCCTTGTCTGCTTCCTTCCTCCACTGCTCCCTCCCCTGAAGCCCCTGCAAGTCACCCCCACTTCACCCCTTCTCCCCACTCCCCACCCCGCTCCGCTCTTCTCCTTCCACCTCTCCTAAGCCCTGCTGCTCTGCTGGCCCCGCGACGCCGATGCTCCCCTGCCCACTTCTTTCCTTGTCCTGCCCTCGCTCGCTGGGCGGCCTCTCTCTGCGCATCTCTGCGCTGCTCACCGCCAGCCTCTTACCTGCAGCCCACACCCTTCCTCTAGCGTCCAGATTCCCCCTGCTTCGGCTGCCTCCTGAGCTGTGTCTCCTGAAAGACCCACAGGTCCCCGAACTGAAAAAGCCACTTTGTCCTCCCGACCCCCGATCTCCACTCCAGTCTAACCAGTGGCCACACCCTCCCCTCCGGCCTGAAACTGGAGTCCCCTTGGAATCGTCCCTCTCCCTCCGTGTCCAGCCGGTCACTGCGTCCTCTAGCCCCAGCCTGCTCATCGCTCCCCTTGTCTGCACCCTTCCCTTGTTGAGGCTCTGCCGGTTCCTTGGCTGTGTCGTGTAGCAGTCTCCCTGGTCCCTACGTCGCCCCTCGCTGCAGTCCGTTCTCTGATGCCTCCACACATATGCTCCGGATGTAGTGGTTCTAAAGAGCAAACCTGGACCTGTAACTCTTCTGCTCGACACACATTCTTCACTGGCCAGCCTGTGCACTTCAGTGTGAATTAAAACCTTTCCTGCACGGCTTAGGACCCCTCGCTGCCCACCTTTACCTTCCCTCCCAACACCTCCGTCCTCTCACCTTCACAGCCATGGGGTGCCTGCCTCGGCGTCCCCCAGGACGCCCCGTGTCCTGTCACTGGCTGCGTGGCACCCTCTCCTTGCCGACCCATCCTCCCCTCCCCCGCCATAATGCTCTGTCCTCTAGCCATCCCCGGCCTGCCGCCCGCTGTGAGCCCCCTGAGGTCTCCTTGGTTTCTCCAGTGCCCGGTGTGTAGCGATGGCTGCTAAATGCTTAGTGAGCAAAGGAATGAATCATGCTGCCTAGGTTTTTTTTTTAATGTTATAAGTAATGGAAGCTCCAAGTGTGAGACAACAAAATAATTGGAATTGCAATGACTTTTTTAAGCTGGACATATTTAAGGGTCTTAACTGCCAATTTTCAAAGGATAACACATGGCTAACCATCCTAGAACTGTGTCTTCTTTGCATTTTTAACACATGTAGGGAGGAGTAGAGATAAAGAACTAAGGAAGATTTAAAATCAGTCTTGGGTGTCAAATGCAAAAAAAAAAAGGTCTCTTTATATTATATCCACTTGTAGAAATCCATATGACTAACTTAACACAGTTCAGAAGACATTAGTGATGCCAAAGTTAGAAGCAGACTAAACCTTCCTTAGTTACAGTTAAATGTAACTATTTCCACCTAATAAGTACAAACCACACAAGATGTTTGCATTTTTTAAGTAGACTTCTAATAAAGATTCTGATGGTCGTTATAGCTCATGTCTATGGTTCATTAAAAACAATTCTTAAACCTCCTCATTTAATGTGGGTTTTTCTGACTTTGGATTGAATCAGGTAGAGTAAATGCAGTCATCAAAACAGACTCACGAGATGAGTAAGATAATGATGAGGTGCCCTATTTGTGAAATTACTGGCTTTCCTTTTTAGAAAGCGAAACCTGATTAACGAGGAACTAGCGTATCTATTTTGCGTTCTGGGAGGAAATGTAGAGTGAATTAAGCAGCCATACATTGATCTCATCTCCCACATCCAATCCATCACCAGGCCCTGTTCATTTTGACTCCCGACTATTCTTCAGTTCTCTCTGTTCTCCTTGTCTGTCTCACCAACAGTACCCAAGCCTAAGCTACCATCTTCTCTTGTAGATTCCTAACTGGTTTTTTATATCCACCTTTGGCCTCCTACAATGGCAGAGTGGTCTTTTCAGAATGTGAAATTATCATTCCATTCCTCTGCTAAAAACATGCAGAGATTTCCTACTTTATCACTGTCAAGATAAAGACCCAAGTCCTTAATTTGCCTCATGAAGTCCTGCGTGGCTGGGCCCTGCCTGTTCATCTCCAGGTGCATTTTGCATCAGTGCTGCCCCTCATGCTTTCTGGGTCTGGTCCCACGAGACTTCTTGCACACACCAAGCTCCTTCTTGCTGCAGGACCTTTGCACATGCCATTCCTTCAGTGGGGAACACACTCCCATCGTCAGTTCAGACAAAGCTAGCTCTGACCCAGGACCACAGTACTTCAGAGTATCTTCCGTGTCTCCCTATGGCAGGTACCATAAGTGACTTTGCATGTATTTGTATGGTTATGTGTTTAGTATCTCTCTCTCTCCCGTCAGACTCAGTCTCGGTGATGGCTGCCCTGGGTCTGCCTTTTGCTCACCATTGTGCACTCACCATCTGGCAGTGCCTGGTACAGGGTAGACACTCAAAATAGAGGTGTTGAACCAAAAATGTGGACGTCAGCAAGAGGCCTGTGCAGGCCTCCCCCTCCCCGAGCCCTCTGCAAAACTGCTGACTGTGCATTGCCATTTTCTAACCCAAGAGGAAGCCCACGCCTCCTCGTGCAAAAAGATAAAGTCATTTCTTCACTAGAGTGAAGTTACCACAGAAGTGAAATGTGCGTGCAATCGGCCTTCCTTAGTGCTTTTAGGCGCTCTTTTTCTCATTCCATGATTAGAAATACCAGGCCATGACGTTCGGTGGCAGCTGTCACTTCATGTAATGAAATTGCAGCTGTTGCCGCTGTTTTCCAGTCTGCTTTTTTTCTGGTTGGTGAGAATCCGCAGCTGCTGGTTTCTGGGGCCGACTGACAATGTTTCAGATGAACAAACTTCAATATTTGAACAGTCGTCGTATGCCAGCCAGAAAGAATCAACCATACACTCACGTACAGCCCTGCACGCGCATGCCCCACCAGGAGGAGACATCCTTTAGAGCCGCGCCAAGCAGAAGTTCTTGACTGCACTCAGCAGAGCGGCGCCTGATTTGGTTGCTTTGAAGAGGCGCTAGCGGTGTGGACTTCCAAGAAGCTGTGCAGTAGGGAGGGGAAGAGAATGGGCAGCAGCCTGTCGGAAAATTCTTGAGGACCTGGCCTGAGTTGGGTGAAGGCATATGCATTCTCAACTGGGGAGACGACACCGCTAGGGGGCAAAAACTGGACAACTTTTTGTCTTGGAGGACAGGAAGTCTCAGCCATTACAATGGCCTGTGGTCCTCCAAGGGGGCCACAGAACATAACACGATGCACCGTGGGTCTCTTTGGTAAGATTGCGTGGGAGGGAAGGGGCAACTGGGGGGTCTAAAAAGGCTCCTGGGGGGTAATTAATGGGGAAAAAGGCTGAGTTGGGGAGAGGGATAAGGGAAGAGGCAGAAACTGGAAGTAGGAAGGAGAGAGAGGTGAGAGGCAGAGCGAGGTCGTGGCTGGAGCTGGACAGAACCAGACCAAGACCCCAGTGAGGAGGTAGTTCCTCAAAGACCAGGTGAAGGCAGTGGGGCTGGTGGCAGCTGCAGGAAGCATGAAAGCAGAAAGGTGGGCCGGCCGCTGGGAGAGGCTGGGGAGGATGAGGACAGCGCCCAGTAACACGAGCAGAAGCAGTCAGGCCTTCCTCTGCCTGGGTCCAGGATACCCGATTTGACCTAGACAGTTTCTTGGTGGACTCCTCAGACATTTGTCATAAAGCATCTGAGGAAGATCGGGGAGGTGTGTGTGAATCTGAAGTTGTCACTTGGCCACAGAAGAGGGGTCCAGTTCTGTGAGAGCTGCATCCCGGAGCTTCCTCTGATCTTTGTGGTCTTTACGAAGAAGAGAGAGGAGTTCATACTTGGGCCAGGAGACTGCAAGAAAGTGAGTTTTTTTCTACGAGCACTTATTAACCCCCTTCTGTGTGCCAGGCACTGGGTTAGTGTCTTCATGTTGGGTCCTTGAGGAAGGAGTTCAGACACAAGACGAGAACTATATTTAAAAAGTGGAATTTGGGACTTCCCTGGTAGCACAGTGGTTAAGGGCCCGCCTGCCAGTGCAGGGGACACAGGTTCGATCCCTGGTCCAGGAAGGTCCCACATGCCGCGGAGCAGCTATGCCCGTGTGGCACAACTACTGAAGCCTGCGCACCTCAGAGCCCACGCGCCACAACTACTGAGCCTGCACTCTAGGGCCTGCGTGCCGCAACTACTGAGCCCACGTTCTGCAGCTACTGAAGCCCTGAAGCACTCCTAGAGCCTGTGCTCTGCAACAAGAGAAGCCACCGCAATGAGAAGCCCGCGCACCGCAACAAAGAGTAGCCCCCGCTCGCCGCAACTAGAGAAAGCCTGCACGCAGCAACGAAGACCCAACGCAGCCAAAAAAAATTTAAAAAGTGGAATTTGAACAGCAGCCCACAAGTGGTGTGTGAGGAGAGGGAGATGGGGGTGGAACACCAGCGGAAGCCTGACTGAGAGGCCCCTAGGTCTTGGGGAGGATTTCCTCTAAGGGAGCAGCTTAGGGAGCAGGCCTGGAGGCCCCCTTCCCTGCCTACCCGGAGAAACCATGTGACCCACGGCTGCCCCAGCCGTCGATTCCTTACTCAGCACAGAGAGTATGGTCCGGTCTTGTTATTTTTTCTTTTTTTCTTTCAAAAACAATTTTATTTATCTGATTGCAAAATATTAATCTTAGTAATAAAAATAAAGTCAGTACAATAAACACATATTAAAGTCACTCATAGTTCCTACCACCTAGAGAAAAATCACGAGTAAAATTTTGATTTGTATCTTCCAGAATGATTCTCTGTAAACACACACACAAGGTTTTATCTTTTTAACAGAAATGGAATTGTACAGTGTATACAGTTTTAACTTAATATATTGTGGGTACCTTTCCATGTCAGTAAATACCATTTTAATGGCTACACCGAATTCCGTTTCACAGACTGTACCTTTTTTAACCGTGCCCTCGTGGTCGGCATCTGGGCTATCTCAGTATTTCACTCTGTAAACAGTACGATGAGTATAATCCTGGGATATACGTTTTGTACACTTGACCAATTTCTTTCTCTTGGTATAAGTCCTAAGAGAGAAATTATTAGGAAGAGGCATATGCACATTAAAATCTTGACTCCTGTTGCCAAATTATCTTTTCAAAAGGTTGAACCAGTTAGATCCTCACCACCAGCACTGATAAGAACCGTTTCTCTACGCTCAGCAGTGCTGGCTGATTCTGCCAGTTTTCATCACTAGGGGCTGCTTTTGGAGGCGCCAGAAGTGTTTTTCTCCTTTCCCCTCCCCACCCTGTCTCATCTGTGGTTGACCCTCTCATTCAGTAGCTCTGGAAACTGCAGCTCCCAGAAAACATTCTGTTCTAGCACAGCTGAACTGTACTGAAAGCCTCTCAAAATCCAGAACCGGGCTTGGATTTATTAACTTGTCAGTTGGTGTGGATCTGATAGAAAAATCTCATCATGGAAGGGAACGGCAAGACAATCTTCGAGGAATAAATGGGGGGAGAAAGAAAAACTGTCTTATTAAAAAATATTACAAAAGTGTAAATGAATACTGACTACAGACCCCCAGATAATCGACTACAAAAGTGTAAATGAGTACTGCTTACAGACTTCCAAATAAATGTCAAAGAACTAAAGATGTTTTACTATAAGAGACCTCCCATCCCACTCCCTAAGTGGAACTGTTTAATATCTTCAAAAAAGTGCCACGACCTGCGCAGGACAGGAGCAGGTCACCACGGGGGGTAACTGGATGGAATGGAAGACAGCAGCCGGAAGGGGGCACCCGGCAGGAGGGAAAGATTTGAAGAAGAGTAAAAATATAGTAGCAATTAAAGTCCGTACTGCATTTGCAAATATTTTCTCCCATTCTGAGGGTTGTCTTCTTGTCTTGTTTATGGTTTCCTTTGCTGTGCAAAAGCTTTTAAGTTTCATTAGGTCCCATTTGTTTATTTTTGTTTTTATTTCCATTCCTCTAGGAGGTGAGTCAAAAAGGATCTTGCTGTGATTTATGTCATAGAGTGTTCTGCCTATGTTTTGCTCTAAGAGTTTTATCGTGTCTGGCCTTACATTTAGGTCTTTAATCCATTTTGAGTTTATTTTTGTGTATGGTGTTAGGAAGTGTTCCAATTTCATTCTTTTACATGTAGCTGTCCAGTTTTTTTTATGTCTTTTCTGATTTGGATTTCTTTTTCTTCTCTGATTGCTGTGGCTGAAACTTCCAAAACTATGTTGAATAATAGTGGTGAGAGTGGACAACCTTGTCTTGCTCCTGATCTTAGAGGGAATGGTTTCAGTTTTTCACCATTGAGAATGATGTTGCCAGTGGGTTTGTCATATGTGGCCTTTATTATGTTGAGGTAGGTTCCCTCCATGCCTCCTTCCTGGCATATACCCTGAGAAAACCATAATTCAAAAAGAGCCATGTACCACAATGTTCATTGCAGCACTATTTACAATAGCCAGGACATGGAGGCAACCTTAATATCCGTTGACAGATGAATGGATAAAGAAGATGTGGCACATATATACAATGGAATATTACTCAGCCATAAAAAGAAACTAAATTGAGTTATTTGTAGTGAGGTGGATGGACCTAGCGTCTGTCATACAGAGTGAAGTACATCAGAAAGAGAAAAACAAACATCATATGCTAACACATATATATGGCATCTAAAAAAAGAAATTGGTTCTGAAGAACCTTAGGGCAGGACAGGAATAAAGACGCAGACATAGAGAATGGACTTGAGGACACGGGGCGGGGGAAGGGTAAGCTGGGACGAAGTGAGAGAGTAGCATTGACATATTACACTACCAAATGTAAAACCGATAGCTAGTGGGAAGCAGCTGCATAGCACAGGGAGATCAGCTTGGTGCTTTATGACCACCTAGAGGAGTGGGATAGGGAGGGTGGGAGGGAGATGCAAGAGGGAGGGGATATGCGGATATATGTATACATACAGCTGATTCACTTTGTTGTACAGCAGAAACTAACACAACATTGTAAAGCAACTATACTCCAATAAAGATGTTAAAAAATAAAAAAATAAAGTCCGTACTGCAGACAGTAAAAACGTTGAATTGATGTTGTGGAAAGTGGAGCTCAGTCACGTGGGAGGGAAACGAGATCCCTTCCCGAATAACAAAAAAAAAAAGGACAGAGAAGAAAATATGAAGGGCCGAGACAGAGGATCAGTGGGCTTTGATTGAAAAGGCTGTCTCCATGTGAAAAGGAACAGTAATCAAGTGCATCATCAGAGAAAACGTTCGGAGAGGAACAGGATCTGATACTGAGGCCAGAGAGGCCATCTGTCCCGCGCGTGTGTGGCAGGGCTGGGGAGGGGTCCCTGAAAAGGGACCTCTGCCAAAGCAGGAGATCTGTTGCAGGTTTGAATCTGTGTCCCTCGTGATGGATGCAGCCTGGATGCTTACTCTGGAGAACCCTCTCCCTCAGGCTTGGCTTGGCTTCCTCTCAGATGTAGCTGGGTGGATGTGGGAAAAAAGACCACAAGGAATCCCACCAGAACACACATGTGGTTACCTTTGAATAGGGGAGCTGTGAGTGGTATTTTTTTCCTTTTTATTTCCCTGGAATTTCCATGAGAGTAAACATTTTATTTGTTAGGTCAGTAGGCCTCTTCCTTCCCTTCCCTTCCCTTTTGCTACTTACTGCTTTATACACTTTGATGTTAAGCCAGGGCTGGCTGTGCCTCGAGTTCAGCTGCTTTGCTCTTTTCACTCCTGGGTCACTC